>NC_056748.1:603348532-603460753 GCF_019279795.1 Protopterus annectens
AATGTCTGTGGGTTCAGTGATTTTTGTATCATTTTCATATCTGGGAGTTTCCACCCAGGTTCCTAACATAGCTGAAAAAGGCCTTATGATTGTCCTTGAATCCATGGCAATTTTTACTAATAATGATCAGTGACTTCCTTTATGGATTTTGTTCTATCATGTAATAGCTATTGTAAAGTTTGTTAATGGCTGGGGTCCAGAAAGAGTCTTGGATTTATTTGGGATTGCCTGATCCATGCAGTCCTGGAGGTGTTCATAGAAGGCATTTGTAAGGGCTTGGGTTGTGGTTTCCACTGGCTCAGGGGCCTTGAAGGATACCACACCAGTTTTGAGTAGTGTGAAGTTTGCTTTAGAGAAGTTCTTCACTGTGGTCTTTTGTTTGATTTCCAGTGAGATTAGTTTATGATCAGATCTCACCAATGAGGGATATATTTGTCCCCATGTTTGTGATAATGAGATCTAGTATATTTTCTCCTATCATGGGAACAGTGACTAGCTGTTCCATGGCATTTGAATTTATGAACTGCAGGAACCGTTGGGCTAGAAAGTTAGGGCTTGAGTAATGTTCCCAGTCTATATTCGGGTAGTTGAAGTCACCCAATATGATGGTGTTTGGAGATACATTTATACCTCCAGTGTCTTCAGGAAGGCTGTGTGGGGTTCCTGAGTTTGAGAGGGTGGCCTGTAGCATGCTACAATTTGTAGAGCAGGGATGGTTTCGAGCTTTGTGCATTGCCACCAACCTGGAGGTGTGGGTATCCTTTATGAATATGGATACACCTCCTTTTGTGGTGTGGTCCGGGGCATGATATGAGGTAAAACCTAATAGTGCCAGTTACAGCACAGACATCAATGTTCTCCATACTGAGAAGGGCCTCGAGTGTGTGCATTTTGAGATTTAGACTTCTGGCATTGAGCAGCATTACCCTCACTTTCTTCCCATTTTTGTTTTCTAGGTAGGTTTAGAATTTGAGGTGACAGGTGCAAGCCATCCCTTGCGAAGCATGGCTTGTCAAGCATGTCATCCCAGGCAGACAGACACTGGATCCCCTTTGAATGACACCAGACATTAAGCCAATTGTTAAAGCTGATCATCTTGTCTCTATATTGTGGCATCATTCTTGGTGAAGGAAGGATACTGCTCAGGGTCAGGGTCATACCTGCCTGGGCTACATAATGAGAGAGCTCCTCTATGTCTCTTTTCATGTAGTCCAGGGAGGTCGTCTCAGGTCGCTCACACCAGCATGGGCAATGACTGTGTCATATTTGTACGTGCTTGTGTTATGTTGTGTCTGACTATGGAGTCACCTATGACAAGTATGTTTGGTGTTGTATTTGGCCTTACTGATTTTGTGGTTTATGTGTTGCTTGTGGGGTGTCTTGAGATAGCAGTTGTTTGGGTGTCTGCTTTGGAGGCCTCTGCTGTTTAGGTAAATTTTTACTCAGAGCCTCTGAGTATGTCTTTGTGTGCATGTGTTTTATATCTCAGTAAAATTAGGATTTGTCCCAGTGGACTTACATAACCTACATAACCTACAATAAAATAGTTTCTGTTGTACAAGGGCACTTCCATTGTTTCACTTGTAATCAAGCATTTCAACCAACCACTTTACTTTGGCCCACAAAACATGTGGCAATTTTGCATTGGCTTGAAATGCTTTTCGGTGCTATGTTCAATGTATTACATATGTAGTACATGAAGGAAAATGACTACATTCCAAAACTGGGGAAGGACAGCCTTATTATTTATCTTACTGATGTAATACAAGTGTCTAACAAAGTTTGCAAAACACCACCAAGCACTGTTACTATCAAGTCATGTGCAGCATCTAAAGCAGTAACACGTACAAAAGATCTTAACCTTCACCAAAGCATAAACAGAAGCTACCCACATGATAAATACCCTATACAAAGAATTCCTGTCCACTGGAAACAGAGTTTTCTTTCATATTAAACAAAGTAGTTCCATCAAACACTTCAAATACAGCCTGGATGAATGGATATGTAACTGGAAATACACACAAGACCTACCATCAGAATCCTTCATGGAACGGGGTAATATGTAATGCAAACTACAGTGGCCAGGCTATAGACGATCTACCCAATCAATTGCCTAGTAACAACCTATGAACCCATCAAACTACAGCAACAGCCACAAAGAAAACTCTTCAAACAAATGTGGAAAAAAAAGAGAGAAAAAATTCTGATATAAATCTATTATTTCTCTACATAAAAGAAACAGAAAAAGATGGACCTCCAGGGGAAAAGACTCCAAAATCTATATCAGACAGCAGAAGATTTTCTTAATAAACTAAAGAAAAAAGATGGCATCAAATGTGAGCCAACCACAGAAAGGGGAATTCTAGGCAGCACAAACAGATGTCTAATAGATGTCAAATATGGACAGTTAGTATGCCATAGAAGCACCAGAAAATGTGCATAGACTAAAGCTACTCTCCAAGCAAAACAGAAACATTTTTAAAAGGGGATAGACCATAAACTAATGCAAGTAGAACCACCAAGTGCACCATGATTCCAGAGGCATCAGTGAGCTGTAATGTGATTACAGGGGTATCAGTGAACTGAATTGTGATTACAGGTGCATCAACTGAGCTGCACAGTGATTACAGAAGCAGCATCAAGGTGCATTGTGATTACAGGGGCATCACTGAGCTGTACCTTTATTACATGAACATTAGTGAGCTTCACTGTGATTGCAGGGACATCAGTAAGCAGCACTATGAGAACAGAGTCATCATTAAGCTGCACTAGGATTACAGGAGCATCAGTGAAATATATTGTGATAACAAGGGCATCAGTGAGATACAGTGTGATTGCAGGGTCTTCAGTGAGCTGCAGTAAGATTACAGGGATCTCAGTGAGCTACTCTGTGATTACAGGGGCATCAGCAGTATTAGTGAGCTGCACAGTAATTTTTACCGTGATTATAGGGGTGTCACTGAGCTATACTGTGTTGATTACAAGGATATCAATGAGATACACATTAATTACAGGGACAGCATTGAACTGCACTGTGATTACATGGGCATCAGTGAACCATAATGTGATTATAAATGCATCAGTGAGTAGCACTCATGCTACAATGTGATTACAGAGGTGTCAAAGAGCTGTACTGTGATTGCAGAGATATCAGTAAGCAGCAGTGCAACTACAGTAATATCAATGTGTTACTATGTAACTATAGATGTATCAACGAGCTGTGCTGTGATTACAGAGGCATTAATGAGCTGTACTGTGATTATAGGGCTTGAATGAGCAGTAATGAGCGTAAATGGGCATCAGTGAACTACAATCTGATTACAAGGACATTAGTGAGCTGTGCTGTGATTACAGTGATATCAACCTGCTGTGCTGTTGTTGTGATTACATGTGCATCATTGATCTGCAATGTGATTACAGGGTCATCAGTGAGAGGCATTGTGATGAAAGGAATATCAATGAGGTACAATCTGATTACAGGACCAACAGTGTGTTTCTGCTGTGATTCCAAGGGCATTAATGAGCTGTATTGTGATTTCAGAAGCATCGATGAACTGCAATTTGATTACAGGGACATCAATGTGCTGCACTATGATTTACAGGGGCATCAGTGGGCTGCAGTGTGACTACAGGGATATCTGTGATTTGTATTGTCATTACAGGGCCATCAATGAAATGCACTTTGATTGCAGCAGAATCAGTAGGCAGTACAGTGATTACAGGGGCATCAGTAAGATGCACTTTGATTACTGGGCAGCAGTGAGCTGCATGAGATTACACAGATAGCTGTGAGCTGTATGTGATTCTAGGGGTGACAGTGAGATACACTGTGACAGATGTCTTACAGGAGCATCACTGAGATGCAGTGTGATTACAGGAGCATCAGTGAGACAGAGTATGATTACAGGGGCATCAGTGGACTGCACTGTGAAAACAGAGGTATCAAGAAGATGCACTTAGATTTCAGAGACACTAGTGAGCTGCACTATTATCACAGGGAGTATCAATGAGATGCACTGTGATCACAGAGGCATCACTGAGCTGCAGTATGATTACAAGAGCATCAGTGAGCTACAGTGTGAATTTAGGGGCATCAATGAGCTGCACCATGATTACAGGGCATCAGTGGGCTGCACAGTGATTAAAGGGGTATCAGTAGGTCTCAATGTGATTACAGTGGTATCAGTGAAGTGCATAGTGATTAAAGGGGCAGCGGTGCATCTCACTGTGATTACTGGGGCATCAATGAGCTGCAATGTGATTATGGGGGCAGCAGTGAGATGCACTGTTATTATAGAAGCATCAGTGAACTGCAATGCAGTTACAGGGGAATCTGTCAGCTGCAATGTGATTATGGGGGCATCAATAAGACACACTGTGACTACAGGAACCTTAGTGAGCTGCAGTGTGCATTTTGGGGCATTAGTGAGCTGTATTGTGATCACAGGGTATCAGTGTGCTGCATAGTGATCACAGGGGCATCAGGGGAATCCAGCACTACTCTGTGATTACTGGGGCATCTTTGTGCTGTAGTGTGATGACTGTGATTGCAGGGACATAATGATTTACACTGTAATATCAGGCTCAACAATATGCTGCAATGTGATTACAGGAACATCAGTGAAGGCACTTTGATTACAGGAGGTATCACTTAGCTGCCCTGTGATTACAGGGCCATCAGTGAGCTGCACTCTGATTAAAGGAGATATCAGCGAGCTGTGATTTGATTGCAGGCGGTATCAGTGAGCTGTGATTTGATTTCAGGAGGTATCAGTGAGCTGCGCTTTGATTACAGGAACATCCATCAGCTGCATTTTTGATTACAGGAGGTATTAGTGAGCTGTGCTTACAGAAGGATCAGTGAGCTGCACTTTATTACAGGAGGTATCAGTGAGCTGTGCTTTGATTGCACAAGGTATCAGTGAACTGTGCTCTGATTACAGGTGGTATCATTGAGCTGTGGTTTGATTATGTGAGGTATTGGTGAGCTGTGCTTTGATTACAGGAGGCATTGGTGAGCTGTGCTATGAATACTGGAGGTATCAGTGAGCTGTGCTTTGATTACAGGAGGTATCAGTGAGCTGTCCCTTGATTACAGGACGTATCAGTGAGCTGTGCTTTGATTACAGGAGGTATCAGTGAGCTGTGCTTTGATTGCAAGGTATCAGTGAACTGTGCTCTAGTGGTTTTGAGCTGTGGATTTGGATTATTTGAGGTATTGGTGAGCATGTCCATTGATTACAGGAGGCATTGGACATGGCCTTGTATGTCAGGCACATGTCACCTCTGAGCAGATGGTATGCGACTGAATAGAGCTGGAGTTTCTTCAATCTGGCAGCATATGACAGATTTTGGAGTCCTTATCCTTTTGGTGAGGAACTTTTGGGGTCTCTCCAATTGCTGCAGATGTCGGGTGAGATACATCCCGAATGGGGCATTGTACTCGATCATTGGTCTGATAAGTGAAGAGTACAGGGGAACAATGACCTCACTAGATCTGGATGTGAATCCCTTCATGATCAGGTGGGCAATGTAGAAGGTCTTTCTAACCACTTTAGCAATGTGAGTGTCAAAGAAAGGCCACTGTCAACCTGGGTCCCCAGGTCCCTGATAACCTCTTCTGTGCTTAGTGGATTGCCACCTATATGGTAGCTTGGGGTTACCTTGTTTTCCCGAAGGGTATGACTATACATTTTTGGCGTTTAACTTCAGGCCATGGCTCTGGCACCAGCTATCTGTTTCCGTGAGTCCCTTCTGAAGGATATCAGTGTCCGATGCACTTTCCACTATGGCCCAGTTTGCAGTCATCTGCAAACTTTGTCAGCCAAAGTCCTCCCATGTTGGCCTGTACTTCTGAGAAGTAGATGCCAAACAATAGGGGGCCAAGGACCGAGCCCTGTGGGACACCACTTGTGACCGCTTGGAGTCTGACACAGCGCCAGCAACTCTAACCCTGTGGGTTCTGTCCTTAAGCCAGTTTGCAACCCATCTTGTGACATATGGGTTTACATTTAAGCTGGTAAGTTTTTCTACAATACCCGAAAGGGGTATTGTGTCGCCAGCCTTTGCAAGGTCAAGGTAGGCTGTATGGACTGCCTTTCCCTCATCAATGGCCTTGGTGACTATTTCAAGAAGTCGACCAAGTTCAAAAGGCATGATCTTCCCTTGACAAAGCCAAACTGGGTCGGGTCCAATGTCTGCAAGTCCCTATATCTTTGTTTATGAGCTCCATTATGATCCTCTCCATAGCTTTGCAGACTAGACTTGTTAAGCTTATGGGCGGTAATTACCAGGGTCTGTAGAGGCGCCACCTTTGTGGGAGGGACCACAGTTGCCGTCGCCACTCCTTGGGCACGTATCCTGTGGTAAGGCTGAGATTAAACAGCTGCCTTATGTGCGGGTTTAATTCCTCATTTAGCTCGTGTAGCACACAGCCGGGGACACCATCCGGTCCCATTGATGCTGTGTTTTAGCTTTAGAGAGAGCAGCTTTCACCTGCGCATTTGAGATGTCCGGGAGGCTACACTGGCTGGGATAGTTATCTCTCCTTTAGGGGAGAGGGTGAAGTTTGCACTGAACCTGTCTGCCAGTATGTTGGCAATGTCAGTGGGTTCAGTGATTTTGTATCATTTTGGACTAATTCTGAGCATATCTGTGAGTTTCCACCCAGGTTCCTAACATAGCTGAAAAAGGCCTTATGATTGTCCTTTGAATCCATGGCAATTTTTCTCTCAAAATTGGCCTTAGTTGATTTTATGAGTGCTCGTATTTTTACTAATAATGATCAGGGTGACTTCCCTTTTATGGATTTTGTTCTATCATGTAATAGCTTTCTCCTCTTATTGTAAAGTTTGTTAATGGCTGGGGTCCACCAGACTGGACGTTTGCCCTTTGTGGAAAGAGTCTTGGTTTTATTTGGGATTGCCTGATCCATGCAGTCCTGGAGGTGTTCATAGAAGGCATTTGTAAGGGCTTCCGCAGCTTGGGTTGTGGTTTCCTGACTCAGGGGCCTTGAAGGATACCACACCAGTCTTGAGTAGTGTGAAGTTTGCTTTAGAGAAGTTCTTCACTATGGTCTTTTGTTTGGGGTGGGCGGGATGTGGATTTCCAGTGAGATTAGTTTATGATCAGATCTCACCAATGAGGATATACTTCGTGTGGAGCATTTTGTCCCCATGTTTGTGACAATGAGATCTAGTATATTTTCTCCTCTCGTGGGAACAGTGACTAGCTGTTCCATGGCATTTGAATTTATGAACTCCAGGAACCGTTGGGCTAGAAAGTTAGGGCTTGAGTAATGTTCCCAGTCTATATTCGGGTAGTTGAAGTCACCCAATATGATGGTGTTTGGAGATACATTTATACCCTCCAGTGTCTTCAGGAAGGCTGTGTGGGGTTCCTGAGTTTTAGAGGGTGGCCTGTAGCATGCTACAATTTGTAGAGCAGTTTTGCCTAAAGCGAGCTGTGATTTGATTGCAGGCGGTATCAGTGAGCTGTGATTTGATTTCAGGAGGTATCAGTGAGCTGCGCTTTGATTACAGGAACATCCATCAGCTGCATTTTTGATTACAGGAGGTATTAGTGAGCTGTGCTTACAGAAGGATCAGTGAGCTGCACTTTATTACAGGAGGTATCAGTGAGCTGTGCTTTGATTGCACAAGGTATCAGTGAACTGTGCTCTGATTACAGGTGGTATCAGTGAGCTGTGGTTTGATTATGTGAGGTATTGGTGAGCTGTGCTTTGATTACAGGAGGCATTGGTGAGCTGTGCTATGAATACTGGAGGTATCAGTGAGCTGTGCTTTGATTACAGGAGGTATCAGTGAGCTGTGCTTTGATTACAGGAGGTATCAGTGAGCTGTGCTTTGATTACAGGAGGTATCAGTGAGCTGTGCTTTGATTGCACAAGGTATCAGTGAACTGTGCTCTGATTACAGGTGGTATCAGTGAGCTGTGGTTTGATTATGTGAGGTATTGGTGAGCTGTGCTTTGATTACAGGAGGCATTGGTGAGCTGTGCTATGAATACTGGAGATATCAGTGAGCTGTGCTTTGATTACAGGAGGTATCAGTGAGCTGTGCTTTGATTACAGGAGGTATCAGTTAGCTGTGCTTTGATTACAGGAGGTATCAGTGAGCTGTGCTTTGATTACAGGAGGTATCAGTGAGCTGTGCTTTAATTACAGGGGGTATCAGTGAGCTGTGCTTTGATTACAGGAGATATCGGTGAGCTGTGCACAGATTGCAGGAGCATAAGTGAGCTACACTATGTTTAAAGGGCCATCAATGAGCTGCAGCAAAGATGGTGCTAGATAACAGGACAAAGTTCTCGGTGGACACCCGTGAGGATTAATAAGTACCTGCACTCACAAATGCACAACACTCGCCTTATTACTACTACTACCAACACTGATCCTGAGTGCTAGAGGGAAAAGTAAAAAAATAAAAGGAATAATCCTGTTGTACCCCCATTAGCGACATGTTGATGGAATCTTGGGAGTAGATTTATCCATACTTATAACCTTACTTTAAGGGCTAAGCCAAGGAGGTAATTTATATCCAGAAGATAACAGAGGAACAAGCCAGGGGCTGTCAGGATAGCTGATTGGGGGTTAAGTGGCAAAGACACAGAAAATAAAATTGAATTTTTAAGAAGAATTTAAGCTTCCTACGGTACTTTTTTATGGCTACATTTGTTGTCCAGTGTGGGACACTGGTTCATGTGAACCTTTTTCAAATTTAGCACAGGAAAACTGTATGGTTAAATACCTTGCTCAGAGCCACTCTGTCAGCAGAAAGACGGTGTGGGAATCAAACCCTGAGCTACATGAAACATCCTTATTCGCCATAAGGCACAAACATTGCAACCACAATGTTAAGTGTACACATTTGTGGAAAGACGCCTTTCCATATCTGCTCTTAGTTGTGTGGCATTAATCTCTTGGGAAGTTGACATCCATAATTAGCAACTCCATCTGGAATTATATTCAGGTTTATCAGACATTTGATGCTTCACATGAGAAGATATATTAAACTTGTGAAAGAAATAGCATTTTCATACTATTACTGTATATGTCAGATTTTAGAAAATGCTGTTGTATAGAATATAATTCTAGCAGAAAGCAAGCACTGACATAAACTATATGATTCTAGCAGAAAGCAAGCACTGAAATAAACTAGAAAAACAGGCATCAAATAAGGATTATGGCTCTAACTCTTAACTATGACATATAAGGATAAATGTACATGACTACTCTCAAGAAACACTCTGATTAAAATATACAGTACTGCAATGGTGGTCATCCGAATAGTGCCACGCAGAGCAGAACTAAATGGGCATACTGAAGAGCAAAGTCCTTACCACAAAAACAAAATATCCAGCAAGTAAGTCCCAGATACAGAAGTGTCGGTCACAGCACTCCCAGATACAGAAGTGCTGGTCACAGCACTCTGGAATATAGTTTCTGGACAAAGGCATGCGTTTACGGTTTGGAAGCTCTGAATGATCTCATACACATCATGCATGTATGATATGTCTGTGCAAGACACAGAGTTCTGTGAGCCAGGCAGAGGTGATAAGTATGATTTATGGGCCTTTCATGTGATGATGTGCTGTCAGCTGCTTAATAGCAAAGCTGTAGGGTACAATGAGAAAGGCTGGACACAGGCTTAAGGTCGACCAAGGAGGCACAGTTGTTATAAGAGTGTGATTAGAGGTGGAGGACCTCATGTGTGTAATGATTTAAAACCTTTTTATAATCTAAAATATGTACATATTTCATTTGCAGTGGGCTCTGACTTGAACATAACCAAATAAAATGTTGAAAAGTAAAGCATTTGAGATACAGTGCAGTGAAACATAAAGTTGCCGTTGTCATTTTTATCAATAATTTGCAAATTTTGACATTTATGTTCTAAACGTAAAGAATATCAGGTTTACTGGAATGCCATTCATTACAGCAAAAGCACTCATTATTTTATATGCGTAGAATTATAAAGATATGTCTGTCTTGGACATGGACATAAAATTACCCAAATATGGTAACATGACAGGTATATTTACAAAACCATTGCATTTGAGCATTTCAAAACATATTACTATTGGGCTAGATCAATAAAGCATATGGAGAAAACTTGAATTTCACTGATATTAGTAGCACTCCAAACAACAATATGCTAGTCATTTTCTTTCAACGTTATGAATAATAAATCAAGATCAATATTATAATCTGACAACCTTTGTATAATCCACTTAAAACACACACTGACAGTGTTGATAAAATTGTAGATGTTAAGAAAATAAAACCCCATATACATGCATGTATATGTGTATATGTATATATATATATATATATATATATATATATATATATATATATATATATATCGTTTTTTATATATATATATATATATATAGAGAGAGAGAGAGAGAGATAGGTATGGATATATCACAAAGGGTGAATTAATTTATAATGCATTATGTAAAAAAAACAGTGCTACCTTTTATAACAGAACTCTGAGCCATCTTAACCATTTATTGATAAACTAGTTGTTCTTTCTAACTTTAATATGAAATAGCTACTGAAATCAACTGACAGAAGTAAACAGTGTTTGCAGTGTGCTTTAATAAAACTTACTTTAAACTTTTTCTAAATAATTATAAATCTTTAAAACACAGTAGTCAGTTCTCACACTCACAGCATATCAGTTAATAAGAAAAATGTTTCAAACAAATATTATTAGAGATCAAATACTTTTAAAGTCTATGATTTTCTTTCTTAAATAATCAGTATTGTGCTTATATATTCTGTGTTTGCAAGTTCCAAGAAGCAAAGTACTTGGAAGAAGCACATGATCTTTGACCTTTCTCAGCACACTGAAAATACATAAGCCCTTTCTTTAGTTGTGTGTCTTGTATTCTTATGATAGTGTGAAATCTGCTAATAAAATGTCTGTCTGGCCTCAAGGGGTATCCTGGAGTACTCTGTCTATGAGACCTCATATACTTGTCCACCTCAGTACCTCCCCCATAATTTTAGTAAACTACTGGTAAAGGCTTTGATTTACTCAAGAGCAACATAGGATTAAATATTTCAGCTCATTCAGCACAGTAATGGTAATCTCTATAACAAGCCTTATAATAAGCAAGGAATGCAAGACAGATAAGGGTGTCTTGCAAACAGAGACATCATAATTCAGTGTATGTTTTAAGAATGAATTTCCCTATGTACATCAATGTCAGAGCTTAGTTGTGGGAGGTTGGCATAATGGTTAAGGTGTTTACCTTACAAACACAAAGTGCAGCGTTTGATTCTCAGATGGGGTAAATGGCTATGCTTAAAATGGCTCACAAAGGCAGTTCACCTAGTTCTAACCTATGAACCAAGAATAACAACAAACTGTAATTCTAGATTTATATGTTGTAGTTTAGACATCCTTAAAGTCTATTTACATTGCTTTGTTATTGTCTGCAACCTGTACAATAATGTTTGTACTATTGTTTATACATGTATTGTTTGTTTGTGTCTTTTGGCTTTTTCCCAGTTAGGGGTCACCACAGCGGAACTCCGGTCCGCTAATGATTGGCAGTAGATTTTTACATACTGGCTTGCCGGGCCTAACGCACAACCTTCACCGAAGGAACACCCATTCATGCATGTCGCCACACAGAAGATGCTCTAACTGAGAATCGAATGGGCAACGTCTAACTGTGAGGTGACAACGCTACCTGTTCCAGGTAACTTAATCTCTTACTTAGGCAATAAGGTTCACTGCTTTTACTGGATTTTATGTTATCTGTGTATTTTTCTACCTCAAAATATTTCATGTACTAGTGAAGAAAACTCTAGTCTGCACTTCTGAGCAAGGCTAGCTTGAGTTTTTCCTGAGGTGTACTCAGAATAAGTGGACAGTGCTCCTAGAGTCAGGCATGGATGTGTGCCAATGCTCAAAACTAAATGATAGCTACCAGCACAAGGCCCAAGAGGTGTACTAGGTAAACTTATGTCCTCTATTGTCCGAACCATGCCATTTCTTGACAAGCACTAGAAACGGGTCTCTTCCATCCTGTCTGAAAAGAATTGGTTAAGCTATATTAATGAGCAAAATAATTCATTAATTAAAGATAAATCTAATTTACACATTATTGTTATATGTCAATAACTTATGCATTAAGATTTCTGTGGTTAGTATCTACATATTAAGATCCCAGTTCTACAATGCTGTCAAGTAAATGAAGTCTTTTAACAGTACCAGAATAATCTAATTTATCAAATAATGTTTGCAATTTATAGATTATGAATATTGAAGAAAATCTTAATTTGCCTGTTTTATCTTCCTTAGGTGAACTATTTCCCTTAGTTGTTCCTTAATCCTACATTCTGCAAGCTTATAAATTAAGGCAACGTTTGCCTGAACCCATTTTAATTAAACTACATAAGTTATTTTTTTATATTACTTGTCTGACTGTGGCAAGCTGCTTCTTTTAAGTTTTGTACTACATACTTTGCACTGTAAAGACTCTGTCAAACAGTACTGGAATGTCTGTGGGTAGGACAAATATAGACTGGTCAGGAACCACACAGTTGTAATGGCTTGCTCCACTCAAAAAGGCAACAAAAGGCAGATGAAGGCAACAGTTTAATGTATACACCAACAGTCATATTTTATTTCCTGTCTAATATTAAAAGCAAATTGTGCTGTGAAATAGCAGTCCATAGGCATTGGTTGTTAAAGTTTCTGGAACAGCTTAAGGTAGTTAGCATTGGGAAACATACCAGATACGTACATTACTCAATATTTTATTATTTGTCTAAGCTCTAGGCTAGTGTAAATAAGAGCCTATGGGATTTTAGAAAGCAACAATTCAGTCTGACTTCAAAGAAACCTGTGAGCAGAATATAGCATAAACATTCTGAAGATCCATAATTAATACATTTTGATAACCTCTGCCATTTCTCATTGCTGTCACCTGAAACCATTCTTGCCCGACTTCTTGTTCATTTTCATAATAGACAGACCTGATAAAACACTGCAGAATAAAACAAGACACTACAAAGCACTTGTCATTTTATTCATCTTAGATTAATTCCATCCTGGAAATTAGGAAATTGTATAGTTCAGCCGTTAGTACTTGCAAAAAACTTACAAGACTCATTCTTTGATTACTAAAGAATAAACAGGCAGGGGTGGGGGTGTACTAACAGCAGGCTATCCCAAATTTCTATATTCCCGGGAGGAACTTCCTTGTGCTCTCACCACCGTTTTATCTTCCCATTTGCAAATTTTGTCATTCTAAGTCTGCAGACCTTGCATCCAAACACATACAAAGGGAAAGCAACATCTAGTATCAAACCAGGATATTTTTAAGACTACATCAAATCTCTTCCATCAAAACAACAAATCATATTAAACTTAAACTTAAACTTACCTACATAAAACTACATTTCCATAAACATAGCACACATATTTGAGTTCTGCAAGAAAGCTGCACTAGCAGCATATGGTGAAGTCAAACCCAAAAAATAACGTTTTCTACTGACATAAAACAAGTGAGTTGAAAGACATATAACAAAAGAGTTAGAAATATGTTCATGTAGAGGCATTCTGAATGCCAGCATATTTACCTGTACCATGCTATATTTACATACTTCTCAGAATAGTAATGTTTACATATCATTCAATCAATTTGTACAAGAAATGACCGCAACTTCTATGAAGTGTTCAGCATGTGAGTTACCATATATAGAAATCAGTGTGTACTACTGTTATATTTGATATTATAATCTATATTAATGCCGTATTATCTATTTAGTAGATGTAACAAATTCTGTAAACGAGTTGATTTAGTAATACAAACTGCAAGCAGAAAGGAGAAATAAAAACACAGAAGCACAAAAATGCATGCTTACCTTTGCACTTGAAGTTGCCATGATACCAGAATGCTGAAAACAGAGGCCCTTGTAGGTAGGCACACACCAGATATGGACAGTAGTCTGCTCTACTGATCTTTTTTGGGTTCTTAATTCTTCCTTGTCATGACTGGGGAGTATGTTCTTATTTTGTCTCCTCTTGCCTTCACTCTCCTTAGACTGTACTGTCTTTAAACTTGTGAACAGACTGGCATCAGCTTTTCAGTTTGCCATGGGAGACAGGCTGATCTCAGAGGTCCATGGTCAGCACTCTGCTCTACCAAACTGGTGAGAAATACCTGACCTTCTTAAGTGCAAACACCACAACTACCCCTCCCCAACTGCCTTTAGTAACCGTCTTCAAATTTCTTTTGATGGACGATTTTAACTTGTAGGTGACAAGTTCTCACCTCTGCCATCGAGATAAATCTAAAAGAAGAGTCACTGTGTGCCACAGTTAAAGCCTGCATAACTTGGATTATTAAGGAATTCCATAAGGAAGCTTGATCACTGCTCCCAAGTTTTAAACATTCAGGCAATTCATCTCCAGCATGAAAAGGAACAACAGAAAGTCACAGTCTGATTGGCTCAAAGGTATGTTTGGCACCACAGACAGCGTTAAACACAAATGTAATGATTTGTCTCGCACTAGCTGTGAGCCAAATATAAGTATTAGTCGCAGAAATAATGCTTATTAGTGCAAAGTAGTAGGATCTGAACAAATATCACACCATGTAAACATACTTCTGTTTGGCTGTGTTGTGCATTAGCACAAAATAGGACTAAATAATTCAAAGAAACTAGTGTATCACATAACAGCACAGGGTGCAAAATAAAACAGTAACCACTATTAAGTAGTCTATATGTGAAGATGCAGAAGGCAAACATCTGTTATCACTGCTAATACAGAATGTTCATGAATGATTACATAGTTATTAGCAAAGATTTTTCTTCTCTAAAAAAAATTCACAATAATCTCGACTGATACAGTGGTCATTTAATGGTTTCTGAATTTCCATATATTTTATATGATGCATTATTTCTCAAGCTTTGTCACTTTGAGCCTCTGTCAAGCCAAAATAAAATATATGGAAGGTCTCCACCCCATTTCGCCCCATATTAAAAATGTTACCTTGAGGTTTCTCATGCAAAATACAGCATACCTGACCGTGCATCATGATTAGTGCAGCAGTCTGCTTTAGTTTTCATCTTTTATCTGCTTGGTATTCCCACTTGTTTGCATCATTTTTCATTTTGTAAGGCATTGCTATCATCATCATCATCATCATCATTTTATTGCAGCCATTTTAATGATACTTCATTCCTGCCACTACCCATGTACACTGTGAATACTCCTTTTCAAAACCAATCTTTTGCACAGAAATATGTAAGTTAATCCAGGCAGGGTTATGTTTTTACAGTTAGACATAGCACAATCACTGTTATATAGAAACCATACCCAGCTGTTTTGGCCTCCTCTGTAGTATTTTAGGATTTCCACTGAGGGGGTTGCCTCACAATTTGGGAAACCCTCGTTAAATGTAATTTATTCTAGCCTGATAGTAGAATATGAACTTATCTATGCTTGCACAATTTTGAGGAGAACACTAAGAAAGAACGGTAGTAAGTAGGGAATTTGCTGTACCTTTAAATATTATGTTCTGTATATAAGATGCACAATTAAAGCTGGACAGACCACTGGGAAAGTTTAATATATACTACAGAAGCACAAGTATTTAGTGAAGAGTGAAAGAATTACCACAGGATCCGTCCACTAAAGGATAGTGACACTACCCTTCCTAAGGCAAATAGGAACAAAATCTTATCACTAAATACAGGGAGCAAAATAAGTCCTACGTGGACTATCTCAAATTCTTATCCCAGTACGTGTCAACTATTACAGACTATTGTATGGCAATCTATGCCTAGTCCATAATTCATCTCCTAGTCCCACTCTGATGCCATAATGCTCTTATAAACTTAGAAAATTGCTAGAGTAACAGGGTTTGTTTTAACAAACATTTTCTGAAGGATTTGAAGTCTGAAACTCAAAAGTATGTCAATATTTAGTGACTTCAATCCTCAGATCATCCCACTGATTTGCCAAAAAACAAATATTTTATGAGAAACGGGCCAAATATATGAGCCAAAAATCTGTACATTCTGAGAAAATCTGTACAGTTGAGAAGTGGATTTGTTGCACATCTGCAAAACAAATAGCATAAGAAATAAGGTTCTCGACTGAATTAGGGACAAATCTCAACAGAATCAAGGGCAAATCTAGAAATAATCAAGGCCAGTCAGATGCACTTTTGAAATATTAGTGCTATTAACATGAGACACTGACAGAATAACAGAATGTGAATTAATATGCATTTTTCTGAAGTAAAAGAATTCTGTAACTCCAATTATTGTCATTATGTATTAAATATAATACACCACCTTTTCTCCAAAAGTCACCAGTTTTAGTAGGGGTTAAGAGGAACAGAGCTTAAATTTAAGCCAAAAAGACAAAAAACCCTGAAAATTAGGGACAGTTGAGAGGTATGATCAGAACTACCTGATTTAAGTACCTAAACCTTATCTGTGACATAAACATTTCATGTTGGAGGTACATGTACGTGTCTCAAAGATTACCCCTTCTCTAGTACAGGCTTCTCATCCAAATGAAGCAAAGCTCATTCCTATTCAAATGTAACTTGAATCAATGGCAATGCATGATAAATCACAAGTTTACCCCTGGTGTAGCAACTATGTCTCAAATGACCATGGGCAGCCTGTAAAAAATTGATGTGTACAAGGCTCATAACTGTAAAATTCCTTGGGGTATTGACACGTCAGTAATATTTTGGTAAATTTAGAGTAGGCTTGGATAGTCTTAAAATGACTTAAGCTGATAGCCTAGTAACCACCTATGAACCTATCTGATTTTTCAGCATCAAAAAACATTGTTACACTCTGAAGGCTGTTTACCAGACATGCATGAATAATTTTCAGTATGTTTCCACTTTATAATAATAAAGAAAGCACGTCATTTAAACATGCACAGTCAGTGCCTTAATATTGCAGATTCTGACAAGTATTCTGAATGAAGTCCTTGAATATGGCTGCTTCTAGCATAACTGAGTACGTGCATTATATTTAACACAAAGCACTATAAATGCCTGGACCAATCACTACAAAACTTGAGTAGATGCAATTAGAAAAATGTATATACCAGAAATGGAAACACAAGATGTATGCAGAAGTGCAAAAATGCAGAAAGCAAAGCACAAAAAAATAAATAAATAAGGAAGTATTCACATTTCAGGTGCTCACTTCTCAGTCTAGAGACTGGTATTGTATGCAAATCTGTCTGACAGCAAAGTGACAGGACATCTGTATGCCCCATAGGTGACCTAGGTCTGAGTAAAGTACAGTTGTGTAAACTGAACTTACAATAACAGTAGATGTTCGAATGATCACTGCTGCAGTAGCCTTAGCTCTATGGGATTTATCCTGCTAAGGATATAATGGCCAGCCAGCCAACTTCCAAAGCTTTAGAGCACCTTTCAAGCACCCAAACTGCCAATCAGCTCGAGCTGAGCTGACTAAAAGATTGGTTTGGGTACAAAGCCCTTCAGAGCTTTCCTGCCAGCAGAAAGAGGAAGGCTGAGCCCTGAGAGGACTATGTTAAGAACAACACAACATAAATGCCCACACCTTATCATAAAAAATCACACCAGCCCTCCACCTAAATCTCCCGTGGGTTCTCACAACTAATACAATCCCCCACCCGGATCAATACAAATCCTAATAATCAAGCCACTCTTGACTGGATCCTAGTCAACAAAGACCCTCACAATTACCTAGCAGGCTGTCTACCTGACAGCCTCAGCGACCATTCCCCAACCTTCCTACTAAGACATCACATAAACAGTATTAAGAGCATCACCCACAGACGAATCCGAAACAAAGCTAATTTCAACCCCCACTCCTTTATCTCCTCTCTCCAAAATATTAACTGGTCACCACTAAAATACCTCAACCTTGACAAGGCCGTCCACTTCTTTAACAGCATCTTCCTCAACATCCTGAACACCCACACCCCCCTAAGATATTACAGAGTTAGAACAAAAATCTCCCCCTTTCTACAAAAAAACACCAGGGACCTAATGAAGACCAGGGATAAAGCTTGGGAACACTGGTGGCTAACAAAAAAAACCCTCAGATAGACAATCCTTCCTTAAACTACGTAATAAGGTCAAAAACAAATAAGACAAGGCGCACTACTATCAAACTTCACTAAACTCTTCCAGCCACAACCCAAAGCTATTCTGGTCTACAATTAACTCTATCCTCAGCCCAGGCAAAGTAAACACCTCCCGCCATCTATCCCTCCCAACTCCAGTAGTATAGCTGAGTCCTTCAACAAACATTTCACAGAAACCATACTATCTCTTACCAAACAATACTTCCCTACATCAGCTCCCCCCTCACCAAACACCAATCCACCCTGCCCTGCTTTCTCTTTCTCAAGAGTTCCCACCTCCTACATAAAAAAACTTCTGACAAAAATCAAACTCAAAAAACTTGCTGCTGACAACCTCCCTGCCGAATATCTAAAAATAGCTGCTGAAGTCCTGTCATATCCTATTAACAATATTGATTAACCAATCCATATCTTAATCCCAGGTACTATCACTATGGAAAATATCCCACATCATACCCCTTCATAAAGGTGGCCCCTACACCAACCTCTCCACTTATCACCCCATCGCCATCTTCTCTCCTCTCTCCAAGATACTAGAAAAATGTATCAATTCTCAAGTCTCTAACTACCTCCTAACCAATAATCTCCTCTCTAATACCCAACACGGTTTCAGGCCACATCACAGCATGACCACTGCTCTGCTCTCCTTCACTAACACTATCCTCAGCACAAAAACAATGACCTCTTCTCCTCTGCCATATTTCTCGATCTGTTGAATATCCAAAAACGAGCACAAAAACGACACCTTAAATACGTACAGCTAGATGGCCAACAACCGTCTATGTGATGTTAAATAATGCAGTGGGTGAACATGACTCGAACCAGGGAAACAAAATATTTAATAATGCAAGCAAAAGAAAAGAACTATAAAAATCTGTTTTAAAAAATCTAGTTAAGCGCTTTCATCTGTTCATACAGACTTCTTCAGAGCAATTCATTCATTGAATATACATGGTTTTTAAAACCTTTTTGGCGCCAGAGCAGCCATCAATTCAAAATTTAAAGTGCTAGTGTAAATAAATATACTAAACTATGTATCATTACCTAAATGGCTCATACACATTGCCTAAATAATTTATGTACAAAAAACTATTGAATGGTGATAATAAATAATGTCATTTACATATATAATATTAATATCAAATAATTATGTATATAATTTATAACAATTGCAGAAAAGGTTTTACAGTAATAAACTCATTAATTCCAGGCTCTCTAGTAGCATCAGTCAACATTTGCCATACACTCTCTCTTCTCCCAAGGAGTGCTTTATAATTTCCCCTCAGGGTGATATATTAATTTGATCAATTATGGCAAATTTGAATACGTGTGTATCTCTACATTTATTAATATGTCTATACACTGCATTATTCATATCTTTAACCCTAATTTTATATAAATGATCATATATTCGCTTCCTAAATTGCCTTTCGGTCTTTCCTATGTAAAATGCTGTGCATAACATACACTTTGCTATATAAATGATGTTCTTACTATTACAATTACCTGCTCTGAACTTTACATATGTCTTATTAACATCATTCAACCTACATCCTTCTATTTCACGTATAGCATGACATTGTTTACAAGACCCACACTTTTTAGTAGTACTTCTACTTATGTTATATCTCTCAGTCTTATTCCCCATTTTTTCTAACTGTCTCTTTATATTCAGACCCATTGTGTTAATAAAACAGGGACTTTCTCCTATTGCTTTTTTAAGATCTTCATCAACTACTAATATATTCCAGTGTTGTCTAATAATATTTCTTATGTAATTCACACACTCTATTATAGTTCATTTCCTCAGGCTGTTCTGTACGTAATTTTATATTTGTCATATCTGTCCCCAATAGGTGTGGGTATTTTTTACCCCATTCACCGTTGACATAAGCAGAAACGTCATTCAGTATAGACAAAGGGTATCCCCTACTGACAAACATGGATCTAATTTCCTTCTCCATTATCTCAAAATTAGATGACATATGGACAGCCCTTATACACTGTCCTTTAAATATATTTTTTAACATTTGCTTAGGATGGTTACTAGTATATTCCAGATATCCATTGGAGAAAGTATCTTTCCTATATATTTCTGACTGAAACCCTTCATTAGTGTGACTAATATATGTGTCTAAATAGGCAATGCCCTCCCTACTAACATTGTGTGTAAATTTTAAGAAATCGCTAGTATTATTTAAATATTCAATAAACTGGGAAATAGTATCTACTGGTCCATTCCATAACACAAACATATCGTCCAGAAATCTGGAATAATAAGATACATATTGATAATACTCACTATTAAATAGATGTTTTGTTTCCCATTCAAGCATGAACAAATTTGCAAAAATGAGGGCACAAGATGCCTCCATAGCCACACCTCTTGTTTGTCTAAAATATTCCCCCTCAAAATATATGTAATTGTGATCCAACACCAAACTCATCATATCTGTGATCAAATTTATATGATCCCAGCTTATCTTAGAGTGTTTTCTCAAACTGGTACTAAAATCTTCAAGTCCTTGTTGTTTGGGAATACATGAAAATAAATCAATCACATCTTTGGTGATATAAATCAGATCTCTCTTCCATATATTGGGGGTGAGATGGGCCAAAAACATCCATGAATCCTTTATCATGTGCGGTATGTTGACATATATAGGTTTGACCCATCTATCTATAACTACCCCTATTTGGAAAGTCTTGGATTTACTCCCTGATATTATTGGTCAAAAAGGGGGATTCAATATGTTCTTATGTACTTTGGGGATACTTCTATCGCAGCCAATACAGGATACTCTACCTTTAAATAATTATATAGTTCAATAGTAATCCTGTTGTCTAGTAGGTATTCCCCCAATGCTAAATCTATCTTCCTATATCCAATATTAATTTCATTTAAAGATACCGTTTCATAATTTCTAGATTCTAACAATATTTTATATACTTCATTGATATAATCCATAGTGTTATATAAAACTATACCTCCTCCTTTATCTGGTTTCATTACTCGGATATCTTTGTTCTTAATCAATTCTTCCAAACAATTTCTTTCATTTATATTCAAATTATCCTTTATTTTCTGTTTTTTTATTCTGTCTATTAAATTTATATACATCTTGACATACTACTTTCTCAAAACTTGTCACCTTATTATGGGCCAGTGGTATAAACGTACTTCTCTTTCAAAACATATGATAATCTCCTAACTTAGTATTATCGTGGCGTTTAAATAATACTGCCAAATTCAATCTTCGACAATATAACTTTATCTCCGTAATAGTATCTACTAAATTACATTTTTCTGTGGGTATGTATTTCATTCCTTTAGTGAATAAAGAAAAATGTTCTTCCTTTATGTCAATATTGGTGTAATTATAAATCTTTGAGTCATTACAACAACCAATAATTTTCGCTATTTCATCACCTTCATTGTTCGTAATAAAATGTAAATTCTGATTACTTTTTTCTCATAATATCTTACTTTCTTCCAATACGTCATTTTCTATTATTTTTGCTTCTGCATCTAATATTTCTCGAATCTGTTCCACTGGTTGTAGTTACTTTTTGGAGCTGGATAATGTCTGCTCCCCTGAAAATTCACCCCCTTGTCCCTATGTGTTTCTTCAACCCATTTTGTCATGTTTCTATTATCACCTTTGTACTCTCGCTTCCAAATATATGCCCTATTTTCTTTATATTGTTCAATGTCTCGCTTAATATTTTTACTTTTTCTATCAAATATCCATTTTGTATTGTTTATCATATAATTCATGCCACTGTAAACAACAAATCACTGACTGTCCTTATCCCATTTTTCCACTTGACTAACCAATTTGCTTAATCTCTCATCATTCTTTTTAATAAGCATTTTCATGTAGCTAACCCCAAAACTGTTAAATAATGTGTTAAATTCAGCCATGGTGTTATTGTCTGGACTTAGCCCCATTGGTATTTTAAAAAATCTCAACCCCATAGGTACTATACCTAAGGTGATACATTTCAGTAAATAAGCATTATCTATTTTAATATTATTAACTGTAAGCAAACATTTCCCTAAGGTATAAATCATATCCTTTAGGGTTCCCTTATCATCATCAAAATATTTTTCTTTCACAGCATGTTGATTACTAATTTCATTAACTGTAAAATCAAAGTCACTGGTAAGAAAATTGTCCAAATTGTTCACTTCATGATCTACCTTATTGGTTGAACATTTATTCTTGCCTCTAGGGCTAGAAGAATTTATCACAGTACCTTTAGGTAGATTCAGGTTTGATTTAGTGGTCGAGGAATATGTTTTGATAGGTAACGAACGCTTAGGACGAGCTCCCAAGCGTTCAACATCTTCATCCATATGAAAAAGAGAAATCAAAAGTAAATTAATTATCCGAAGTATTACTGACATTACTATTGTGTTTCTGCAACAGCTGAAGTTCATTGGAATATGGTTCCACTTGATTCAACAGTTCACCTTGCCCATTTGGGATCTCCACTTGTGTGGACACATGGCTAACCGAAATGGATGTGTCTCTCCTTTGTAAAACGCTCAACGGGTTCCCAGCTGTGTTTTGGATCCACCACACAGCATCTACTAGCCGAGAAACTTGCTCTCTCAGCATATTCATTTCAGTCTTTAGTTGGTTGACCTCATCCCTGTTCAATGAAGCCTCAGTCACCTCACTAACATTATCCATTACTGTCAACTGTTGAATATCCAAAAATGAGCACAAAACCGACACCTTAAATATGTACAGCTAGACGGCCAACAACCGTCTATGTGATGTTAAATAATGCAGCGGGTGAACAAAAAAAGCAATAGGAGAAAGTCCCTGTTTTATTAACAAAATGGGTCTGAATGTAAAGAGACAGAAAAAATGGGGAATAAGACTGAGAGATATAACATAAGAAGTACTACTAAAAAGTGTGGGTCTTGTAAACAATGTCATGCTATATGTGAAATAGAAGGATGTAGATTGAATGATGTTAAAAAGACATATTTAAAATTCAGAGCAGGTAATTGTAATAGTAAAAACATCATTTATATAGCAAAGTGTATGCCATTTTACACAGGAAAGACTGAAAGGCAATTTAGAAAGTGAATATATGATCATTTATATAAAATTAGGGTTAAAGATATGAATAATGTACTGTATAGACATAGTAATAAATGTGGAGATACACACGTATTCAAATTTGCCATAATTGATCAAATTAATATATCACCCCGAGGGGGGAATTATAAAGTACTCCTTGGGAGAAGAGAGAGTGTATGGCAAATGTTGACTGATGCTACAATAGAGCCTGGAATTAATGAGTTTATTAGTATAAAGCCTTTCCTGCAATTGTTATAAATTATATACATAATTATTTGATATTAATATTATATATGTAAATTACATTATTTATTATCACCATTCAATAGTTTTAAATGTTTTTAATAAGTTTTAGAAGTTTAGAAGTTAGAGTATGTATATATATATATATATATATATATATATATATATATATATAAAAAACACATAGAACATATACATTTTATTATAAATTGTGTTAGACAGAAGTATATAATGATAGACTGTTAGGGGTAGCCACAGCGGAACTCCGGTCTGCTAATGATTGGCAGTAGATTTTTACGTGCTGACTTGCCGGGCCTGACACACAACCTTCAACGCCACACAGAAGACGCTCTAACTGAGAATCGAAAGGGACAACGCCTTACTGTGAGGCGCATAACGCCATCAAGAGCACCACCACCACAGTATGGAACAATTTGAATATAATGTACATAAATTGTTTAGGCAATGTGTATGAGCCATTTAGGTAATGATACATAGTTTAGTATATTTATTTACACTAGCACTTTAAATTTTGAATTGATGGCTGCTTTGGTGCTAAAACGTTTTTAAAAACCATGTATATTCAATGAATGAATTGTTCAGAAGAAGTCTGTATGAACAGATGAAAGTGCTTAACTAGATTTTTTAAAACAGATTTTTATAGTTCTTTTCTTTTGCTTGCATTATTAAATATTTTGGTTCCCTGGTTCGAGTCATGTTCACCTGCTGCATTATTTAACATCACATAGACGGTTGTTGGCTGTCTAGCTGTACATATTTCTCGATCTGTCTAAGGCCTTTGACATTGTATCACACGAACTTCTACTCTCTGCTCTCTCCAACCTCTCTTTCTACAAGCCAGCTACAAACTGGTTCCATAGATACCTCCATGGCCGGCAGCAATCAGTTGTCTGGGAAAACACCCTCTCCCCTCTTCTTCCAGTTACCCTTTGTATCCCCCAAGGTTCCATCCTTGGCCTCCTATTATTCTCCCTTTTCACTAACAATCTGCACACTGCCACCAAACAATCCTCTGTCATACAGTATGCTGACAATTCCATTCTCATTTGCTCTGACTCCACATTACCTGAACTCCAACAGATCACACAAGAATCTTTCTTATACATAGAAAGTTGGCTATCCTACTCCCAACTCCTACTTAACCCCAATAAGACCAAACTCCTCATCTTTCAACCATCCAAATCTACCCCAAACTCTCTTCACTTCAATATATTTTCCAAAGACAATACCTCCATCTCTCCATCAGTTCACACCAAACTACTCAGAGTGAAGATTGACAATAATCTCAAATTCGACACCCACATATCTCTTATTATAAAAAAAGTTCACAAAAAACTTGGCGCCTTATATAGAAACAACCAATACCTCACCAAAACTTCTAAAATCTCTATTGAAAACTCCCAACTAATCTCCACCTTACTCTATGCATCTTTCATACTTACTAATCTTAGACAATCAGACTTAAACAAGCTAGAGACATGTTACAACAAAACAACTAAATTCGCCACCAGTGCTCCCTACCACAGCCACCACTGTGTCTCTCTTAGAGAACTAGACTGGCTCCAGCTCCCACAACTCCTCCACCTGAATCAACTCTCTTTTGCCCACAAACTTGTAAACAACCCTCTCAAAATCCCATCACTTCAATCACTCCTCCAGACCCCTACACTCCAGCAACAAAAATCTCCTCCAGATCACAAAAGCCAAAAACACTGCAGGAGAATCTCTATTTTCCTGTGCCATATCCAAGCTTTGGAATAACCTGCCCCCCACCATTACTACCCTAACTTTCTCCAGTCATTCAAGACTGCACTTAAAATGCAGCTAGAAACTCACTGTCTCTGTCCTTGCCCAAACCCAGACTAAATACCCCACCCCTTTCTGCTCTCTTCTCTCATCCCCACTCTGGCTGAATTAATCTTTGGTTACCACAAAGGTAATTTAACGAATATATACTAGTTTCCTTAGTGTACTCGACAGCCTATTACTACTATATACTACTATGTACATTAAGCTGTTTATATTGTTTAAACTATGTCTGTGTTATTGTTCAAACTTTATTGTTTATATTTTTATTTCTCATGACTATAATCTGCACCAAAGGTCTCTCTAATATATGTCATCAATTTTGTTACTGAATGTCATTATTATTTCTCATTGTTAGAATCTGTGGAGCTTTTCTCCTCGGGCCTCCGCTGGAAAAGGACCTGTGTCCAGTCAGAATTTCTCAATAAACCAATGTAAATAAATAATAAATAAATAAATAAATAAATAACAAGGGAGATGGAGGAGGGAGTGGCTACTGCAGCAGTGATCATTTGAACATCTGTTGTTATGGTACGTTCATCTTACACAACTGTACTATGATCATCATATTGATCACAGCTGCAGTACCCTTAGCTATATGGATATATTACCATAGCTAACTACATTTGGGAGGTGCAAGAAGAAGAGTTCAGGAACCCATGGAGAATGGTTCTAGCAAAGCTTGGTCTGGATCTAGAGGAGGAATCAAACTTATAGGCTTTGTAAAAAGTATGAACAAAAAGGTAACATTATGGAAAATCACAATTTAATAGGATCTATCTTTATAGACCTTCTTAAAGCAAAAGTATCTCACATTAGTTGCTAGTAAACTATACCAGGCTACTGGCTACATTTTATATGCTAAACATTTCTTTAAAAACTACCTAACAAAACTGCAGCATTTGTGTCGTTAACTGTTTGGGTGTCTTCTCTCTAAAATGTCTCTTGACTGTATACCACAAGGACCTGCCCTTGATCCATTTTTTTTCTTGCTATTCGTTAACAGCATCCTAAGCATTATAAATACAAAACAATTCTCCTTCATGCAGTCAGTTTAGTTAATTGGAGAGACATGCATAAAACAGTTACAAGTAGCACTGAATAGTAACTTAAGCGACCTCATTTAACAAAGAACATTACATTTAGGTAGAGATGTTTGATTTAGACTCCCGTTTCTGTATTCAAATTGTCTGCAACTGATATCTAGACTATATGGTCTGTTGAACTGTTCCTAAATATGCAATTAACGGTGTAACAGCTGACACTAAGTAAATATGAAGCAAAAATCTGGACATTCTGCCAAAATCTGCAGTTGAGAGATATGATATACATACCACCAAGAAGAAAAAATAAAGGAACTCTCTCTGTACTTCTTCAGCTGCTGTGTGCCTGTGTCACGTCCAGCAAATGAATTAGACCGCCAACTTCGCCAAGGCAAGCAAAAAAAAAAAAAACACAAAATAATAAGAATAATCCACCTGTTCCACCCCAAGACAAGTCCACAACCAAAACTGGCTGCAACTGTTTGCTTCTCACTCTTTTCCCAGCACATAAAGCCCGGGAAGAGAGCGACAACCAATCAGCAGCCATTTAGCCCATGCACATCATGTACGTGCCTGCGGATATGGCAGTCTGAACCCTTTCCAGTTCTATGCGGTTTGGAACCGCATAGACTGCTGGGCATCACACTGATGCCTTAATTTGCTCTCCGGACTGCAGCACTGGAGTAACTTGGATCTCTAAGAAAGAGAAAAAAAAAACCCGGAATTCGAAAGTGCGCATGCTCAGTCAAGTCGGCGTAAAGCAGCCGGCTGATAAGTTAAAGTACTTTTTTTCTTTTTTCTTGAGGGGGCTGCAGTCCGGCAGTCCAATGGCACGAGCCGCCCCTGGTGAAAACAACAAATCACTGACTGTCCTTATCCCATTTTTCCACTTGACTAACCAATCTGCTTAATCTCTCATCATTCTTTTTAATAAGCATTTTCATGTAGCTAACCCCAAAACTGTTAAATAATGTGTTAAATTCAGCCATGGTGTTATTGTCTAGACTTAGCCCCATTGGTATTTTAAAAAATCTCAACCCCATAGGTACTATACCTAAGGTGATACATTTCAGTAAATAAGTATTATCTATTTTAATATTATTAACTGTAAGCAAACATTTCCCTAAGGTATAAATCATATCCTTTAGGGTTCCCTTATCATCATCAAAATATTTTTCTTTCACAGCATGTTGATTACTAATTTCATTAACTGTAAAATCAAAGTCACTGGTAAGAAAATTGTCCAAATTGTTCACTTCATGATCTACCTTATTGGTTGAACATTTATTCTTGCCTCTAGGGCTAGAAGAATTTATCACAGTACCTTTAGGTAGATTCAGGTTTGATTTAGTGGTCGAAGAATATGTTTTGATAGGTAACGAACGCTTAGGACGAGCTCCCAAGTGTTCAACATCTTTATCCATATGAAAAAGAGAAATCAAAAGTAAATTAATTATCCGAAGTATTACTGACATTACTATTGTGTTTCTGCAACAGCGGAAGTTCATTGGAATATGGTTCCACTCGATTCAACAGTTCACCTTGCCCATTCGGGATCTCCACTTGTGTGGACACATGGCTAACAGAAATGGATGTGTCTCTCCTTTGTAAAACGCTCAATGGGTTCCCAGCTGTGTTTTGGATCCGCCCCACAGCATCTACTAGCCGAGAAACTTGCTCTCTCAGCATATTCATTTCAGTCCTTAGTTGGTTGACCTCATCCCTGTTCAATGAAGCCTCAGTCACCTCGCTAACATTATTCATCACTGTCAACTGTTGAATATCCAAAAATGAGCACAAAAATGACACCTTAAATATGTACAGCTAGACGGCCAACAACCGTCTATGTGATATTAAATAATGCAGCGGGTGAACAAAAAAAAGCAATAGGAGAAAGTCCCTGTTTTATTAACAAAATGGGTCTGAATATAAAGAGACAGAAAAAATGGTGAATAAAACTGAGAGATATAACATAAGAAGAAGTACTACTAAAAAGTTTGGGTCTTGTAAACAATGTCATGATATATGTGAAATAGAAGGATGTAGATTGAATGATGTTAATAAGACATATTTAAAATTCAGAGCAGGTAATTGTAATAGTAAGAACATCATTTATATAGCAAAGTGTATGTTATGCACAGCATTTTACACAGGAAAGACCGAAAGGCAATTTAGAAAGTGAATATATGATCATTTATATAAAATTAGGGTTAAAGATATGAATAATGCACTGTATAGACATAGTAATAAATGTGGAGATACACACGTATTCAAATTTGCCATAATTGATCAAATTAATATATCACCCCGAGGGGGGAATTATAAAGTACTCCTTGGGAGAAGAGAGAGTGTATGGCAAATGTTGACTGATGCTACAAGAGAGCCTGGAATTAATGAGTTTATTAGTATAAAGCCTTTCCTGCAATTGTTATAAATTATATACATAATTATTTGATATTAATATATATGTAAATGACATTATTTATTATCACCATTCAATAGTTTTAAATGTTTTTAATACGTTTTAGAAGTTTAGAAGTTAGAGTATGTATATATATATATATATATATATATATATATATATATATATATAAAACACATAGAACATATACATTTTATTATAAATTGTGTTAGACAGAAGTATATAATGATAGACTGCATGGAACAATTTGAATATGTTGTGTCTTTCGGCTTTTCCCTGTTAGGGGTAGCCACAGTGGAACTCCGGTCCGCTAATGATTGGCAGTAGATTTTTACGTGCCGACTTACAGGGCCTGACACACAACCTTCAACGCCACACAGAAGACGCTCTAACTGAGAATCGAAAGGGACAACGTCTTACTGTGAGGCGACAACGCTACCGCAGCACCACCACCGCAGTATGGAACAATTTGAATATAATGTACATAAATTGTTTAGGCAATGTGTATGAGCCATTTAGGTAATGATACATAGTTTAGTATATATATTTATTTACACTAGCACTTTAAATTTTGAATTGATGGCTGCTTTGGCGCTAAAACGTTTTTAAAAACCATGTATATTCAATGAATGAATTGTTCAGAAGAAGTCCGTATGAACAGATGAAAGCGCTTAACTAGATTTTTTAAAACAGATTTTTATAGTTCTTTTCTTTTGCTTGCATTATTAAATATTTTGTTTCCCTGGTTCGAGTCATGTTCACCTGCTGCATTATTTAACATCACATAGACGGTTGTTGGCTGTCTAGCTGTACATATTTCTCGATCTGTCTAAGGCCTTTGACATTGTATCACACGAACTTCTACTCTCTGCTCTCTCCAACCTCTCTTTCTCCAAGCCAGCTACAAACTGGTTCCATAGCTACCTCCATGGCCGGCAGCAATCAGTTGTCTGGGAAAACACCCTCTCCCCTCTTCTTCCAGTTACCCTTTGTATCCCCCAAGGTTCCATCCTTGGCCTCCTATTATTCTCCCTTTTCACTAACAATCTGCACACTGCCACCAAACAATCCTCTGTCATACAGTATGCTGACAATTCCATTCTCATTTGCTCTGCCTCCACATTACCTGAACTCCAACAGATCACACAAGAATCTTTCTTATACATAGAAAGTTGGCTATCCAACTCCCAACTCCTACTTAACCCCAATAAGACCAAACTCCTCATCTTTCAACCATCCAAATCTACCCCAAACTCTCCTCACTTCAATATATTTTCCAAAGACAATACCTCCATTTCTCCATCAGTTCACACCAAACTACTCAGAGTGAAGATTGACAATAATCTCAAATTCGACACCCACATATCTCTTATTATAAAAAAAGTTCACAAAAAACTTGGCGCCTTATATAGAAACAACCAATACCTCACCAAAACTTCTAAAATCTCTATTGCAAACTCCCAACTAATCTCCACATTACTCTATGCATCTTTCATACTTACTAATCTTAGACAATCAGACTTAAACAAGCTAGAGACATGTTACAACAAAACAACTAAATTCACCACCAGTGCTCCCTACCACAGCCACCACTGTGTCTCCCTTAGAGAACTAGACTGGCTCCAGCTCCCACAACTCCTCCACCTGAATCAACTCTCTTTTGCCCACAAACTTGTAAACAACCCTCTCAAAATCCCATCACTTCAATCACTCCTCCAGACCCCTACACTCCAGCAACAAAAATCTCCTCCAGATCACCAAAGCCAAAAACACTGCAGGAGAATCTCTATTTTCCTGTGCCATATCCAAGCTTTGGAATAACCTGCCCCCCACCATTACTACCCTAACTTTCTCCAGTCATTCAAGACTGCACTTAAAATGCAGCTAGAAACTCACTGTCTCTGTCCTTGCCCAAACCCAGACTAAATACCCCCACCCCTTTCTGCTCTCTCTTCTCTCATCCCCCACTCTGGCTGAATTAATCTTTGGTTACCACAAAGGTAATTTAACGAATATATACTAGTTTCCTTAGTGTACTCGACAGCCTATTACTACTATATACTACTATGTACATTAAGCTGTTTATATTGTTTAAACTATGTCTGTGTTATTGTTCAAACTTTATTGTTTATATTTTTATTTCTCATGACTATAATCTGCACCAAAGGTCTCTCTAATATATGTCATCAATTTTGTTAATGAATGTCATTATTATTTCTCATTGTTAGAATCTGTGGAGCTTTTCTCCTGGGGCCTCCGCTGGAAAAGGACCTGTGTCCAGTCAGAATTTCTCAATAAACCAATGTAAATAAATAATAAATAAATAAATAAATAACAAGGGAGATGGAGGAGGGAGTGGCTACTGCAGCAGTGATCATCTGAACATCTGTTGTTATGGTACGTTCATCTTACACAACTGTACTATGATCATCATATTGATCACAGCTGCAGTACCCTTAGCTATATGGATATATTACCATAGCTAACTACATTTGGGAGGTGGAAGGAGAAGAGTCCAGAAACCCCTGGAGAATGGTCCTAGCAAAGCTTGGTCTGGATCTAGAGGAGGAATCAAGCTTATAGGGCTTTGTAAAAGTATGAACAGAGGACCAAGTAGCAGCTTTTAGACTATTTTGAGAATCTAGCACTTTCCAAAAAGCCATAGATGAATCCAAGGCTACTGTAGAGATTTCCTTGATCCTGCCTGGAATAAATTTGTTCTGGTGAGTATAACATAAGGTAATAGCCTCAGACAACCATTTGGAAGCAGTCTGTTTTGGCATAGTTTGTCACTTCTCTTTACCTTCACAAGAAATAAAAATTGGTCCAAACATCTGATAGATCTAGTTCTAGTAAGACAGTACCTGAGTTGTCTGAGGATATCCAAGGTATGGAGTACCCTTTTTCCCTCATTTTTAAATTCAGTAAAGAAAATGGAGAGATGGATATTTTGGCTTAAAGTAAACATGGTTACTACTTTAGGCATATAAGAAGGATTAATTTCTCAAAGAAACCCTGTCCTTATGGAAAATTAGATATAGTTGACTCACCATAAGAGCTTGCAACTCAGATATCCTTCATACAGTAGTTAGAGCAATCACTAAAACTGTCTTCCATATTAAGACCCTCAAGTCATCTAGATCAGCTGCTTCAAATAGAGCAAGTACTAGCTTCTCTAACACAAAATTAAGATCCCAAGGACGGGCCACCAGTTTACTTGGTGGCCTTTTATGCCAAACCCCTTTCAAGAACATCCTGACATGAGAGTGCCTTGAAATAACAGGATCTCTGGGCAGACATGCTGAAATGGACAATAAATGAAACCTGATAGAGGAATAATAAAGGATAGTAACACACAAATATTGCAAAACCAGAGAACAATTACTCTTGAATGGGTGCTGGTTATGTTGCTGGCACCAACTTGAAAACTTTTTCCATTTGCTAATATATGATTTTCTAGTAGCAGGCTTTCTTACCTCCATTAGTACCTGATGTACATTCTCAGTAAACAGGAGTCTAAAAGGAATTAAGACCTTATCAGTCAGCCAGTCAATTGAAAGTGATTGATGTCAGAGTGTATCAAACTCCCCTGTTCTTGTATGAGTAGAGCCAGTCTGTGAGAAAACTTATGGTAATTCCCCCTTGCCATTTCCAAAGGAAGGGAGAGCCACAGTTGCCTAGGCCAGAAGGGAGTGACTGCAATAATCTTGGGAGATTCCTTCTGAATCTTCGAAGTACCCTGGATATTAGTGGAAAAAAAAAAAACATACAGGAACATGCCTGTCCGAAGAAAAGGCATCTGTCTTCCAGGCCTTCTTACATAGAGACTTGGGACAGAAACTTGCCAGTTAATTGTTCAAAAAAGAGGTAAAAAGGTCTACTTGAGGAACTCCCCATAAAAAGATCAAATCTTTGAAACCCCCCATCTAGTTTCCATTTGCGAGGGTCTACCCTAGTCTTGCTCAACTTGTTTGCTACATAGTTTTGCTCTAACGGAATGTAGGAAGCCTGTAGAGAGATTGTGCTGTAAAGTTTTATCCCAAACTAACATGTTAGTCTATAAAGGGGGAATGATTTGGTTCCCTCTTGCTAGTTGATGTACATGACTGTGGTATTGTCTGAAATCACTCTGAAGAGTTCCCAGGGGCCAAAGATGGTTCAAAGAGTTGAGTGCCTTGTTCAGGGCAAGCATCTCCTAAGATATTCATGTGTCTGCATTTGTCCTTTGTGTCACACACCCCTGCATTTTTATCCTACTGAAAATGTTCCCCAAGCAAGTACAAATCTTCATGGTGACTGACAGCTTTGGAGCAGAGAGGGAGAATGGGGAACTGGATTCAAGAATATCTGTTGTCTCCACCAACATTTTTTTGACAAACCCCAGTACTGAGATTTGTAAAGATAAAGGGTGTTGATGCTGGCACCAAAGAGGTTTCAGATACCACTGAATCCTTCTCATGTGGAGTCTTGCCAGGGTTATCATGAGAATCATAGATGCCATGAAACCCAAAATCCCAAGGTATTCCCTCACAGTCACCAAAGTCTGAGTGGAAAACCTTAGAAACAGATCTAAATAAGTATATTTTTTCCTGTGGAAAAAGTACTCTTTGAAATGACATGACTAGTTGACATTCCAGGAACATGATCTTGTAAGGAAGTCAAGAAAGACTTTTGACATTTCTCTTGGAATCCCAACTTGTGTAAGAGATCTCACAATGAAAGGAGAGATTCCTGACACTATGAAATAGACTCCATGAACATAAGCAAAAGGAGTACAGTGACATTATTTCCTGGGGACTGCTGATCACCCGAAAGCCTAATAACTGCTTCATAGGTGCCAGCTTGGAATGTTGTTCCTGGTGAGAGAAGAAGCAGAGTGCATAGATTACCGACTGTTTTGGGTTGGAAAGTAAGTGTCTGTGCTCGACCTTCCTGATTGGTCTGGTTGCTATTCAATGCACCTACCAAAAGGCTACAACAAGCCTGCAGACCCTTACATCATCTAGGACAAGACTGTGGATCACCAAGCAGGTTGTGGCCTGCTTCTCATCTTGGAATTGGTGTTACTGTTTTGTGTCTGGTGCAAAAAGAAGCAAAAGAGCATTGTATCCCAGCACAGGGAAGCTGTGATGTGACCAACATTAGTAGTAGTCAGGCAGTAGGCATTCAGGTGACACCCCTCTTTTCATCATTCTTGACGACCTAATTCTTTCTTTTCAGTAAGTACTGCTTGATCTGCTTCTAACTTCAGAATATCTGCCTAAATACTTCATCCATAAATCATTAGGCTCTACATATTAATTTCCCCTCAAGTGTTTGACAGTGCCCTGTATAGCCAAAGATAGCTTGAGTTGACATTTTTCCTGTAAAAGCACCATTACATTTTCACCAATTCCTAGTTGCACATAGGACAACTAGTTTGCAGTGACAAGCACTGCCCCCAGAGTTTCAAACCGAATACTCCTGAGATTTATATTTTCACTACAACTGCTAATGATCTGTTGTCATGGATAGGAACTTTCACACTATCTCCATTACCAGCCTGGTGGATATGGGCATCCTGAGGCAATGCTGAAATTGTCTCATGTTTACTGACAACCAGTTAATTCTCAGATTGATATAGTATGCGAGAGATGTATTTACACAATGTCACTGGAGGCAATATCCTCACATAAAAGCACCAATAAAGTCAATAAGGTTGTCAGTAGTACACACACTGTACCCATCACACACAACTCAAAGCAGACACATAGACCCACATATGATTAGGCACTTAAATGTAACCTTCCTAAACCTTAAAGACCTCCTAAACAAAGTACACATAACAAACACCCACAGAAGCCCAGAATACAATCTTTAAAAAACAACATTCATATCGACACATACAGCCACATCTCATGGAGCCTCTACTTCTAAGCCCATAAGGCAAGCCACCACACAATCCAACATTCTGGTCATTGGAGACTCCATTGTGAGACACACTGATGTCCCTCTCCCCAGGATCAGTAAGGAGAATGTCACAGTCAGTTACTTAGCAGCAGCCAGGATCCACCACATTATGCACACACTCAGGTTATTGGACCACAAGTACCAGTATGATTCAGTCATAAGCCATGTAGGTGTAAATGACTTAAGATCTACCTCCCTAGACTATATGAAGAAATACATCATGGAGCTCTCAGAATATGTGTCCCAGGCTGGTATAAGCCTAGCATTGAGCAATATTTTACCTTCTCCAAAGATGATGCCACTATACAAACAAAAGATGAGTGCCTTTAATAATTGGCTTAGTCTTAGTTTCTGGTGTCATTCTAAGGGGGTGCAATATCTGTTCACACTGAAGGAGATGGTCAAGACCATGATGCTTTGCCTGAGATGGTCTGAACTTCTCCCCTCTAGGGTTTCAAATATTCGCTAAAACATTGTCCTCCCCCATGGTGCCTTTTTTAGGTAATGCCAAACTGAAAGTACTTCCGACTTAGCAAATCAAAACCAAGAAAATCTAAAGGTGTTACTGCTCGGTGCTTGGAGTTTAAACAAAAGCTTCACTCCCTAGAAGCTCTCTTCACCCTAGAGAATGTTGACATCTGTGCAGTCACTGAGACATGGTTTAAAGTCACAGAGAGCACACCAACAGTGCAAGGTTATAATGGCTTCCACATATTTAGACCAGCTACTACACAGACAAGGACTAAAGGAGCAGGTGTCTCAATTTACATCAAAAATAAATATATCTCAAGGCTAGTCAAACAGGACAATGCACTTGAGTTTCTCCACTTTCAAATCACCATAGGCAAATTCCAATACCACTTCCTTGCAAGATATAGGTCCCCCTGTATGACCCAGGAAACCCATACCATGTACTTAAACTTATTGAAAACACTCACCATTCAAAGCAATACCATATTCATGGGTGACTTTAATTACCCCACTCTTAACTGTGAATCATACATGACACCAAATGTACAGGAACAGAGATTTCTGGATTTTTTTAAACACAAACTCCCTGAAGCAGATTGTCAGTACACCAACCAGGAGTGCAACCATACTGGATCTGGTCCTCACTAATATGGGAGAGTGCTGCACTCCGCTTAATGTAATGTCTTCTCTGGCAAGATCAGACCACATAATGATCTGCTTTAAAGTAAAAATAAAACCTGAAACCCCAGCTAAACCTGGAATATTCAATAACTACTTTAAGGCTAACTTTCTACTATTAAGTGATAACCTGGCAAAATTTCAAGCTACCATAAACCTTGAGAATACTGCTGCCTATGCAGAACTGTTCAAAGAAACCCTATACAAGTATGTTAATAGCTGCATAGAAGCAGCTGTACCCACCAAGAAGAAGTACAAAACTAACTCAAAAGATAAGCCAACCTGATGGAATCACAACATCAATAATCTGTATAGTAGAAGGAAGATAATCATGGCCAAAAATAAGAGGTACAGCACCCAGCAGGATAAAAGCACTCTCATCAAACTAAACAAACAACTCAGGTGACAAAGTCTACCAAAGCCATATTTGAGGTAAATTTGGCCTCTCAGGCCATGGCAGCTACAAGGCATTCTTATCTATGTCCACAACCTCAAACACAACACACAGCTCTCCTTGTAAATGGAGTCCTCTATACTGAGCCAGAGGGGTTTGAATGGAGAGATGATAAGTCAGCAAGCATAGGAGAGTAGTATTGATGAAATTGAATTCATCCTCAAGTCTTGGTGAGTAACTTCACAAGGTGGACCCTGTTTGTCACAAAATCTCACCAAGATATCACTGATATATAGACTGTATTTTATATAGCATATATCATGGACAGAAGTAGGTCAAAAAATAAAAAAGATAGCTGGGTGCACAAGACCCAGGATGAAAAGGTGCCCAGTCCTGGTAGGCACACTGGTGCCAGGACTGGAAAACAATAACAGGTTAGAATCCTCAAAATATGTAAACATTCCTACAATGGGGCCAGGCCAGGCCCAGGGGGAGGATGGCTCCCCTGTTGTAGAAGGAAGTAGCAGGCCACAAAAATCACAAAAAAACTGATAGGTCAAAGAAGAGCCATAAAGATAATAGAGTGGACAATTGAGGATAAGAAATAAATTATGTATTGTTACTATTATGCAAAACACCCACAATTTCCATTCACAAGATATACAAAAAGATTAATAGAGAAATTAGAGGGAAAGTAAAATACTTCAACACGAAAAACCGTCAAAAGTTTCAAATAAAAATTTGTGTTCATTAATACAACAGATTTGTGAAAAATATTACATAGACCAAGAAACTTTGACCTGTTTGGAAAAAGAAACACCCAAGGAAGTGAAAAAATATAAACAACAAAATCTAGAGATTTTTGAAAAGTATAAAAAAGTAATATAGATGGGCGGCCACGGTGGTGCAGTGGTTAGCATTGCCACCTCACAGCAAGAGGTTCTCCGGTTCGATTCTCGGCTGGGGTGCCTTCTGTGTGGAGTCTACATGTCCTCCCTGTGGTCACGTGGGTTTCCTCCGGGTGCTCCGGATTCCTCCCACATCACAAAGACATGCAGTAGGCAGATTGGACACTCTAAATTGGCCCTAGGTATGAGTGTGTGCATGTGTGTGCCTTCTGTGGAAGGTTGGGCGCCGGGCTGGCAACTCGACACCGTAAAACTCCACTGTCAATCATGAGCGGACAGATGATCCACTGTGGCCACCCCTCACCAGGAAAAAGCCGAAAGAAGAAGAAGATAAAAAAGTAATATAGACATGGGAAAGAAAGATAAATTTGAAATGGTGCAATATTTATGCAAAGTCAAAAGCCAAATTAATCAATACAAAAAAGGCAGCCCCAACGATATTTGAAGGGAAATACAGACAAAGGTATCTAGATATGGAAAATTTTACAATAAAAAATAATATCACAAAGAGGGGATGCAGAAAAGAGGATTAGTAAAGTAGAAGTTAAAAAAATAGAAGTTGAAGTTATGGAATGCCTGCAAAGTGAAGGATTTGGTGTAGAAGGTCTAACACAGGTTACATCACAGCATGATGGAACAAGTCTCCAAAGTAGAAGATCAGGAGACATCTGAAGAAGAAATATGGACATGGGAAAGAAAAAGAGATCTAATATGGTGTAAAATTTATGCAAAGGAGAAAGCAAAACTATTCATTACAAAAAGAGCAGCACCAAAATATTTGAAGAGAAGTACAGGCAAAGGAATCTGGACATGGAAAACTTTAGAATACAAAAGATAAGAAGACAAAGAGGAAAAGCAGAAAAGGAGATTAGTAATGGAGAAGTTAAAGAAATAGAAAGAGAAGTTATAGAGTACCTGCGAAGTGAAGGATTCAGTGTAAAAAATCAAACTCAGAAAGCACCACAGCAGGATAGAGCTATGGACATCCAAATCAAGGAGAAACCAGTGGAACGGGAAGCAATAGGTCAGTTGCCATATGAAGATATTTTGGAGCATTCCACAGGAAACTACTATAAACATTCACTTGAAGCTGGACAGCAAGGGAAGGAACAGGAAACTATGGCAACTCTGATGCAGTCAATGTTGAGGAGTGATAGACCAGTGAGTTCCCATATGACAGAGCAACAGATAACACAGGATGAAATTGAAGAGTATGTACCACAGGAAGATGCTATAGAATTTTCTGTAAAATGCCTGCAGGAAATGGAGAACAAAAAATGTGCCATCAGTTTAGAAGAAAATGATCTAAGTGAAGAGTTCCTTGATTTAATTGGGATAGCTAGACATATTAAGATCAGTGAAAAAATAGACTGCAGAAGATCAATATAACCCAAAAAGTCAAACATTTGATAAAACAAATGAACACGTAATTAAGACTGTCCATAGAGATCTATGTGATATTACAGAAGTAAACAGGCTATATTGCTGTGCAGCTATATTAATAACAGATAAAGTTCTACCACAAGAACACAGGGTAGTAAGGGAAAGGAAGCGGAAAAATCGAATACCATCATGGAAGTATCAAATAGAGAAAACTATAAAAGAATTAAGACAAGAAGTGTCACTGTTAGAAGAGTATAGAAGAAGGAACAGATCAACAAAAATACTCAGAAAGATAGATGTGATAATAGCAATGCACAGCATTAGAAGAGATCAGGATCTGTCATGCACTATCGCAAATAAACTAAAAATGTCAGCATAGATGGAAACATTTAGAAGATATGCAGAGAAATATAAAGTAAAAGTACAAGCAATTTATTGATAACCACAAAAAGTTTTATAGAGAAATGAGAAACAAGGCAAAAGGAATTGAAAGACCACCCAAAAAAAGAAGAAGAAGAAGATACATTTTGGAGTAGTATTTATGAAGATCCTGTGGAACATAACAAAGATGTGAAATGGATAGAAGAAGTAAAAGAAAGAATAAGAAGTTTAAAGGTACATGATATGAAATGGGATGAAGTAACAGCCAGAGAGATTGAAATAACGTTAAAAAAAGCCTCTAACTGGAAAACCCCAGACCCAAATGCAGTACCTAACTTCTGGCTAGAAGTATTAACATCTTTGCACAAAGATTTAGCCTCAAGTAAGAACTATATGTGCACTTCCAACAGAGACCAGCCTGGTTAACAACAGGAAAAACAATGTTCCTACTTAAGAGTGAACCTGCAAGTTATCCTAAAAATTATAGACCAATCAGTGGCGGCTCATGCTATTGGACTGCAGCCCCCCCCAGCTGTAAATGAAAAAAAAAAAGAAAGAAAACTGATTAGTGAGTCCCAGAACTCTGCACATGTGTGCTCGGTGAGTTCCTGGAACACCGTGCATGCATGCAGGAATCTGGACTGCTGTTTAACCAGTCCAGATTAGGAAGAGAAGGCATCAGACTACAGATGCCCAGAAATCTATGCAGTTAAAACTGCATAGACTGGAAGGGGATTGGACAGCAATGTCTGCAGACTGGATACCTGCTGTTGCGGGAAAGAAGGGGAGGGGCTTGTATTTCAAACTAACACTGCTGCAGGAAGGAGGACTTAAGCAGGGACTTTGTGGAATGAAGCTGCTTCAGGAAGGACTTTGCACTCACAGGTAGTGGTGTGTGTGTGTGTGTGTGTGTGTGTGTGTGTGTGTGTGTGTGTGTGTGTGTGTGTGTGTGTGTGTGTGTGTGTGTGTGTGTATGTGAAATGCCCCAGTTAAATATACCTGGTGGCTACAGAGAACCTCTGGAAATATACCTGGTAGCTAAAGAGTAATTCAGGCTCAAACCCTGTACCTTGGGTGCAGGTACCAAGAGCCTGAATTCCCTACCCACCACCACTTGTGAAAATTATTCATATTTTTACCTCATATTTGTGTTCTGTTCTGGACCTCATAAAATCTGTGGTTTTCTGGATTTTGAATTCACTAAATAATGACATGCATTTGAATTTCAGGCTTCATATTCTTCAGAAAGTACATGGTAACACAAAACCTTTTATTCTACCAATTTTCTAATTTTATAAGATCAATATTTGAAAATTTTCCCTATTTTTTGGGGTTGCATTCCCCCATTATTGGCTTTGTCCAGGTTTGATATGCTAAGAGGTTGAATGTTATGGTCTATGGTGAGAACTGAATTCACTGAATATGTTTGGGGGCTGTATCCCCTCATCATTGGCATTGTCCAGGTGTTTTATGCTAAGAGGTTGAGAACTATGTGAGAACTGAATTTGCTAAATGATAGCCATTTAAGTTTCAGTTTTCCTGCCTTTCAAGGAACAGTTTATCTGCCACAGTGGTATGTTGCTCTGACTGTAGTGTATAGGGGCCTAGGTTCAAGACTTGGCAGTGAAATGCATGGTGGCAACACATTTTATTCTAGCAACTTTCCAAGATTATACAAGCAATATTTAAAATGCGTCCCTGTTTTTTTTGGTTTTTGCCCCCCCCCAATAAATTTTGTCTTTTTCCAGATTTCTTGTGCTGCAAAGTTGAGAGATACAGTTGTGTGTTGAGTAGATTTTACAAGGAGCTAAGAGCTTCAGGGGTAGAGAAGTTTAGTGCTGTTTATGGCGCATCTGTTTGCATTGTTAATAGCATAACAGGTTAATACTTGCTTTTGATGCAGAAGGCTGTAGATTCTACTCACACAGTATGTAGATGCATTGCTAATACTGTACTGTGTTGTACTTTTAAAGGGGGTAGATGCTGCAGTCCTGAGAATGTCCTCTTTGGTGGAGATACCTAGTAACTATTAGCCTGTTATCAGTTTGCCATCCATTCCCCATTGCAGTATTTCTAGCTTATTATTTTTTAATGTAACATAGACAATTTATTCCTCAAGGGCAACAGGCACTTTATTTGTAGATGAAACAATGAAATATAAAGTTGTTTGCTAGCAGCAACCTCTTTATTAGTTACAGATCTCTTTAATGTGGAATTATTTAGATGACTTTTACTTATGCAGAGATTGTGCATATTTACTGATACGGGTGGATTGTAGAAGTTTGACTAGACTTTTATGATGGAAATGTTCTGAATTGGGAAGTTTTGTCATTATTGGTGCATGCATTTTGTTTCATTGTTTACTAGAAAAATGTTCAAAACAAATTTAAAACACCCTCTAACAACTGTACTGTATTATACAAGGAATATAATTTAATACAATCAGGAAGGTATATCAAAGAACACATGTATGCTTCATGTGCAAGGGGCCTATGATTTGAAAACAGCCCAAAGTTAATCTTTATCTGCCACTGGCCAGATGTATTTCTTTGAATGTGGGTTTCAATGCTGTTTCAATGAATACGAGTTTCAAGGGCAGAGAAGTTTTAATGCTAAGTCTATTTTCATTGTGAGACTGCATTGCTTTGTTTAGCAGATGTCTATCAGTGTTTGTGCTGTAAAATGTAAAATAAAACTTTTAAATGAAATCCAAATCATCGTAGAAGTAAAGCAGTATGGACATTACAGTGTTTATGGTAAATGGGGAGAAATAGCCAAGTAATGGGACATTGGAATGGCTACAGGGGGAGGCCCCATTGAACCATGATTTTGTGAGGGGGTAAGGGCAGCAAACTCAAAGGCAGCCCTGGCTGAACTATACCTCTCAACTGCCCAGATTTATACAGAAGGAATAGATTTTTGCTTCTTATATTTGGTTTGTTCCTCATAAAATTTGTGTTTTTCTGGCAAATTATTTAGGAATGAAGTCACTAAATAATGACAGACATTGAGTTTCAGAATTCATATCCTTCAGAAAAATGCATGCTAAAGCAAGACCTGTTATTCTATCAATTGTCTAAGTTTACACAAGAGCAATTTTTAGTACTCTTTGTATGTTCCCCCAATATATTTCGCCTACTCCAAATTTCCTGCATTAAGAGTTTGAGAGGTACGTCCAAATAAATCACTTTATAGAATTAGGTATATCCAAACCTCTCAACTGGCCCTTATTTTGGCTCAAAATGTTGCTCTCCCATAATAATCCCTCCACAAAACGGCAAAATTTCGAAGAAAATGTAAAGGGTTTGCAATTAATAAATACGTGTAAGGATCAGAGTTATAGATTACTTTTATTTCAGAAATGCATGTAAATTCTCTTATTTTGTCAGCTGCTCTACTTAACAGTGCTAATATTAAAAAAGTGTCCCTTCTTTTACAGGTTCCCAGCTGTATTGTGTGGCTATTTTATATTTTTGCATCACATTTTTTGTCCATTTTCATGAAATTGTGGTTTTCTGACAAATTAGTAGGAAATCATTAAAGACTGAAGTTAGAAAATAATGACAGACATTTGAGTTTCAGATTTCATACCCTTCAGAAAAGTCATACTAATACAAGACTTACTATTCGATTATCTGTTTACGTTTATAAGAGCAATATTTAAAAATTGTCCTTATTTTTGGGCCTTTGTCCCACTTCTATTTATGGCTTTGTCCAAATTTCTTGCTCTGAGGTTGAGAGGTATGACAAATGTGTCAGGGCCATCACCATCATACAGAGACATTTCAAATTGTGACATACTTGTTGCACCCCACTCCCCCATGTAGTGATTCTGGATGTGTCCAAGCAAGACAAGGAGCAGTTATGCAGTGTAAGTGTGCAGAGTATCCCCCCATCCAAGGTAGACACAAGTACTACTGTGGCTTTTTATCTGTACTTGATTTTGCAGAATGTTCCTGTTTTCTGCCATGTTTTTATACTATTGATTTATGCTTCTTATTATTCAGAAAATGCATGTTGTTACAGTACCTGTTGCTCTGTGTTTAAGAGGCAATGCCTTAATGACCATCAGGTAAGCTTGTCTGAGATTGTAAGATGCAAGTAAGCTTTTATAAGCATACTGTTAAAGAATTACGAACATTGAAAGCCTTTTTGTTGTTGCCATGCAGATAATATTTACATTACTAGATAACATAAAAGCTTTAGGTATTGAAATGCATATGACAGTATTTGTAATAAAGGACAGGATTACAGTATTTTCAGAAGCTCATTACATTTGTTGGAGATTTGCAGTCATCTTTGCAGACTTTACCCATAAACTAAACAGAATGCCAATCTATTATTTGTGGTCCATAACATTTGTAGTAATCCTTTAAGCAATTTATCTTGAGCTTTTTTGTTGTTTGCTGTTCATTTTTTACTTTGATCATGTTTTCTCAATGAAACAAGTTGATAGTTGTCAGGCAGCAGATCTTTTTTTGGATAAGAAACATTTTTACAAATGGGGGTATCACAGAGATTGCTTCTTTCAGCATGTTACTTGGTACTTTTATAAAGCTGAATATAAATTATAATTAGAACTGCAGTGCAAGGAGAAGTGGTTTGAGTTGAGTGCTGCATGTTTTTTTTATACTTGATTTTGACTGGCATTCCAGTAATGTATTTAAAGAGTAATTTATTGTTTCATGTCACACAACCTTTTTGTTTCTATCTATATATTAGGTAAGCTGTCATGTAGCCAATGCATTGAAATATTTTTTCTTCTCCACTTCATTTTGTCTTGATTGGAACCACAGGAACACTTCAACCAGTATAATAACCACAAACAAATCCAAAATACTGGTGATGGCACGAGGAATGAAACAATAAACAAACTTCTTTAGCGTATACTTTATTTTCACCACTTTCATCTTGCGACTTCTTCAGAACTAAAAACAGCACTTAAAAACTTCCATACTTATATATATATATATATATATATATATATATATATATATATATATATACACATATATATATATATATATATATATATATATACTCATTAACACTTCATTACCTCATACCATTAACCAATTTCCATTTAAAGTGCCTCAGTGAAATTTAAAATTTTAAGTCAATAAGAAACATTGTTTATTTACATACAATTTCCTATATTTCAAAAAACATTTGATATTAATAATGTCATTCAGTCCCAGTGTTTTATCACTAGTATTTTGGTTTTGTTTGTCTTGATTGGACTCTCATAATGGTGGTTTGGCACCCAGGGAAGTGTATTTAATTAAAGTCCCAGTTTTTGTGGTTTTGAGCATAGCCCCACCCCTCTCTAGTTGGCCACACCCCTTCACACTGGCGTCACCCATTCAGCGGTCTCCTGTAGCCCCCCTTTGATTTGAAGTCACTAGCCACCATTGAGACCAATAACTTGTCTTCCGACGACTTATAAACTTTACACAGGAATTGATGCTGGTAGAGTTTATAGTCATTTAGAAGAAAACTCAATTATGGCAATAGAACAAAAGGGTAATAAAAGAAGTTGTATGGAATAAAGGATCATCTGTAGCTAAATAAAGTCATAGTGGAGAACTGTAAAAAGGGGAAGAAACTAAATATGGCATGGAGTGACTACAAAAAAAGCATTTGACAGTATACCACATTCATGGATAAAAGCGTGCTTAAGAGTGTGTAAGATACACCCTACACTGATAAAGTAAATCACAGTGATCATAAAACAGTGGCAAACCACTTTGCAGTTAAGCCATTATAAAGGAGAAATTATTATTCCAGGGATAAAAATCCAAAGGGGAATATTCCAGGGTGACTGTCTGTTACTGTTGTTCATTTGCCTTGGACTTACCCCATTAAACTGTCTGATTAACAGATTAGGTTATGGCTATAATTTGACTCCCAGAAAGAAATAAAGTGTAAAGACTTCTCATCTTCTCTTTGTCAATTATTTAAAACTGTATATCTCATCAGATGAAGAACTGAAAGCACAACAACAAGTAGTCAAAACTTTTTCAGATGATATAAGAATGTCATTTGGTCTTGATAAATGTGCAAAAGGAATCTTTAAAGCAGGAAAGATGCAGCACCAAGAAAACATCAGTTTGGGACAAGAATGTGATATAAAACAACTTGAGCAAGAGGGAATAAATAAATATTTGGGATTTGATGAAGGATCAACAATAAAACATGAACAAATGTGAATAAAACTTAGTAAGGAATATTTTAGAACACTTAAATTAATCCCGAAAACAGCGCTGACATCTAGGAACAAAATTCAAGCTATAAACCAATTTGCTCTAACTCTTTGTCCTAACTTACAGTTTTGGAGTGATTGACTGGTTCCAAATGGTGTTGGATAGATTAGACAGGAAAACAAGAAGGATGCTTCATGCCCATCAAATGATTTATAAAAATCAGTGCATACCAAGCTTATACATTCCCCATTCCGAAGGAGGTATGGGGCTCCTTGAAATTGATTACATGTACAGAGCTGCAGTTATGGGACTGCATACTTATCTGCTGACCTCACAAGACCCAAACATAGTGAAAATTTTGAAACATGAAGAGAATAAATCTAAGATGACTTCCCTGCTTAGTCTAGCATAAGCATATCGTTGTCAAGCAGGAATGGAAATCAAACTAGAAGTAGATAAAAATCAGGCAGCAACTGAATGTGCCCCAAAACAAAAGAAAGAATATAAGGTAAAGTATATAAGGTAAAGGATCAGATGAGAAGGCAAGAAATGTGGAAAATGCATAAATACAGTTGCAAGTATAGAAAAAACTGCTGGAAGAACCTTATGTTAACTAGGATCGAACACACAAATGGTTAAGGAGTGGCAAATTCAAAACAAAAGATGAAAGGTTAATATTGGTGGCCCAAGATAGTAAGCTACATACACGTTGGTTTACAAAGTCCATTGAAAATGTGGGAGAAACAGACAAATGCAGGTTTTGTAAAACAGAATAGGAAACAGTTGCACACCTCATTGCTGGTTGTTACATAATAATAGCAGAAGGACTGTATACTGAAAGGCATAATAATGTGGCAAGACGGTTGCACTGGGGATTGTGCAAACATTATGGTATTGAAGTGGCTGAAAAATACTGGAAACATGAGCCACAAAGCATCATAAAAAATGATGAAGTCTACATTACATGGGATCACCCATTGCCAACAGTTCAAAAGATATATGTGAGAAAAAAACAGATATAGTGGTCCATGAAAATAAGGCAAAAGTAGCATTGATCATTGAAATTGCTATGCCCAGTGACTACAGTGTCTTGTGGACAGAGAGACACAAAGTCATAAAATATCAGGATTTGCATGCAGAAATGAGAGCAATGCAGAAAAAAAGATACCCAGACAGTTCCAATAGTAGTAGAGCAATGGGTCTTATAAAAAGAATCTACAATTGTATTTAGATATGCTACCAATACATGTAACTCCATATGAATTGCAGGAGTCATTACTGGTCAGATTGTGGATGCTACAAAGAGCACATCTGGCTAACATCAGAGATTGAAACAATACTAATTTCATGAACCTTAATCGTACTTTGACTTAGGAATGTGGTCCATTCTTGTCATCGCATTAGAAACCCAAAAGACTTGGAGAAATTAAACAAAGAGCCAGAAGATATAACAAACCTACTGGTTGACAAATCAGCTCCAACTTTACCCCTGTCTCTCCTGCAACCTTTCCTCAGGAAATACAATCAAATATAACCCCCCCCCTGCTATCACTAGGGAACAGGTCTTTAATGCTCTCTCTAAGGCCAAGAACACTTCATCAGTGGGCCCAATCAGTATCCCAGGATTCCCTGTTCCAAAAAGTTAAACCTTGACTGTGATATAAATAGGACCTGCTGGAGAGACAGGTATGTATCCCAGAGACTACTGCTTCTCTGGACCAGGCTTCACATCCATGTGAAGCAGAATTCCACCCTAACCTAATTCAAGTGCAATCTGGACAATTGGATGGGAAACAGGAAATTCATCCCTGGTTTGGCACCAGTGTTTTTAATGGACACAGGCACCCTGTAAATGGTTCATGTTCCAGGCCCCTGCTTGTAAATTTTTCACCTCCCAAGCCCCTGCTTTCACTTATCAAGGGTACCAGAAGGCTTAGAAGGGCCTTTGTGGTCATTAGTCTAGTAAAAACACCTATGAACTTATGAACCTATGAACATATACTCTAAATATTGAAAAATGCGGATACTATGTGGCCTTCAATTAGCTATAACTGGAGCTAGACACTTTGTGAACAGTCTTGGTGCAGTGGATAGTCCAAAGGACAAGGCAAAGAACTAATAATGTGATCCAGGCACATATTAAGGAATGTCTGAAGTCTGAATGAATAAGGATGTCTTGATAAACATCTTACAAAGAAACTTGAAAGAGGAAGAAGAGGTTACAGGTTATGAAGTGACATTATTTTGAATTAAGACATTATTACAAAAATGTTTTGGAAAGAAAGATCTAGAAACTGGTCCTCAAGCATTTCTTTCTTTGGCACTAGGAACATCCTTGAATAGCAACCTTTCCCTACTTGGGAAGGAGGAACAGCTTCTATCAGTCTTTGGAACAGAATGTGATGAAGAACAGGTGGAAACAAAAAAGTCTGATCTAGAGGATGAGGAATGACCCCCTGGTATGGAGGAATTTCCTCCGACTGCCATCTGCAATTGTCATGAATGATATTCAGAACCCATTTGTCTGAAGCAATCTGATGCCTAAGAGAAAAGTGGAGTCACAAGCTCTCTTGAATAGTCATTCAGACACATTTGACTGTCCTTGTTTTTTGGAGGTTAGAGACTTCTTTTTATAGCTCCCTTGTCATTCCTTTTTAAACATCTGTTTACCTGACTTATAGTATCATAGGATCATAGGAGGTTACTAGACTAATGGCCCTGGGGCCCTTACAAGCTTAGCCAGATGTTTATCCCCAAAAATGAAACCTTAGTCAGCACCTGTCACCCCTGTCAGTGAAGGATAAAGGTGGAACCCATGGGACAAATTTGTGGTTTTCCATCCATTCATCAAGGCTGTGTTTGAAGAGGGCCAGCGAGGTACTCTGTGTGACATGTATGGGAAGTCTAATCAAGAGATAGGGCAGCCTCTGGGAGACAAACCTGTCTCTCTAGCAGGTTTTGTTGATGTCTCATATTAGATTAAGGCATTCTGAGCAGGTAATGCATGAAAAGTTAGACTTACAGATATGGAGCATCTCTAGCAGGGCAGGGTCCGAGATTGCCTTGTAGGCGAGACACAGATTACCCCTGAGCAATCTGTACAATACTGAGTAGAGTGATAGTTATTAGAGCCTGTCCACATAGGACAGGTGTGGGAGGCCATGGATTCTCTTTGTGAGGTATTTCTGTGTCCTTTCCAGTTGGTGCAGATGTTTGGAGAGGTACATACCAAATGAAGCATTATATTCAATTATTGGTCTAATGAGGGAGGAATAACCTCCTTTTTTTCTGGATGCAATCCCTTTACTTATGAGATGAACCAAGTAAAAGGCTTTTCTGACCACTGCTGCTACATGATGGTCGAATGTGAGATTGTTGTCAACCTGAGTACCCAGGTCTCTCACCACAGGTTGTATATTTAGGGAGTTGTCGTTGATGTGTTAATCAGTAGGGGCCGTGTTTTTGCCAAATAGTATGATGATACATTTTTTGTATTTAACTTGAGACCATGACTTTGGCACCAGTCATTACTTGCTGTGAGACCCTCTTGCAGTATGTTATCATCATTTGGGGAGTTAATGACAGCACCCAACTTACAGTTGGCCACAAACTTGGTCAGCCACAAGCCTTTTATCTTTGCCTGGACCTCTGAGAGTAGGGGGGTCACAAGACAGATCCCTGGGGAACTCCACTAGTGACAGGTCTGCTGTCAGAGGTGGAGGCACCTATTTTAACCTTGTGGGTCCTGTCGGTGAGACAGTTGGCCACCCTCCTAATGAGACAGGGATTTATGCCAAGTTGTGTTAGCTTTTCAATGATACCCAAGTGAAGAATTGTGTTAATGGCCTTGGCCAAGTCAAGGTAAGCTGTATGTACTGACTTTCCCTCATCCAGAGCCTTGGTGACAATCTCAAAGAAGTCATCCAGGTTCAACAGGCAAGCTCTGCCCTTGACCAATCCAAACTATGTCCTTGTTTATGAGATCCATAAAAATACATTCCATGGCTTTACAGATCAGACTTGTCGAGCTAATGGGGGTGATAGTATCCAGGGTCAATAGTGGCACCACCTTTGTACAAGGGGATGACAGTGGCAGTTCTCCACTCTGCTGGAATGAAGCCTGTACTTAGGCTGTAGTTGAATAGGGTGCTCAATAATGAAGCTAGTTCTTGCTGGAGATGATGCAGAATACAGCCTGGGATACTATCAGGTCCCATGGAAGCTGTGTTTTTTGCCTTGAATAGGGCCTTTAACACTTGATCTATGGAGATGTGAGGTGCGGGACAAGTATCAGGGATGTCAAAAGGGCCTTGGGGGGATGGGGGGAACGTTTGTGATAAACCTATTTACTAGCAGGTTGGCTAAGTCAATAGGATCAGTGTAAGTGACACCGTTAAGTACTAATTTGGAAAAGACCTGGACTTTGCCTTGGAGGTTCCTGATGTAACTGAAGAAAGCCTTGGGGTTTCCCTTTGTTTTGGAGGCTATTTTTGATTCATAATTGGCTTTGGAGGTTTTTACTAGTGATCTAATTTACTAGTTGAGGCTAAGGAGGGATTTTTTCCAGTTTGGAATTTGTTCCTTTTTACCCTTGGACAACAGTTTCTTCCTTTTGTTGTATAGCCTGTTGATAGAGGATGTCCAACAGATAGGTTTGTGTTTCCTTAAGGAGCAGGTTTTAGTTCTGTTGGGTATGGCTGAGTACACGCAGTTGTACAGGTGTATGTATACTGAATTTGCGTACTGTTCAGCATAGTTGTCTGCATCCTCTGGGGGGGACAGTGTGAAGTTACTGATACCCTCCCTTAAGAGGTTGTAGTCAGCTTTTTTGAGAAGTTTTTAGCCTGATTATGGCTGGGGGGTGGGGGTTGGGTGGGATAGAAACTTCGAATCAGACAGGCCGATGATCTGACCTCACCAGGGAAGAACATACTATGGGAGTGGTGCAGCAGTCACCCATGTAGGTGAGGCCAAAGTCCAAAATGTTATCTCCTCTTGAGGGGGATGAGATGAGCTGGTCTAGTGCATTAGAACTAATGAAGTCAAGAAATCTTTGGGTGAGTGCATTAGTGCAGGAATAGTTCACCCACTCTATGGTGAGGTAGTTGAAGTCACCAAGGATCTGGATGTTAGGGGGTACCTTGATGGAGTTAAGTATATCCCGGTAGGAGGAGTGGGTGTCCTGAGTCATAGAGGCTGGGGTCTGTAGCTGGCTATAACTTAGATGGGTGTCCTGCCAACTGTCAGTTGCATCTGGAGTAGTTCCAGTGCATCATGCTAGCAAACCAGTCTGGAGGTGTATCTGTCCTTAATGAAGATAGATTCTACACCACCCTTAGTCTCCCTGATCTCATTTTGGAGTCATAATGTGTGGAATAAGGTATAGCCTGGTAAGGCAGGGGTGCTCTCAGCAGCCCTGAGCCAAGTTTCCATGACCGCACAGATATGGAGTGCCTCCAGTGAGTGCATTTTCAGGTTAAGGCTCTAGCATTATGCAGCATGACCTTCAATTTGTTTTTTGACAGATCTTTTATGCTGGAAGATTTGTCATTGGGACTTTGCCTAAAAAAGGCACAATGGGGGAGACAAGACCCTTGGCCAGGATCCGAAATCCCAGGGGTGACAGGTGGAGGCCATCTCTGGCAAAGCATTGAGGCCTGTCAACCATGTCATCCCAGGCAGACAGATACTGGATCCCCTTGGAATGACACCAGTAACTAAGCCAACTGTTGAAGTCAATTATTTTTTGTTGATATTGTGGTATCATTCTTGGTAGGATGCTGCTTAGGGCTAGGGTCATACCTGTCTGGGACATGACAGTTTATTGTATTTTCTGCCAAAAATGGAAGAGGAGAAATAAAATCCCTTGGACAATATGGAAAAGAAATACTGAAAAATCTTAGTGGCTCCCTGGACCAGCTTGCTCCTTTCATCACACTTTTTGATCACCTCTGCAGCAGAGGGGTCAAACACTAAATCTCTATTCAAGAAAGAATTTAAAATCTCATTTTTAACATCATCTGGAAGGTTCTGAGAATGCAGCCATACAAACCTCCTTAAAACAGTACCAGCAGCCATAGGCCTGAAAGAAGTATTAACAAAGTCACACACATACTGCAAACAATGAGTTATGACCTGTACAGAAGAAGAAACTAAGTTACTTAAAGCAAATCTTTCCTCACACAAAAAACAATGCAGATAATCCATTCCTCATAGTTTCACAATTTGTCAGAATAAACTTTAACATAAGAACCTGACAATTCAAAATTCTGAAAAGTAAAGTTGCAGAAGTAAATACTTTTTTCTAATACCTGTCAATAATTTTTCCATCCTTATCAGAAAGAGTAGAATTGGAATCAACTAAGTGCTTTGCAGCAGTGGGGTCAACTATGGCTATAGTTTGGCAATAGTTTATAAAAATGTAAAAGACTGAGGAATTTTATACATATTATCTGCCTTTTTATGGGCAGCTGTTGGACTAACAGGAAGATTGCTGGCAGTAAAGCACACATCCTCTAAAGCTGACAAAATGGGAGGTATGGGTGTAGGTTCTGGAAAATCATTCTGTAACAACTCATAATATTTTCTGAGGGACTGAGAAACTTCAGTGTTCTCCCACTGAAAACACTGGCACATTCTAGCAATAGTCTCAGAGAAAAATAACCCCCCCCCAAGCGTGCGTGCGCGCGCACACACACACACACACACACACACACACACACACACACACACACACACACACACACACACACACACACAAGGAGAATCAGAAACTAAGTTCTCCTGTCTGAGTCTGAATCAGAAATCTGAGGAAAAACATGAATCCATCCCTGCATCTTCCTGTTCAGATTTTGAATCTTGAATCTCTTCAGGAAAAGAGGGCTCTCTCTTTCTTTTAGCAGAAACTACTTTACAAAATATGATCAACAGACTAAATTAAACCCTGAGCCAGACCCAGTAAATTACTTCTGTCTAAGGCTTTAGAAGAAAGTAGAAACATTCTTGGTTTTCTGTTTCTTTTTAACAAGAAAAATTGGGCCAACCATGATACCAGTGGCAGCAGATGCTTTCTCAGCACTTTACACAACAGGAAAGCCTTTGGCATTCCTTCTCTCTGGACCAACAAGAGTGGCTCTCCCTTGCCCACTGAGGGAACTCCAACAGCTGCAGAGGAAAAGGCTAACCCCCAGTCCATAGTGGCCATAGGTGCTACACTAGAGGAATCTGAGTTAAATGACGAGTGGTCTGAGGTACAACAAATGTCCACAGAAGAGTCACCCACCTGCAGCTGAGGGAAATTACTAGCCTGCTGTGGTGGCAAAGGCTGTTTGCTTAACTTTTTCTTTTCATGGCTGGAAGAAAGACCAACAGTGGGACCAGTAGTCTGTTCCATGGTTAAGCCAAAAACAGTGTCTTTCTCGGGGAAGAAATGGTAGCTATCATATTGACAACTATCATATTGACAACACACCCCTTAGACATATCCCAGTAGTCAGGGACTTAGAGACACACATAGATAGTAATCTAGCCTTTGACCATCATGTGTCTACAGTACTGAGAAAATCATTCTATGTTGTGCAACTTATAAACAAAGGTATGGCATCTAAGTCCAAGGAAGTCATTGTTCCACTGTATTCAGCATTTGTCAGACCTGTCATTGAGTATAATGCCACCTGTAGTATGTACCTAACCAGGCATATCCAACAATTGGAACATCCACAGAGGTTCCTCACTAAAGGAATACAGGACTTAAGCAAAATGTCCTATGCAGACCATCTCAAGGCTCTATCCCTGTATTCTGTCTCCTACAGGCTTTTGAGGGGAGATCTATGCTTGATATAAATGGCATTCTCAGACCCCATTCTGATTGACCTCCTGCATATCCACAAAACAAACATCACCAGAATTACCCATTCTAAAGACTTAAACCTTGCCTGTGATATAACTAGGACCTGCTGGAGACACAAGTGTGTATCCCAGAGATTACCACATCTATGGAACAGGCTCTCCATCCATGTGAAGCAGAGTTCCTCCCTAACCCAGTTCAAGTGCAACCTGGACAACTGGATGGGGAACAGAAAATTCATCCCAGGTTTGGCAGCTATGCCTCTAATGGACACAGGCAACCTGTAAATTGTTCATCTTCCATGCACTGTCTATCTCCCAAGCCCCTGCTTACACTTATCAAGGGTATCAGAACTTGTCAGAGGTTTGCGATGCACGGCTAGGCTTAAAAAGGCCCTTGGGGTCGTCAGCCTAGCAAACACCTATGAATCTATGAACTTATGATAAAACTACCAGTCCATACAAGTTACCTTTTTGACAGAAAAAAACACAGCAAAAATCACTTTCAAACACCATACCAGGCCCACCAAGGAAAAGTAAACACAATTTCTCCTCAGAAAATAAGTTTTCAGTTAGTTAACACTACTTTTAAACTGAAAGAAAAAAAATGATCAATTAAGATGTATGTTACAGTCTCAAGATGGTCCATTAAAACACAATCCTACTAGCTTTAATATAACTTTCCTGAAGAGGAAATTTATAAAACATCAATAAATTTAAGAAAATGGGAGTTTTTTTCTCCCAAAGGGACCTTATCTGCCCAGCAAAGGAACAGCACAATCTGACTATAGATCCTCAATAGCCTCAGATGAGCATATATTTCAGTGGCAGCAAAGCTCTGAAGGGCTTCATGCCCAAATATGTCTTTCAGTCAGCTCAGCTTGAACTGCTTGACAGTTTGGGCATGTGGAAGGTGCCCTGAAGCTTTGGAAGCCAGCCAGCTATTATATCCTTGGCAAGGTATAACCCATATAGCTAAGGCTACTGCAGCTGTGATCAACATGCTGAACATCTACCTGAGCTCAGATAAATTATCAACTGTTGTGGGAGGAAAGATAAGATATAACCTGTGCACCTCCCCATAGGGAGGTGATGTCATCTATCATTCATAAGTAACCACAAGAGAATGAGTCATAACTCCTGAGGTGTAGCTGAATAGTAATGTACAAATAATAACACAGGCATATTCAATGTAATTTCAAACAAAGTGGCATGTGTTTTTGTTGAGAATCATACAACTAGAATAGCCACAACTTCAGGGGTGAGACCTAAGCAAATCTTCATGAGATGCAACTGCATTTCGCCCTTTGATGCAACAAAACAGAAGGGTAATGGAGCAATGGGTGTTCTCAACATATAGACTGCTAGTATAACTGTCATACCAAAGGTGAGAAAGATGGCAAAGGATTAGTTAAAATATATAGAGAGTTACTTGAAAGGTTATCTTCAATATTTTCAGTTTAATTTTTTTAAATATGGTTCATAAACTGACTAAATACTATTGCTGGAGTGGGCCTACAGACAGTTGAGCACTGCATGTTGTCTTCAACCAGTGCACAATATGCTCTGATTGAAGAGCCACTTGTGAAGACATTAAGCTGCATCAGATGGCCACCTGACAAGTACAAACATTTCTGTACAGCGGTTTTATGCTATTGTAAAAGCCTGCATGCACTCTTTCAGTGTTAAGAGAAATACTGCATAATGAGATTTTTCTCTGTTATTGTTGCCACCTAGTCCATCATACTGTGCATCAGTTTATGGACTCATCTATGCAGTGTCCAGTGCAGGAGCAGTATGTCAGTGACATGTCTAGAATGCATCCACTTCCATTGCAGAAATACTATACTATATTTTTGTATTTAGATTGCATCACTCAAACTATAATACAACATTCAGTCTTAGCTCCATCCAAACTGAAGGCAGAATGGAGAATAAGCTGCTAAGAGGAGTGAATGTAGCATTAATGGATCAGCTTGTTGTGATGTTTGCCTACATTATATGATGAAACATTTGTTTACATTACAAGATAAGGGTGTGTTCACATTGTTAGGAAAGTAGTACAGGGGAATAGTAATACATTTGCTAGCCCACTTTTGAATATTTAATACTTTGCAATTTATGAGATAATTAGCAGGAAAACTGTGTGTGTGCGTGTGTGTGTGTGTGTGTGTGTGTGTGTGTGTGTGTGTGTGTGTGTGTGTGTTTGTGTGTGTGAGATGTGCACGCCGACTATATAAATATATATATATATATATATATATATATATATATATATATATATATATATATACATAAAACAAAAAAGGAGAGAGTTCTGAAGAAATTTGTGAAATTATTTGGTACAGAAGACATGATTTCAGTAGTAGGAACTCAAAGAAAATTTACATATTATTCCCCAGGGTATAGTAATTGGGCTAGGCTACACAGAAATTATATTTCACAGGAACATGTGCATTTAATTGAAAGCTTCGACACACATCCAATAACTATTTCAGATCATGTGCCAGTAATTACTAAGATACAAATACAGAATGATGAAGTAAAAATGAGGCAGTGGCACTTCCCCACCTGCCTGTTAAAAGGAAAGGAATTTAATGATTGCGTAATAGAAATTATTTGAGAGTTATTGTGGAAGATAGAAATTTCTTCAGAAGTTATGCTTTGTGGGATAAAATGAAAAAAGAGTTTAAAAATGGGATAGAAATAAAAGAAAAAGAAATATGATCAAGAAGTAACAATAATTATTTAGAGGAGCTAGAAAGGTTAAAATATTGCAGATTAAGGGTAATCTCACAGAACAAGAAAAGGAGCAGCTGTAAACTGCTAAAGAAAAAATAAGGGGCTATCTGGATAATATGCATGAGTTTAGAAAGGTTAAGCAACTTTTTGATAATAGTTCAAGAGCACAAAAACCTTTAGAACAACTTAGGCAACAACAAGGGTTGTTGTCAGACTTAGGGAGCATATGACAAGAAAAATAATTAGAGATGCTGTAGAAGTATTAGAGATGTTTTGGAAATTTTATGAAAATCTGTATAAAGCAGAGAAATGTGGAAATCAACAGAGAGCATAAATGGAAATATTTATGGAAAACTTAAGTATGCCAAGGTTAGATGTAGATGAGGCTAAAAAAATATAGTTAAGCTAGGAGGAGATGAGGTAAAAACTGTGACATATAATCAATCTGCAGGAAAGTTTCCAGGAATATATATCATTCCTGTTTGGAAGCTCAGAGGGAAGAAAGTGACACAGATCTGGAAGGTTTTATTTAACAGTTATTTTTAAAGGAGGAAAAGCACCAACATCCTGAAAGAAAGATGTGTTACCTGTATTACCTAAAGATGATAAAGAGCCATCAAACCCAGCTTCATATAGTCCCATTTCAATTTTAAAGTGTTTATGCCTATAATAGCTAAAAGAATGGCAAAGGTGTTACCAAAATTGATAGATATGGATCAATGAGGTTTTCTGCATGGAAGGCAAAGATATGACAACATTAATAGAACAATGATGACCCAGAGGGGAGCAGAATATAAGAAAATACTGCTGTTGGTGGTGGGTCCTGATGAAGAGAAAGCTTCTAACAGAGTAATCTGGGATATTATGAGTAGGGCAATGGAAGCATTTGCATTCCATGATGCAATAATAATAATGTTAATTAGGTGGATATATGAGGGATCAGAGACAAAATTTAAAGTGGGAGGGTCCCTCTCTAACTTGTGTCTGAACAGAGAAATCAGGTCAAGGTGTCCTCTTTTCCCTTTATTGTTTGCATTATATTTAGAACCGTTGGCAAAGAAAATAAGGGACACAAGAAATTCAAGGATATAATTGGTATGGTAATCAAGAAAAGTTTGCTTTAGAATTCCAAGATGGCTCCACATTGAGTAACAGCTTAATTCTAGCTCTCCCAGTGTGAAAACAGAAACTTAGCACAGAAAGCCAGTGGACCTAGACTTCTGAGAAAATCTGAGTAACTGGCTAGTAAGTGCACTGCCTGGATACCAGCAAAAAAGAAATAAAGAGGATCTAAAGGAAAATCAGCTACAAAAGGTGACAAAAAGCACTGACTGGGAAAAGTACTATACCTAGTCAGCAAAAAGAAGTGCAAGCTCCAGATGTGACTTCCAGTAACTTTGAGGAAAGTATAAAGCAACTGCACACAGACCTGACTAAAATAAATGAAACACTGATGGAGTATATCAACTCAAACAATAAAAGGCTGGAAAAATGAAAGAAGCTTTAAACAAATACTCAGATAAGGTGATAAAACTGCAAAACTCAGAGGTCAAAATGAAGAAAAGGCTGGCTGAATATGAGACTGCACAAGAAGAGATGTTTCAAAAAAAAATAGAATTAGAGGACAGAGCACATAGGGAAAACCTGATTTTTTTCTGCTGTACCTGAGAAGCTGGAAGAAACAGACTGTGTTAATTAAATGAAAGCACAAATAAGCAGCACAACAGGAATTGTTACTTGAAAGGGCACATCATGTGTATGTTCCAAACCTGGCTATGAGAAAATAACCTGGAACTTTAATAGTATACATGCAATCTTACCAGCAGATGTAGTTGATTCTGACAAAACTGTGGCAGAAGGCTAAAACACTACAAGTGGGAGACAGCAGAACATTTGTGGAGAATGCCTACTCATTGTACACCAGGCATCAGATGAATAAATTTATTCCACTATTCAGGGAATGAAAAAAATATTGAATATTATAAGGCTTTTTTTCTAGTAAACAGTTTTGTATCTCATGTCCCAAGCAGACAACTTGATAAAGAGAAATGGCTTGCAGAAAATGTTTTCTGAAATCATTCAAGTGCTTTCCCAGCTGTGAGAGCTATAAAGATAAGGCAAAACCAGACAGCACTCAATAGAATCACAGGCTCTGCCATGCGTCTTAGCATAGATAATCTTTTTTTTCTGTTTAGCTTGAGTCTGTGTGTGGCTGTCAGTTTTAAACTTTTGTTCCTGTTAGGAGGGTAAGACTTCAATATTTGAAGATGTGCATAATTTTATGTGTTATTATTAAGTTCATAGGTTTTAAGGGGTATTGGAGATATGTTTGTATTTTTGTTTGAGGGTTTTCAATAAAATAAAATGTTCTGCAATATGCGACATTGGCTCAAATGGAGATGACAAGAAACAATTGTATAAAAGATTAACCTGCTAAACAGTGCATGCATGTAACACAAAAGCTGGAAATAGACATTTAACAAATAAGCTGTTACACATAAAAGGTGGGAGTAATAATCCCTCAAGAATATGATGCTTTCAATAATATCTTTAAATGTTAATGGTCTCACAGATAAATACAAACAAGAAAGTGTAGCGCACTATATTAAAAAAGTGAAGAGTGCAAATAGTTATGCTACAGGAGACACACTTGGAAAGAACTGAGCATGTGAGTTTGAGAAGGAAAGGTTTTCAGGATGGTTATTTGGTAGAATACCTGGAGCAAAGGAAGAAAGGAGTACTTATATTAACTGCAAGAGGAGCTCCAATAGTAATAGAAGAGGATAAAAAGGCAATAATGGTAGATTTTTAGTACTAAGGGGCTACTGGCAAGTGAGAAGGATTACACTGGCGTATTTATATTCCACTGAAAACTGCTATAATGGAAATTAAGAAAATTCTGGGAAAAAGAATCAGCTTTCAGCAAGGAATATTACTTATAGCTGGGGTCTGGAATTTGAGTTGTAACAGTGAAGATGCATCTGGGGGGCTCAGAAAGGAAAATATAATAAAAGGGGGTAGACTTCTAAAGAAACGTATGAAAATATTTAATATGGAAGATGTGGATTCAGTACTAGGTGTTCAGAGTGAATTTATATATTACTCCCCCAAGATACAAAAATTGGACTAGGCTAGGCATAATTTATATTTCACAGAAAAATGGGCATTTAATTGAAGGACTTGATATGCACCCAATAACTATTTCAGACCATGCACCATTAATAACCAAAATAAAAATAAAGGGTAATGAAATAAAAATGAGACACTGGTGCTTTCCCACCTATCTGTTGACAAGAGAGGAATTCAAGGAATGGGAAGTGCAAATTATTTGGGAGCTATTAAAGACAATAGAAACAACTTCTGAAAATATAGCTAGGGATTGGGATAAAATTAAAGTGGAATTTAAAAATAGGGTGAAAACAAAAGAAAGGGAGATATGGTTAAGAAGTGACAGGAATTATTTAGAGTAACTGACAAATATTAAAGTATTGCAAAATAGAGGGAATTCCACAGAACAAGAAGAGGAGCAACTGCAGAATGCTAAACAGAAAATAAGGGATTACCGCAATAATATGCATGAGTTTAGAAAGATTGCTGTTAAGTAACATTTTTTATTAATAACTTTAGAGCACAAAAACTTTTAGCACATTGCAGGTAACAGAAAGTAGAAAGAGCTGTCACCAAGCTTAGGGAGCCAATAACAAGGGTTCTTGTAGAAGTATTAGAAATATTTCAGAAATTCTATGAAATCATGTAGAAGTATTAGAAATATTTCAGAAATTTTATAAAAGTCTGTTTAAAGCAGAGAAATATGAAAAAGATACAAATGGAAATGTTTACAGAAGAATTAAATATGTCAAGGTTAATGGGAGGGGAGGCTCAACTACTAACAGGATAGGAGGAGAGGAGATAAAAATGGTAAAGTATAACCAATCTACAGGAAAGCTCCCAGGAATAGATGGTATTCCTGTGGATGTTTAGCAGCTAGGAGGGAAAAAACTGATAAAGATCTGCAAGGTTTTAACAGCATCTTAAGAGGAGGAGAAGTACCAATGTCCTGGAAGAAATCAGTGGTAGCTATAATACCTAAAGAAGGTAAACATCCATCAGATCCAGCTTCATACAGGCCCATTGTAATACTAAATCATGATTATAAAGTGTTTATGTCAATAATGGCTAAATGAATGGCAAAAGTGATGCCAAAATTGATAGATATGGATCATTTTGGTTTTGTGGAGGGGAAGCAAATACTTGACAACACTAACAGAAAAGTGATGATCCAGAGGGAAGCAGAATGTAAGAAAATACCACTGTTGTTGGTGGGTCTTGTTGCAGAGAAAGTATTTGACAGTGTAAGCTGGGACTTTGAGCAGAGCAATGGAAGCATTTGCATTCCCTGATAAAATTATAAGGTTGATTAGGAGGATATAAGAAGGATCAGAGGTGAAAATTAAAGTGGGTGGGGTCTTCTCTGATAATCTCTGCTTGACCAGAGGAACCAGGCAGGGGTATACTCTCTCCCTTTTGTTATTTGCATTATATTTAGAACTACTGGCAAAGAAAATAAGGAACTCAGTAATTCAAGGACATAACTGGTATAGTAGTCAAGAAAAGCTGGTTCTATTTGCAGATGATATTATTTTATATGTGACAAAACCTGAAAGGGACATTACAGTGCTGTAGAACATATTGAGACAGTTTCAAACCTTTTTGGGATACAAAATTAATGAAGCAAAAACAAAAGCAATAGTGGTGAATTGTGTACCCACATACGAATTGGTTCAGCAATATCCATACTTATGTGGACATGATAAAATGAAGTATTTAGGAGTATGGATTGAAAATGATACCAGTATGGCAGCTAAGGAAATGTGAGAAGAAACTAAAGATAACACGAAAACTGAGAAAATGGAAGCTTGGTTAAATGGATATCAATAGTAAGATACAAGCAGTTAAAATGTTTTTACTCTTTTTAGGCTTATACACAGGTCAGATATATTTTTATCTGCCAGAGGAGAAGTTATGGATAGCAATTAATAAAGAGCTGAAGGCTTTTATCTGGTAGTGGAAGATGGCAAGAGTCAAGTGGGATAAGCTTATTCTCCCAATAGAACAGGAAGGATTGGGATTACCTGAGTTGAAGGGTTATTTCAGATCAACACAGTTAAGGCTTCTATACATAGCACAAGCAGGAAACTATAATTCAAAGTCAAAAGAGATGATGATGAAATGGGGGGAAGCTCAAGTAACAGGGAGAGACTGGGATTTTGAATGCAGACCTTTAAGGAGAACAACAATAATCATACAGAATGTTATATGCATAAAGTAGCAGAAGGTATTTTAATAACAAAACCAACACAGGAATGGAGAAAGGAGAGCCTGCTGATAGGGATGACTGCAATTAGGGATATAGACAATAGTCAAGAGGGGCAGGAATATATTGGAGAAAACTGGCAAAGGAACCAAGGTATTGGGAGCAAATAACTAGAGAGAGAAAGGTAATAGAATGGGAAGAGGCCAAGAACTTATTCAGACTGCATGTTACAGATTGCCTTCCATATCAAGAACTGATATCAAAGTATAGGCAAAGATAAAGAAATGAGGGGTACTAAATGAAAGACGAGCAATGGTAGAGATTTTAGTAGACTCTAGAACAGAAGTTGCCATTAAGAAAGGAATAATTAGTACAGCAAATAAAATATTGCAGGATAACTACAAGAATCAATTAGAGGAGGTTAGGAAGGATTGCAAAGAGAGGTTGGATAAGCAATTCACAAATAAACAATGGGGATATATGTATGTCCCCCAAATATACAACAAAAGCTAGAAGATTTAGTATCTTTGCCTGGAAGTGTTTACATAGGTATTTTTATACCCCAAGCAGACTCCAAAGAATTGATACTTGGGTAGACAGCAAATGCTGGAGGTGTGATGGGGAAGCAAAAGGTAACTGGGAGCATATTTTCTGAGGGTGTAATGAGTTGGCAGACTTTAAAGATTCTCTGCAGACTGCTCTGTCGGAGATGCTGGGGGAGCAAATTGGAGTAACTAGGGAAATTACTTTTTTGAGCTATGATACAGAATTGGAATTGCCTAGACATAGTAAGGCCTTGCTGAGTCTAATTATGATGGCTGCCAAAAAAGTAATTACTAGAAAATGGAAATAAAAGTCTATATCCACTTTACTAGAAGTAGCAAGATGGTAACAGAGATAAAAAAATGGAACAGGGATCCTTAGAAAAGGGTAGGAGCAAATTTCATAGGAAAAAATGGGAAATGTGGGATCATTACATGCAGAGGAAGAACAAAGTTTAAAAGAAGGCAGGACTTGAATGAGTTCTGTAATGGTTGACAATGACTGGATATATTAAAAGTGGTATATAATGTTTGTAACTACAGTTGTGTCAGGACAGTTTGTAATGTATAGTGTTCACAACTGAGATTGTGTCACTATGGTTTATTTTCATTTATGTAAATGTAAGATTGCCTATGTCATACATGATAATTTAATAAAGATGTTTCTTGTTAAAAAAAAATAAATAAAAGTTGGCTTTATTTTAACACAATATTATTTTGTACCTGATAGAACCAGAAAAGGAAATCACAGTGTTGTGGAACATTTATGAGACAGTTTTAAATCTTTTCGGGATACAAAATGAATGAAGATAAAACAAAGGCTTTAGCTGTAAACTATGTACCCACACATGAATTGGTTCAGCAAGACTCATATTTATGGGGACATGATAAAATGAAGTACTTAGGCGTATGGACTTTAAAGGATTCTGCTATTGCAGTTAAGGCTCTGTGGGAAGAGACTAAACAAAAGATAATACAAAAATGGAGAAAAATTAAGCTCTTGTTTATGGATATGGATAGCAAGACATAAGCAGAGAAAATTATTTTAGCTCCTTACAAATGGCATGTTTTTACTAAACAGAGGAGAATTTGTAGATTTTAATTTATAAAAAGTTGAAGGATTTTATCTGTGAGGAGAACAGACCAAGGGTCAAGTGGGATAAGTTGATCCTTCCAATAGAACGAGGTGATTTAGGATTTCAAGAAATATTTTAGAGCTATACAGTAAAGGCTCATATACATAACACAGGCAGAAAACTATAATTCAAAATGGAAAGGGATGATGATGAAGTGGAGGGAAATTTAATAAACAAGGAGAGAGTGGAGTTTTGGATGCAGATCCTTAAGGAGAATAACAGCAGTCATACAGAAAAATATATTCATAAAGTAACAAAAGTATTCTAAGAAGTAAGTAACATGAGAATAGAGAAAGAAGATTTTTTCCAAGAGAGATGACTGAAATTAGGGTACAGAAAATATGCAAGAGGAAAATAGAATTTACTGGAGAAAACTGGCAAAGGAACTAAGGTATTGGGAGCAAATAACTAGAGAGGTAATGGCAATAGAATGGAAAGAGGCAAAGACGACATTTGGACTGCAAGCTAGAGACTGCCTTCCCTTTCAAGGATTGATATCAAAGTATAGGCAAAGAGAACGGAATAGGGGAATCCTAAATGAAATACCTACTCTGGCAGAGATTTTGTTGAACTTAGAAGAGAAGCTGCTGTTAAAAAAGGGATAAATAGTATGGCATATAAAATATTGCATTGTAAATATAGGAATTGATCAGAAAAGGTTAGAACAGATTTGGAAGAGAGGTTGGATAAGCAATTCACAAGGAAACAATGTGAGGACATATTTATGGCTCCCAAATATGCAACAAAGTCTAGAAAATTTAGGATTTTTGCTTGGAAATGTTTGTATAGGTATTTTTATACCCCAACAGAACTCCAAAGAATTTGTCCTCAGGTAGGTAGCAAATGTTGCAGGTTTGATTGGAAAGAATGAGGCAATTAGGAGCGCATATTTTGAGAGTATAATGAGTTGGTAGAATTAAAAAATTCCATACAGAGTACTCTGTAAGCAATATTGTGTGAGCATATGGATGTAACTAATGAAATTGTTTTTTTTTTTAGTTGGGATACAGGATCTGGATTGCCTAGACATAGTAAGGTCTTGTTAAATTTAATTCTGGAGGCAGCCTAAAATACTAGAAAATGCAAATCAAAGTGTAAGCCAACTGTATTTGATGTATTGAATATTATAATTGAGATAAAATAACTGGAAGTGGGATCTTTAGAAAAGGGAAGGAGGAAATTACATAGAAATAGTGAAAATTGTAGGAACAATATATGAATAAAACATTTATATAAAGATTTGGAGGAGGAGAGAAATTTAAGAGAAGGCGAGAATTGATCAATTTATGTAATGTTTGATTCATTATAATTATGCAAAAGAATATATGTGATGTGTAATATTTATAATTGGGATCATGTTTATTTTCTTTTATATAAATGTACATTTGTTTATGTCTTAAGTGAAAATTCAATAAAGGTGTCAAAAAGAATAACCATAAATGGTAGTTCTGCCCCATCATGATATCTTTTTCTTCACAGTTCAGGTAATTACAATTGATAACCAAAAAGAAGCTTTATTCCTTTGTATCAAACATGACATTTGATAACTAAAGCATATCATGAAAAACAATTAGAGATAAGTAATTCTGATTGTGCCAAGGAGTGGGTGCTATGAGGGTCACCAACCATCACAAACCCTGACATCTAGAAAAGTTTCAATATATTTAAAACACTTAATCAAAGCTCACATTTCTAGGTTGGGAGAGTGAATATCTTCCTAAGTCAAGAGAACCTGTCCATAACAAAATAGCATTTTATTAAAACACAGAATATTTAGGCCCTTGGACATCAGCTTCATCATTCTATAATGATTCATAACTTTAATTAGATTTTTTAGGAATGTGAGCATTTACAACTTAAAAAAATGTATTTATGTCGGGAGGCTTTGGGACTCTCACAGCAGTTATCTCAAAGGTCATGCCTGGAACTAACCATCTAGTTACAAAGAAAAGTGTGCTGCTTGCAATTTTAGGGTTCCCACCAACAATCATACTTTTGTTCTACTCCTGAGGGATTAATCTGAATCCAAGAGTAAAACCCTTCTACTGCTACTTTTTATAGATTACCATCTTTACTTATTTGCAGAATACCAGTTGTAACATGTATTGGCAAGAAGTACTGCTTCCAGCCATTGCATCTAATATCACCAATATATTGCTTAAACATACCCAGTGTAACTACTGTTGAGGTGTTAAAAGCTTTGCCAGCTACTCTTCTCAAAAATCTATCATGAGCCTATGTTCAGCAGTTACACATCTGATTAGGCATCCATTTATTTTTGAAATTGCTCTGCACTAGTTCCAAATAAACGCAGCTAGCCTAGTTTTGAGTTTCTGAGTTTACTGTAGTTGGATAAGGAAGGCATAATTTGTGTTAGATGTAGTCAAAATGGTTGTATGCTCTACACTGGTTAACAAAATTGAACTAAAATAAATAAACAAGAAGACCTCCTGCAATCTTTGATGCATAGTCAATTAGAAATATCACTTTACTCTCATTTTTAGAATGGATGTGGCATTGTCTGCTACTGTGGTTGAAATTATCTGTATACATGTCATTTTCTAGGTATCTGACAAAACTGAGCTTCCATGAATAAGAAACTCCACATGTAATCTTGGGGTCAGGATAAAACTGATACCCAGAACTTCTGTTTGCCCCTACCTTATATCTTGACCTTACTGCAGACTCTGTTCGTACATCCAACATGTTCTCCATCTCCTCCTCTGTGTTAGTCAAATAAATTGGGATTATCATCCAATAATATTTTGCACACTTTTCATAAGACTTTGCTTCCCACACTGGATATACCATCTAATCCTGGACCAAGGTTACCAAGTACAAGACAAATAGAAATGGAGAAAGAGGACAGCTCTGTATAGTTTCCCTGGAAATACCAAAACTCACTAAAAGAGATGAGCTAACCTTCATTTGTGCTCCAGGCCCTATAACCTACAAAACCATGCCTTAGAATGAACATTTAACACAACCAAATGCCTTTTCAACAATGAGATGGAAAATAATTATTTATTTTTTTCTTTGGCTGCTATTTTAATCAGTAGTTTGTTCTTCTTGGCATAGTCCTCTTAACTCTTTAACAAAATCGTAATGGTCCAAGTGGGCCAACATGAGTAAAACCATAGAAAGTCTTTCAGACAAGACCCCTCAATGATTTGTACTTCACAATTAACACCTGACTGAGCAATGTGATACTAGTATTGTTAGCTCTTTTCTTGTTCAACTATAAATGAAACAGCAGCATCGCACAAGGATCTGAGTAAGAGCTTCACAATTAATAAACCACTCAGAAAGGTCTGTAGCATATCTTTGAAAACTGATTTAAGGGATTTATAAAATTCTACCAAGAGACCTGAAACTTTTCTAATACTGATCTTGCTTAAGGCCACTATATGTTTGTTTGTTTTTTTTTTGAGAGGAGAGCTGTCAAAGCACCTGCCTCTCATCTGTTAACCTATGGATTTTCTAAATAATTTACTCTAGTCTGATTCTTTTCTGCTCCTTTTAGTGTAGAATGTCTCATAATAGGAATGAAACACTAAAAGACTCAACAAGCCCTCCTCTATTTATTTTAGTTATACTTTGTTGACCAGGTTAGTCCTATTAGGCCAGTGAAATCTTTTCAGGGGATACCGGAAGCTGGTATTCATACTGACTAGGGGAAATTTAGCCAGGGCACCAGAGAACTTTCCCAACTCTTCTTGACAAGTGCCATGGGATCTTTTACATCCACCTTGGGCAGAAGGGGCCTCGGTTTAACATCTCATCTGAAGGACAAACACTAAGGAGTGCAACACCCTCCTTAAGCTTTACTGCACTGTCAATATTGGAAAATGAAAGCAAATACCTGGTGGGGGAACAGAACCCACAAGCCTTCTGTACCCAAGGCAAGCGGGTTACCTGCTAAGGTATTGAGACTGCAGACTCTTATAGGATCCCTTCTTTTTGTGACTACATAATGAGTCTCTACTACCTTAGTCGTTGCTCTCTCCATATAACATTTCAATTTTAAAGCACAGAGGGAAAACTATGTTCTGAATTGTAAACATTTCTGAATCTCATCCTGGGTTAAATTTATCAGGGCTCCTATCTGCACCAGTTTCTTGCCCATGGTGTAAGCAACAGTTCTAGCTAATCTTATTGCTGAACCAGGAATTCCATTACTGTCTGCAGCATGTTACTGATTGCAGAAAACCAGATTATCCAGTCCCTGAGGGAGAACTGCTCCATCCTACTGAGACCTTACACTGTCCAATCATTTTGCGGGTGTTTTCTTGCATTGTATTTGGCATTATCTAATCTAGCCATTTCATAATGTCCAGATGTCTATTAAAATGGGTATTAAACCTCCATGGTCTGTGAAGTGGTTCACCCACTCAAGCAAGGGTCCAATGACCCTGTTTTAGAAAGTCAGATCTGTAAAGTTTTCCAGTTCTGCAGAATAGAGGTTTTCTCTTGGCATTATAATCTTGCCTGGTTATGAACAGACCCTGTGCATATGCAAATAAAATAACATATGCATAATAGAGATGTTGAACTTCCCATCTAAAAACATCACCTTGACCAACTTGCTTACAAACTCTTATTTACACCCTCCTCATGGCCGTAAAACATCTCTCTTCCAATTGCTATGGAGGTCTCACCATGAAGGAACCAGAGGTTCTAGTACGCTTCTATTCAGTTTAAGGGAAACCTCACAACATCCTGCACTGTATCTGGATAGAAATACATGCTCTCAATTATAATTGTCTTCTGGCCAAGTATATCTTTTATTAGAGCCACACATACTAGGTCTAAGGAAGTAGCCAAACATTCTTGATATAAGGACCACAACCTCCTCTTCTTTTTCTATTTGAAAAAGGTGACCCTACTTCCAAAGAATACACAAAGACCCTCCTGAAAGAAATGTCTCCCATGCAAACACACTATATAAGGATTTCATAATGTAATGTATTTAATTGAGCTGCACTTCTTGACTGTTTAGTAACCCAATTAAGGTTCTAAGACATCAGCACACTCACTCCTGATATTATGGGTCAATATGTGCCTTACTGATATAGGCTTTACATGAAAGACAAGTATTTATCTAGTCCCACTGAAGATGCATCTTAAAGAGGAATAAGATGGCTGTTAGTTCCCCAGCTATAGTCTCTAGACCTCATTCCACCGGAATACATGACATCTCATCTCTTCACTTGTTAAATTATTTGTATGTTCACTTTTTCACCACAAGCTGACAAAAGCCGTCAAAATAAATCAGACGAGGAAGCTCCATGCAATTAAAATAATTCAAATTTAAACAACAAACCCATAATGCATTTTACACACTACATAAGTAGCTACTTTTAAAAAGTTTAAAACAACTATTTGGTGAACTTTCAGAACTTTCCAAATGTAGTAAATTGTAATACAAAACTACTTCCACTCCTATCCACTTAGTTATTTTATTTCAAGTTGTTTTTAAGTAGGTGGACAAGGCTACAGGGGTCTATTTTATCCATGACATTTTTAAATGCAATAAAAATGTAGTAGATCCAGGAACAAGAAATTATGGAAAACAAGATAGAGTTATTATACAGAATTATTCAACATCTATATAATACGGTGAAAATATGCAAGTCAAAAATTCTGGCAATGTAACAGGACATACTTCAGTGAGCAAAGTTTATTAAATGCTGTTCATGTTATAGTCAGTGAAACTGGGTAGTCATTATAAGGCATGACCAAAAAGCAAAGGTTTCAGACCTTATTAGAATTTGGTTGCAAAACATGTGGGCTGGGTGGTAGTGGTATTTACTTCTATTGACAAAATAGCAAGGGTGCTATTAGGAGACCTGCACAGACGGGCAGTATGAGGAGCAAAAGTTAAACTGCATAGGTAACAGTAGAAGGGGGAATAGAGGTACAAGTAACACTTCAAGACAGTGGAGGAAAATAAATGTTGTTTAAGATGAGAGTTATCAGAATGGGTTTAAACATAAAGTTCTGTAAGGGCATTCCAGAAAGAAGGTCTTGTCATGGAAAATATGTGAAGGGTGGCAATTAAATGATGGGGACAATGAGTATGGACTAACCTAGCATGGGGTTTTGAAGGGCTGTAGGTGGGACCTAAGTAGGAAATGAGAGGCAAGGGCAGGGCATTGGTGGAGACAGCCTGGTACATAATGGTACACAGGTCTGCTGAAATGCAATAGGGGGAATCTGTGCTTTACTAGGGGATGTGGAATGATACTTGGTCATAAAAGAAGTGCAAGGGTAGTGACCTCTATTCCTGCATGTTTGCAGTTCGGAAATAAGGAACTATAGTAAGTAGGACATAGTAAAGAGCTGGCAGTAAAACTGAATTAATGATGAGTTTTCGGTGTCTTTTGGAAGTTGATGTTGGAGCTGATTAACAGGGTCTATATTAGAACATCAAAGTTTCAAAACTTCGAATGTTCTAATATTGAACCCTATTCAGCGAAAGCTGAAAATATTGAAGCAACAGAAATCCACATTTTTTCCTAGGGAAAGAATTTGGTTGTCCTTTTCTGTTGCTTCGGTATTTTCAGCGCTGTAGTGGAAAGTTACGGGTCAGGTTCAGGTAAGTGTGAGATTGAGTGTGGGTTAAGTTAGTTAGGGTTAGGGTGCGGGTTAGGTATGTGTGCAATTGTGTGGACGTGAGGGTTAGGGCGGGTTAGGTGAGTTAGGGTTAGGGAGCAGGTTAGGTATGTGTGTGATTGTGTGGATGTGAGGGTTAGGGCAGGTTAGGTGAGTTAGGGTTAGGCGTGTGTGTGTGATTGTGTGGACGTGAGGGTTAGGGCGGGGTAGGTGAGTTAGGGTTAGAGCACAGGTGAGGTGAGTGTGCGATAGTGACGGACCTTATGTTTAGGGTTTGGGTTAAGGTAAGTGGATAGTTAGTGGTGTGTGTATAGTTTAGTGTAGGGTTACGTGTAAGATTTTAGGTGTATGTGTGTGGATTGTTGTTTGTTTGGTGTGTTTGTGTTATGTATATGTGTTTCGGAACAGCAAATTTTTTCCCCTAGGAAAAAATGCTCTGTTCTTTATATTCGATGTTTTCAGCTTTCGCTGAATAGGGTTCGATATTAGAACATTCAAAGTTTTGAAACTTCGATGTTGTAATATAAACCCGATTAACAGTCTTCATAGGAACCTAGAATTCATATACTACTTTGTTTACAAAGGTCTCACAGGAGACAGGGACTGATCTATATAGGTCTAGTTCTTTGGAAATAAGTACTTTTTCAATAATATTCCCTGGGGGAGATGGGAATATCATTGATGTGTCCTGAGAGATTTTAGGGGGTTCCTAACAAAATAAGTTCAGGTTTTCAAAAATTCATGGTTGTAGATTGTGAGGTAAGTCAACTGTACACGACTCTAAGGTTGGTTGAGAGTTCTTTGGAAATATGATTTTGATTATGTTTGGAGGACAACAACATAAGGTTGTTAGCATAGTGTTGGAAATTTAAGGTGACAAGAATTCTTGAGACATTGTTTATGAAGAGTGAAAGAAACAGTGGGTTAGCAAGCAGCCCTGGGACAGCCTGTCAGAGAGCGGTACAGGAAGTAGACAAAGAAGGTATTGTATGAAGCTTTGTCTTTTACATAGTCTTGGAGCTAATTTGTAAATGTACTACTGTTTTAGGAAAAGTTGATAATTAGGTTAGTGGATAATCCAAAACTGAAAGCTTTGTCAAGGTCCATCAGTATTTCATCTATGAGGCTCCCAGTGTTACTATTTTGATAGTTAGCATTAGGGAAACAGAGTAGGAGTGTCGGGGAACTGTGACCTTTTTAAAATTCTTGGTGGAACTGAGAAGTTTGTGGTATTTAAGTTAGTTGATTACTTCAGCAGAGATGGCTTTCTAAACTAACTCTGAGAGTAGAAAGAATGTGAATAACTGGCAGCACTGATCAGTGGAGGTAAGGTGGTAATGATGAACGGTGCTTTCCATAATTAAGAGAAGTATCGGTACTGAGCAGGTGCTGATGATATACCGTGTAGTGATGGAAATGAAAATGATGCACGCATGAAGGAATTTGGGATAAAGACTGTCTATGCCTGCATAATCATGAGGCTTCATCTTTCTAAACTGCTTATTAGTAGTTGAAAGGAAGGAGGTATGTAGGTAGTTGAAGATGTGAAGATCGACTGAGAAGATAACAGACTTGGGAACTGTTGAGTTCTGATCTGATTGCAAAGAAACGTCCTTGGTGCTGATGCCTACTTCCCAGGGAAGTGTTCTGCTGTCTATCCCTCTATCAGGATATAAGAAAGCCTTTTTAGATTTTACAAAAAATAAGAATGCTATTAATTACAATTTAACTAAGATGGAATGGGAAGCCTTAAAAAATATGAGTGAACAAAGAGAACTTATTTTCAAACCTTCTGATAAGGTAATAAAATTGTTATATTACATTTTATTCAATATCTTAGGATGTGTTTTGATCATTTGGATAATGAAAATGTTTATAAAAAGGTAACTATAACTAAGTATGTTGATGCTAAAAAGGAGTTTATGAGTCTGTTGGAGAAAGGCTACAAGTTAGGTTATTTTTCAAGAGATGATATTGATAAGAAATTGTACCATGATGGAAGCTCTAGGGCATATTTTTATTGCCTTCTGAAAATTCATAAAATACATCAAACCCACCTGGTAGACTTATAGTCTCTGCTTCTATTTTTTTATGGAATGTGGGATTATTTTTACATAGTTTTTTGTTGTCATATGTGATGAAATTGGCTTTGTTTATAAAATATAGTTTTGATTTTCTGGATAAAATTAAACAAATTCATTGCAGAAATGATATGTACTGGATCACCATAGATGTTAAAAGTTTGTACACTAGTATTTATCATAACTTTGGCATTGAAGCATTGAAATTTCATCTTGGTGATAGTCCAGTTAGTAATTTTATAATAGAGTTGATTTACTTTTGTTTGACTAATAATTAGTTTTATTTTTGTGACAATATTTATCAGCAAATGCAAGGTACTGCTATATCTTTCTCCTCCATGTATGCTAATTTATTTATGGGTTTATTTGAAGCAGAATATTTATGCAGACTTTCCTGTTTTAAGAGTTTTGCAATGAAATATTTTAGATTTATAGATTACCTGATTTTTATTAAAGGAGGTTTCAAGTTAGTTGAATCTTTTGTAGATGAATTGGAGAACAGTAGTTTCCATTAAGTTTGATGGACTTTCTTTTGGTGATTCAGTAGTGTTCTTGGATGTCCACTTGCAAGGTATATCAGGTGGTGGAATTAAAACTACAGTTCAGCATAAGTTTGAAAATGTTAATAATTTTTTGCATGGTTCTAGTTGTCACCCACCCCATTTGTTAGAAGCTCTCCCTATGGGGAATTGTTACACACACACATATATATATATATATATATATATATATATATATATATATATATATATATATATAGGCTATGTAGTGATGTTAATGAATTAGAGGTGGAAATTAATAAAACAGTAATTATGTTTTTGGACATAAGTTTGAGGAAAACTAAGAAAGATTAGATCCTGTAACTCAAAGCCAGGCCTCCATGCCTGTTCATTAGAATCATTGAAAGGAAATAATTTCACTTCCGAGTCGTCCCCAAACAAATGGAAGATTCTTCCTACTCAATGATAGCTCTTCCTTAGCTGTGAACCCTCTCTTGTTGTGTTTGAAGACAAGTGGGCTTTTTGTCATGATCCTCTTACCCCCAAGCCACCAGGATCATCCCTGCTGTCATCATCCCCATCATGTGACTGCTGTTCTATTTTGGAGTGAACCATTTTAGACAGCTAAAAGAAAAGAGAAACATTGTCCCAATACAGCTATACCCAGTTCCTTCACATCAGAGCTCCCCTTTACAATAACATTACTTGAGGAATCACGGCTGCTATCCTTGGGCTCTCCATTTGTGTCACTTTCTTCTGTCCATATAGTTACAGTAGAAAAATAAAGATACATGACAAAAAGAATTAATAGCAATGGATTTAACTACTAACTCACGCCCTTAGCATGTCTTTTTCTGCACCAATCAGTGGTTATATGTCCTGTATGTTTAAGGCGGAAGGAACTCTAAATAGTAAAATAGGAGTCAATAACAACTGTCCAAAAATTGCCACACAGTTATGTCATAGTGCAATTAAATACCAAATATAATAATGTAGAAGGGGTACTGTCCATCTACCAGTATGAAGTAGATAACTGTATCTGGTATTACTAATTGCACCTTCAGCCCAGCGATTAAGATTACAATCACTTTTAGTAAATCCCCAAAGAATTAGGGATCTTTTGTGAATGCTGCTGCAGTTCTGCCATTTTGACTGTAAGTTTATGCTAAGGTTAACTGATCTTCACCAAAGGTGTCTCATGTATTGCATTCTTGTTCTATTAGCCTGTTTAAATAGTCCCCTTCCACTTGCAGGTCATCAAATGTTTCAGTTCCCTTCTTACTAAAGATTTTATTACAGGCACTGAACAGCTATCTTGTCTTCAAACTTAAGTATCTACTCCATTTGACAAGTGGACAGCATGCTGTTCACCTTTTCCCTCTGCCAGGGAACAAGCATGATCAATACACATTTGTTTCTCTCCAAAGGTGCATTTTTCCTTTGAATAATCACAGAAAGGCAAGTGTGTCTGCTTTTTGCTGAAACAATGCAAATATTGCTAAAATATCTGGGTTTGGCAGTACTAGGGAAACATGGCACTAGAACATAATATCCTCTGTCCAGTTTTATTTTGGATACCTCTAGAACTTGGTGTGTGTGTGTGTGTGTGTGTGTGTGTGTGTGTGTGTGTGTGTGTGTGTGTGTGTGTGTGTGTGTGTGTGTGTGTGTGTGTGTGTGACCAGACAAGTACAGAGGTCCTTGCTTGGCAGAGAATGGATACAGAAAATGATTCTAAAATGTTATTCTTTCAATGCAATTTTCATAGTATTACAGAATTGTAGTAATACGGTCATATGGTCATAGCAGTAGAACTATCACAAGAATGTTAAGAGATGCAAAAAGATAAAATCAGGGTTTTTGTTGAAGAAATCAGGGCACTGAAAGGCAGTGAGGATGTAGCTGCAGCAAAATGCTAGTACCAAATTTCATAAATCCCCATTGCGGCTTACACTGCGACCTAAAGTAGTCCTGGAACTGCAAATCATCACAAGTTCTAGTTCATTGTCTAAAACTGAAAGCAGTGGAAGACCTATGTTGACAGTACCAGCATTACAGAAAGACAATCTGAAAGGTATTCACACTTGTGATAATATTAAACAGACAATAAACCCAGTCTTACAAAGTGTGCAGTACCTACTCCCATGACAGAAAAGATGGATAATTTTGCATTCCTAAATGGGGTGGGGGGCATTTTACAAAAACTGGCTTAGTCAAAGCAAACTTAGAAATGGAAGTGAGAAATCTTGCATATAGGTCCTGACAGGTCTATATTATGACAGCGAGGGGTTCCTATTAGATGACCGAAGAAGCATTCTTTGGAATGCATCTTGGTCGAACTTGAAAAGCCGAAAAGGCAAAATGACGAAGCGGCATATAAACAAATTCTTTCCCTGGGAAAGAAATCCCTTGGCCGAGTCCGTTACTTTGCCATTTTCATCACTGTAGTGCAATCTCGGAGTTGGTATATTTAAGGGGGGGGTGTTGGTCAAAGCCCCCCACTTTATGTTATGTTTTAAGTGTTTTTTTTTTTTTTTTTTTGGAAAAGTGATTTTTTTCCCTTGGGGAAAAAAAAATCACTGTTCTAAGCGTTTGAGTTTGTGAGCTTTCACTTACATGGGGTCGATAAATCATCATTCACTTTTCTAAGCGTTCGATGATTTAATATAGACCATATAATCGACCTTAAAATGTCAAAAATGACAAAATGCCAAACGCGCAAAACAGCTCCGTAAAAAAAAAAAAAAAAGCCCAAACACAACACCCTTCACCCCCACAAACTCCCCTACATCAATATACCAACTCCGCGATCGCACCACAGTGGAGGAAATGGCAAAGTCCTGAAAACGGCCCAGTGATTTTTTTTTCCTGGGAAAAAAATCGCTGTTATGTGTGTTCGGGATTTCGCTGTTTGGATTAAAAAGGGTCGATTAAACAGTGTTCTCTGTTTTAAGTGTTCGCTGATTTAATATGGACCCAGTCCTGACTATTAATATACACAAGGCCTGTACTAGTACAACTGGGATCTGAACCTACTATATGGCCAAATTTATTTTGTTTTTGTTTTTTTATTTTATTTTACATTTGGTCACCGGGAAAGTCCGACTGGACACAGGTCCTTTTTCAGCAGAGGCCTGAGGAGAAAAGCTCCACAGTACAAGATACAAAATAAAAGATACAAATAAGATTCAAAAATACAACTTATAAAAATAGTATGTACAAATATCAACATACAAGGTACAGAACGGTTATACAAAAAGTGCGAACAGCAGATCCATTTGATGAAATGTACAGGTTACAGTATATACAGAAGATGCACTTTAAGAGTTATATGATTTGTGGTAGGGATGACCCACAGTACAGGTTTTAGGTAGAAACACAATACATAGACTTATCTGTAAGGGATATGATACAAGACCTGCTGTAGTTTGCATACTATATCTAGGTCTGATAAACATTGCATTATATGATATATATTGATATGTAGTACTGCAGAGTGAACAAAGAGTTGATAAACTGGTGTCTCAGGATTGTGAAGTTAGTAGTTAGGTAGTTTAGTTGGTGCAAGTGATTAGATAATTTCAGAAATTGAGAGAGATTTAATCAGGGGTAGTGCAAAAGCATAACCATGTATCTGCCAGATGAGTTTTTAGCATTTGTTTAAACCTTTTAAGGAAGAATGGGGTACTATTTTATGGGACAGAGTGTTCCATTTTTTCACAAGTAGTTAGAGAAGAGGGAATCACCAGCTGGGTTGCTGGCTTTTGTTACCTATTGTAGTAATCTATTACTTGAGCGGAGTGGTATATTGTTTGAGTGTGGAAGCATTACATTTTGGATGGCGGGGGTTTTGTCAGGTTGGTGAATTATTTTGTGGGAAATATTACTTGGTTCTGGAGAAGGAGTTGGGAAGTTCAAGCCAATTAAGTTGTTTAAGAGCTGAACAATGATGTGACCTGAAAGGAGAGTCTGTGGCAAACCTGTCTATTTTATTGTAGCAAGAATCGGGTTTGGCAAGTTCAGTCTTTCTCAAGTTAGTGAGCATTGGGGAGGCATAGAGGAGTGCAGATATGAGATGGGTGCTTGTAATGGTGGATTTAGTCTGTTTAGTAAGAAATTGTTTATTTCTGTAAAGAACACGAAATTATTTATTTCTGTAAAGAACACCCAATTTTTTATGCACTTTCTTTGTGGTCTGGGAGATATGGATGCCAGATTTCATATTACAGTCGATTTCAACACCTAGAACTTTAGTTTGAGTCACAGCGGAAAATTATGGTTTTGTCCTTGAACATAATATTGAAGGAGGGGGTTGTTGCAGTGGCTCTAGGGTTAAACAGAAGATGTGTTGTTTTATTTTGGGTTTAGAATTAGCTTAGAGTTTGTGAGCCATTCTTCAACTGATAGAAAGGAATCTTGTATAATTGAATGGAGCTCCTGTAGGGAGGAGGCAGAACATATTAAGGTTGAGTCGTCTGCATATTGGATAACAGAAGCATGAAGAGAGGAAGTATCTAGGTTGTTAGTAAAAAGTGAAAAGAGTAGGGACTCTAGAATGGAACCTTGGGAAATTCCTATTGTAACTGAAAGAAGAGGGGAGAGGTCGTTCTGTCATTGGATGGCCTGCTGGCAACCTGCAAAATAGCTTTGTAACCAAGAGATAGATGGCTGACTGATATAAAACTCAGAAAGAACTTGGATAAGTTTACCATGTGTGACCATGTCAAAGGCCTTAGAAAGGTCAAGAAATTTAGCCGATACAAATTTCCCATTGTTTCTGTGGTGGTTTGCTGCATTGTTGAAGGCCATTAATGCAGTAGTAGTGTTATGAGAGGGACAAAAGCCAAGCTGGGTGTTATATATAAGTTTGTGTGTGTGTAAGAGATCCATAATTTGTTTATGAATGTGACATTCTAGGATTTTGGATAGAGGGGATAGTATGCCTATTGAAGGATAATTAGTCAATTCTATGGAGTTACCACCCAGGACTGTTGGCCATAAACTAAACTATGTGCTGTAACAAAACAGACTGAAAAAACAGGTTATTTTCAAATAATGAAGCACATCAATACTTACAGGCTATTATGGGACTCCCAGCATGGTTCCAGACAATGATACAGTACTCTTTGTTTTGCCACAGATGCAATCTATTCTACTTTAGAAAAAGGTCATTCATTAGGGGGCATATTCACGTACCTTAAAATAATTTTTTAATACGTTGAACATCAATTTCTAATTCAGAAACAACACCAGATGAAATGTGGTGATACCACGCCAATATAAATTACTAGCTACCTTACTAACAGAAGTTTCAAGATACAGCAAAGTAATCAGCTTTAATCGCTAGCTGCTTTCAAAATAGATGTTCATCCAGGAACAGGTTTGGTGCCTACATTTTTCCATATTTATAAATGATACTAGTTAAAATCTTCCTCCTTCAGCACTTACTTTGCATGCTGGAAATATCTTTATGCATCAATGTACTAATACTTCCTCGGATAAGTTCAGCTATAGGCCTTCCACCTAGCTTGAAAGACATAAGTTCACAATCAACACTAAGAAAGCTGTGCAGATGCTCTTTGAAACCAATAAAAAGTTAAAACATACAAATGCCATTAAAATTGTAGATACCCATGGAATGAGTACATGCATACAAATATTTAAGTCTACTATTTTATCCAACTCTTTTACTTAAAGAACCCCCACAGTTAACAGTGGATAAGGTACCAACTTGGCTTAAACCATATTATAATATATCTAACGGTCTAACTTCAGAATCCAGAAGGTCAGTAGCAAGGAATATGTTAATACATAAACTCAGTTATGGTCTTCCAATAATAATTATAAACTCTAGTCAAAACACCCAGATATGTTAGACTGCAATTGAAAAGATATGTAAGTCTTCCATTCTAGCATCAAAAGATGAACACCATTTACCTTACTTTACAAAAGGCCAACTGGATACCAGTCATAGGATGTGCAACCTTATTTATACCAGTGCTTAGAAACTTCTGCCCTGTTGTAAGACAAAACCTAAATATTACAACATTTCCTGATGATGTAAACAAATACTGAAAAATCACTGACATTGTACAGGATACCTTTTGTATTATCAATAGGAGAGAAAAGTTATAGTAGGGTACATCTAGAAAACTGGAATATTATCTGTAACTATTAGGAACAAAACAAACTAGCCTACAGGCAAATTACTAGGATATCTACAGGAGATTAACAAATTCCAATGTTTTAAAGACCATGGCTTTTTTAGAAACTGATAATTTCAATTTTAATACCTGGTAGCGTATAGCATGCCCTGTTATCTGTTTAAAAGGCATTACTAGAATTTTTATAATAACCTTTGTTACTGCCCTTTCTTTTCATATCCTTAACAATTTTAATGTTCACATTAAACATCATTTATTCAGGAGCGGCCTTAGGTCAACTGGTGCCCTAGGCAAAAGGGCTCAACGGCACCCCCCACCACACCACCCGGTGCCCCCATCCTGCTCTACCTACACCAAATAAACATTGAAAAAGCTCCCCTGCTAGAGTGATGCCCTAGGCGGCCATCTAGTTGGCCTATGCCTAAGGCCAGCTATGCTTTTATTACATCTCAACTTCACTCTTTTCTGTCACACATGGCAGTCTACTCTTTCAGTACCTTCAAACTCTTTATCCCTTCCACAGCCTTATCACTGTTATTATTCTCAACGTTGCTGTCATACTGAACAGTACTAACACACATTTGTGTAATAATTATTTTTAATCGAGAACTGTTGATAAATTATACACGATGTAATAAAAAATGTGTTAATATGTATATATATTGCAAATTCTGAACTGTTTCTAATGTTTCCCTTTGTCCTGTCTATTGAGATAGATGGGAAATGCACCTCGTTAAGTACTGCACTACCTTTTAACTTGGGTCATATCTCAAAAAGGGTATTAGAACCAGCCCATCTACCCATTAACGAAGTCAGATAATTAAAAACATGCATGATCATTCAAGCAATCGGCCTGGAACACTTGTCTACATAAGATCAGCCAAACAATAAGTACTAGTTTAACAAGTGTTCTTTTTGGGTGCAGCAATGAATCATTCCCCTTGTGCCAAACTTTTACAATGATGTCATTCAATTCCAGGTGGCAATAAAATTCCAAGAACATACCAGTCCACCACCTGGAATGAATTTCCCTTCTGTAACAGATCAATATAGGATTTTTTTTCATTTAAAGCACAATGAAGATCTGAGCTACACATTTCAGCTAGTTGTAATTCCTACAGGGTCACATGAACTCCATTTCACATAAGGGAAATTATTTTATAGAATATGCTAAATTATTTACCTGTGTTTCAAATGTTTTAGAGTGACATCCAGGCAAAACAGAACATCAAACATAAAGAAATATGGTACCACTGATAAACTAAAAAATCTCAGCATAAGCAGAAAAACTTAGCTTCGTAGACAGACAAATATAAAGGAAAAGTAGAAAATAAGAAATTAACTGATGATCCAAAAAGATTTGAGAACTAAAAAAGAGTAAAGACTTTAAGAAGGCAATAATAAGAGCAACACCACCTATAAAGAAGACATGAATACATTTTGGAATGTCTGTGATGACCCTGTTGAACATAATGCTGTGGAATGTACAAAATAGTTAAATGAAGCAGTAAGAAACATTAAAACGGGCAATAGGAAATGGGATGAAGTAACAGTGAGTAAAATTGAGTCAATATTAAGAAAGGCTCCTATGGAAAATCTCAGATCCAGATGCAGTAACTAACTTTTGGCTAGAGATATAATTATATCATTGCGCAATGATTTAGCCCTGAGTAAAAAAAAAAATTGTGCTACTACTTAAGAGGAGCAAGCCACCCTAAGAACTATCACCCAATATAAAAATTACAAACCAGAACTGATGCAGAGTTTATAGTCACTTAGAAAAAAATCCATCGTGGCAACAGAACAAAAAGATAACTAAAGAAAATGATATGGAACAAAGAATTAACTATTATTAAACAATGCATATGACACAGAGGTGCAAAAAAGGGGCGAAACCTAAGAATGACATGGAGAGATTACAAAAACACATTTGTCAGTATCCCACACTCATGGATTTTGGAATTGTAACAGATGTATAAAATATACCTAGCACTGATAAATTATATAGTGGTCACTGTGAAACACTGGAAACCACTTATCAGCTTAGTCATGATACAGAGCAAATTATTATCCCAAGGATAAAATTCCAAAGGAATATATTCCATGGTGATTGCCTTGCCCTAAGCTGTCTACTTAATAGACAACCTATCCCCGATTACAGCTTCATTTCCAGAAATCAACCATGTCCAATGATATCTCGTTTACTTTTTGTAGATGATTTAAATGGTACAGTTCATCAGCCAAGCACCTGAAAGAACAACTACAAATTGTTAAAACTTTCTCAAATGATATGTTAATGAAATTTAGCCTTGATAAATGTACAAAAGCAACATTTATAGCAGGGAAACTGAAGCACAATGAAAATATCAATGTAAGAGAAGAATGTGATGTAAAAGAACTTGGGTCAGAGGGGGGCATAGCGTTACAGTGAGTTAATGTTTTCATCTCACAGCAAGAGGGTCTCCTGTTTGATTTCAGGTTGTACTGCCTTCTGTGCAGAGTCTCGTGAGAGTTGTCTTCAGGTGGTCCTGTTTCCTTTCACATTCCGAAGACAAGCAGTAGGTGGATTAGACACCCTAAATTGGCCACAGATGTGAATCCACATGTGTGTGTGCAGTACAGAAGTAAACCTGTGGCAGGGTAAGCTACACAGAGATGAGTGGAGCTAGATGACAGTCACTGTTTATGTAACAACTTGACCCCATGTGCAAAAAATGGGTAAAAGGGAGTTACAGATGGATTATATATGTATGTATATGTGTGTGTGTGTGTGTGTGTGTGTGTGTGTGTGTGTGTGTGTGTGTGTGTGTGTGTGTGTGTGTGTGTGTGTGCATTACCTACAACTACAAACACAATCGCTGACATACATTCCATTAATTGATTCAAACTCACTGAACCTGCATAACATCACATCCTCACAAAAGTAAAACATGTATCTTTTGTTCTGACAAGCCAAACTAAACATTGCACTTATTATTCAATACACATTGTATCAACTCCCAAAAATAAAATCCACAAAACTTTAATTTCTTTCAGTTTCTCATTTACTGAAACAAATGCTTTGTGTGTGTGTGTGTGTGTGTGTGTGTGTGTGTGTGTGTGTGTGTGTGTGTGTGTGTGTGTGTGTGTGTGTGTGTGTGTGCGTGTGTGGTGGGAAGTTACCCTTCACGCTCCCTTATGTGTATATATATATATATATATATATATATATATATATATATATATATATATATATACATACAACCTCCATGGTGTCAAAACTTCGACCTAAGGGAAATCACCAATACTATGCTATAGTTGAGGAGACATATGTCAGCTTTAGCAAAAACTAATTAAACATGCTGATTTTGATAGGCTGTAATAACTACATAACCATCAATGAATATACAACCGACCTGTGCATGGTTATTGTATACACAAATATATAGTTTAGAACTCATACATGAATTAACCATGCAGGAATCTCCCTACTGTATATCTGCTTTGTATCTGTTCATTTGAAATGTATTTGATTATTTTTATCATATATAGTTGTTTCATGTTCATGTAGGATTATTTTCAGGGCTAGCACTGATAAAGACAATTAAGAATTAACAAAAGGTTATACTGGTTGATAAATGGTTCAAAAGACACCCTCACAAGCAGCCTTACAACCCTGGAAGTCATCATCACTGCCATTTCAGCATCTTTATATTGATGATTTTTCAGGACTGTCTGTGCACTTGTGATGTCCTTCCATATCAGTGTTGTAGTATTCTTTACAAAGGGATTCCCTGCCAAGGGTAGCCCAATATTTGGCCAGTATACCAAAGCCTTAGGATTTTATAGACATCATATGTCATGAGTATGTTTCTCGCTCAAGGTGTAGGGCATAAAGGTGACGTATGGACATACATACCTCAGAACTTCTTTAACACCAGTCCAAATGCCATCATTGATCATCAGTCTGAACACTAATTCTTCTGTGCTGGTTAACAAGCAGTGTTTCAGATAAGTGCCCTATTGGGGTATCTTCTTATCTTTTCCTTTTTAATTTTTGTGAGTTTACATGCCATCCGGAAAGGGAAAATGTCAGTGTGAAAGGCAGATTCCCTATAAAGATCATCACAAGCAGTGTCCCACCTGTTTAGGTGCTTCTCACAATGATATTCAGTGTTGTATCTGCCAAGAGTTTGTCCCAAAGACCCTACATAGTTGTCTCTCCTCCTTGTCCATTCACCTGGAGAACCAACATCTTAAGTTGTTAGCGCAGGATGCTATGGCAGAATTTTCCCATCCCAAAGGTCAGCTGCCTTTCAAGAAAAAGGCCAAGAAACTCAAATCTGATTTGGCTGCTGTCCCACCTCCCACCAGATGTCTCTCTTAAGGCTAGTGAAAGCCCAAAGGATCACCTAGTTGTTGTGTCAAATAACTCTGCCATGACCATGTTGGAGGGTGGCATGCTTCCAACTTCTCACATGTCCTCAGAGACCCTGCAAAAGTCTGCTCCGTATGTTGAGGGGGAACCTCGGCTGATTATTTCAGAGGGACTGAGGGGGATACTGCAGATACTTTTTTGGGAGGAGATTCCTACTACTTTGGTTGAATGCTGACAATGGTCTGAACCTCCTAGGGTATTTGGGGCAGACATCCTTCAAAAGAAAAAGCAAAAAACAAGCATGTTTCCCCTGCTGTTAAAGATCCCCAGAGTGAATGTCAGGATTTTCCCCAGGAGACCATTTAATGCATTTATGGCCTTAAAGCCTCCCCAAGGAGTTTCTCTGCCTGCTCATCCTTGGTCGTCTACCCCACACAAGAAGCCCAGAGAACAGTACTCCTCTGAAGAGGATTTGGATTTTGGGGAATAATCTTAGGCATATTCCTCTCACATCCCTTCTCCCTTGCATTATGGCTCTGAGTAGGAAGAATCTATTAACCCTTCCCTTGGAAGAACTTTTCTTTGAGGATACTATTTATCTCATGATGGAATATTTTAAATGGAACTATTCTCAGGTTTCTAAAATTCAAAAAAGTTATTATGAGCTACTCCAGATGGATTTTCCTAAACCATCTGTTGTACCTCCAGTCTTGGCTGCCTTTTTAGATACCTTTTTAGCAGCCTCCATGGCCCTGGATTCTCAAACTCCAGCCCCTAAAAATCTGGTAGATTTTACAAGGTGCCAGATGAGTGTAAGTTCCTATACAAATGTCCTTCTGCTGACCCTTCTGTAGTGTCTGTCTCTTCTGACAAACCCACTAAGCTTTTGCAATCTACTAAACTACTTCTTTCTGACAAGGACAATAGAGCCATGGAACAGCCAGGCAAATACATACAAACTGCTGCTGCCTTGGCTTTTGGACTACTACTTACCAAACCCCATAACTCTCAACCTCTTAGAGCAAGAAATCTCGATAAAGCCATAAATAATGGGGACACAAAGGCCCAAAAATAGGGGCACTTTTTAAATATTGCTCTTACAAGCTTAAAAAGTTGCTAGAATAACAAATGTTCCATTAGCATTTATTTTCTGACTTCATTTCTCAATGACTTGCCAATTATTTGCCAGAAAACCACAATTTTATGAGAAACAGACCAAAAATATGAGTCAAAAATCGGGGCATTCTGTAGAAATCTGTACAGGTGAGTGGTATGCCAGACCCATATGAAAAGGTATGTTTTAGCCCTTCTTTCTCAGGCTTCCCAAAGCAATCTCTGACCTCTCTAATTCTGAAGGGAAGGTTTCAGCCCTATCTTTACTGGGCTCTACTTCTCAGGTAGCTCGCCACTCTATCAAATGTAGTTATAATGCCTGATGCCTACTCTCGGGCTGCTGTCTTTGGTTCTATTTTGAAATGTTACTCTTGGCTTCCTCTCCAGCCTTTGCCTGATGATATTAAGGCTAAATTGTTGGATGTTCCTCTTGATAATAAGAACCTGATTTGTTCTGCTGTTGCTGAGCTTTTAAAGTCCCTTCAGGATAAAGGTAAGGCCTTGCAGGAATTGAAGAATATTTTTTGTCTCCTATCCCTAAGTTCCAGAGGAATTATCCATCCAAATTTGCCTTTGTTTGCAGACAGCCTCACCCTCCCAAAGGTAAAAAAGGTTCTAGGAGAGTTCCTCCTGCTAAGTCTACTCAAACTCCTATTGCTAAGAAGCCACCTTTTCAGGACAAGCCAGTTTTTAACTGACAGTTTGCTTCCCCTTTTCTTGAGTCAGGTTCCTGTATCCATTTTTCTTTTCCTGTCCCTTCCCAATTGGTTAAGGGTCACTCAAGACTCTTGGTTTCTGTCCATCATCTGCCAAGGATACTTCATGGTATAGAAATCCCTTCCTCCTTTTCTGGGCATCCCTCAACCTTTTCAAGAACAGCTTCATTTCTTCCCAGAATTGCTTCATGGCCTTTTGGCACAAGGTACCATTCAAGCTCTACCTCCTTTTCAGGAAGAGAAAGGACTTTATTCCAGAATGCTTCTGGTTTGCAGGAAAGAAGGCACCTGGACCTATTCTGGACCTTTTTCAGCTCAACACATTTCTGAAGGTCCCTTCCTTTAGAATGTTGTCCCTTCAAATCCTGTTTCCTCTTCTTTTTCTTCCCCAGGCTTTCTTGGTCTCCCTGGACTTCAAGGATGCTTATCTTCACATCACAATTCACCCCCTTTTCAGGAAGTTTTTGCATTTCTCATTGATGGAGTACTCCACAAGGAGGTCTTTTTGCCTCCCCTTTGAACAAACAACCTCCACTTTTTTTGAGCCAGAGTCCAGTCCTCTGGCTTGGAAAGTGGATACCCTATAATTTTCTTGGAAGGGAATGTTTCTTTATGCCCCCCTTCCTGTGATTCCAAGGGTTTCACCCAAAATAGAGCAGGACTCCCCCAAAATCTTGTTGGTGACTCTTTTGGCCTAGACAGCATTGGTTCCCCATACTTCTTCACCTAGCCAATGCAATCACCATGAGTTATCTCACAGGGTGGACCTACTCACACAAAACAAGGGGTCGCTGATCCATCCTCACTTGTCCACTCTTCAACTGACATTTTGGGTGATAGGGTTTTGATCCCTCTTAGGCACCGTATTTCTGAGGAAATGTTTAGGGATCTGCTGGAGGCCAGGAAATCTACTACCAGAAAATCATATGTGTCTAAGTGGAAGAGATTTTCTGTCTGATGCATTGCTAGTAACCATGATCCATTTTCTTGGGGGAATCCCTCTGGTTCTCTAGTATTTGTATGAAATGCTGCATGTTGGGTTAGCATATTCTTCTGTTAAAGATTACCTCTCAGCTATTTCTTCTTGTTTGTCATTGACTTGCTTCTAGGTTTGAAGTCAAACAATTACTTAAATGCATCCTTCATATCATGCCTCCCAGGAAACCTATTCCACCTTCTTGGGACCTCAATTTTGTACTTGAAAAACTTGACTAAGGCTTCTTTAGAGCTTGCAGCTTCAGCTTCCTTGCAACATTGTACATGGAAGACTGTTCTTCTTTTGGCCCTTACTTCAGCTAAGAGAGTATCTGAACTCCAGGCCCTTATGGCTTTTCCTCCATTTTTGTTTTTTCAAAGGGGCAGGGTGTCGCTTTGTACTAATCCTTTTTTATGCCCAAGGTGGTTAACAAATTGTCTCCTAATCAGTCTATTAAATTTGCCCTCCTTTTTTCTTTCTTTGCACTCTTCTAGTGAGAAGGTTCTTCACACCTTGGATTTGCATAGCCAGCTTAGATATTATTTGGATAAAACTAAGGCCTTTTGCAAATCTGAGCAACTTTGTATTTCTTTCCATCCCAGATCTCTGGTTTTGGCTGGTACTAAGCAAACAATATCCTCCTGGATCTCTAAGGCCATTTATTTTTGTTACTCCTTTCATGGTAAATGCCTTTCTGCCACAGTAAAGGTTCATTCTATTATGGCTGTTGCTTCTTTTCATGTTTTTTTCAAAGGATTGGATACCAGTTCCATGCTTGAGGCTGCTACTTGGACCTCTGTCTATTCATTCGCTTAGCATTATAAATTAGATGTTGTTTCCAGAGCAAGAGCTGGTTTTGCCAGAGCTATCCTGCATGGGTTTCTTGAGGGTTACTCTGTGCCTTCCTCATCCCAAGTTTCCTGTTGAGCTTTTGTACTTTCCCTTTTGTAAAGTATACTGCAACAGTGATATGGAAGAACATAGTACAGTTGTGTAAAATTTTACCATAACAGTAGAGGTCCTTCTCTTCACTGTTGCAGTATTTGCTCCCTCCTTCCTCACCTTTCTGCTCAGCTCTTCTCCTTTTATCTTCCCGGCAAGGAATTCCTTTCCTTTTTCTAATTCTGGATGCACATGTTCCTCCTGGGGCTATTCATTTTTGAGGTATGTACGTCCGTACATCATCTTTATGCCCTACACATTGAGGTGAGAGCATTTGCATGATGTACGATGTCTGCAAAATCCTAAAGCTTTGGTGTACTGGCTGGACATTGGGCTACCCTTGGCATAGAATCCCTTTTGTAAAGAATACTACAACAGTGAAGAGAAGAACATCTACTGTTATGGTAAGATTTTACACAACTGCACTTTCTTAATCTTAATAACGGTGGTTGTACTGTACAAAGTTAAAAATGCAGACCAACATTCATACTTGCCATTGAAATATGTGCTTTCTCAAACATTGTCCTAGCAGTAAGAAGAAGATTGCAGTTCTTTTCAATTTAGATTGCAGTTCTTTTCAATTTCACAGTTTTAAATTAGTCACATAACCACCTACATTTTATACATCCATCCAAATGTTTTCAGAATAATTGTTTCAGACTTTCTAAATACTCATTTGTTTTATAGACTTGCCACCTAATTACTATAATGAGTGATATACATTCCCATGGACTTTGAAAAAGTTGTTTCAGACTTTAGTTGATATTATATTTGAATTGTTAGCTTCTGATGTTAGCATCATTTATAGTTTAGGTTTTACATATTTAATTTGTCACTGTTTCACTGTTAAATTGCAATTGCAAATAGAATGAGTTCATTTTCAGTGAAGCCAGGGAGAAAAGCTTCATCATAAAAATGAAACAAAAAAACAAGCAAACAATAGATACAATTAAAATAATAGATACTACGTGTGAGCCTTGTGGTACAGAGGGATGAAACCCTGACTGTGACCTAGATACCCCAGGACTGTATAATTACCTGGGAAATAGAAAAAAAAACAGCAAGGGAGCCATTCATCCAACAACACTGGAAGCTACTTGGGAAGACTAACAGAATGTACCAGAAACTTTCTAACACACGGACTGGCAAGAAAAACTGCAAAGCAAGCAGGATGGAAGCAAGCTCACACAATAAATGGAACCAGCAATGCATCCTTACTCTGTCGAAGTGAAAGGCAAGGCAGCTGCAGGAGTTAGAGGTCTGCAAGGTGAAAAGCATCCACCCTTCACGGTTACCAGGATGATAGTCCATTTCTCCTAGCACCAAGAGTGGTATGAGAAACAGATGGGCAATTTGCTTTCACCCCAGAAATTGGAGTATTAAGGCAACGAATCTGTGATCAGACTTGAGGGTCTTTGAAAGAATTGATAAGACTGTATTATACTGGAATTAACTGGAAGCAACTGAAATGAGACAGGAATGAAAGTCTTACCCAAATTTGTGCTCAACAGGTGTCAGTCTCTCCTTTATAGACCTATTCTGTTTTTACTTTCACAATAAAGTCTGCAAACACTTTAGTTGAGATAATAGTGATTTATTAGATGTTAACGATATCTGAATACTGTCCTCAATAACAGTGCTGATAAACAATAGCAGTTTGTGGAGATTCTGGAATGCTGGATAACAGTAGCAGTGCTAATAAACATATTCAAAGCTCCTGCATGTATAATATCAACTGAAGCAATCTTTTCTTCCTAAATAGTATGGATATTTGACCTGACTTCTGCACTCAGGCTCAAGTGTCTGTAATGTGAAGACCCTTTTACATATCAGTCCAAAAGCTAATTCTTGACTTCACTGACTGTGTCTGAAGTATATCCTTATAATACAAAAATCATATAATGTTTTACATGCCTCTTTAGCCTTGGTTTCCAAGCCTTGTCTTGCATGTGCTTCACAGTCTATTATTTATCTAGCATTCCATTGCAAGTACACATATCTTTCCCTTGAGAAAGGAAGATTATGTAGCTCTCTGCACATCTCATGCTTAGCCAGCAAAATTATCTTTTCCTTTTTAATGAAGTGCCCTTGAAACTAAACACAAAATTATAAACCAGCAGCACAATAGCAATCCAGCGGACCACACCGTAGTTGTCAGTACAAAAAGTTTAATGGTAAGCACTTTCGGCTGAGACTCCAGCCTTCATCAGACAAATTTACAAAGACAAAAAAATCATTATATAGCTGTGCTATTGCTCCAATAATCCAATTAAACAATTAACTAAAACAATTAATGAATCCTAAAATCTTAAAATGCACTTATAGCTATACACATTTCTATAATAATACATGCTTAAAATCAAATAAAATAAATGTGCTATTGTGCCTATTATAAGCCTTAAGCTTTAAAATACTTGTAATAGATGTTGAATCATTAAGACCAGGGAATTGTGTGGCATTTAACAAAACTTGTCACCAATATTCCTTAGATTCCAATATTGTTTTCCAGGGACCTTTCTTAGGAGACGGTAATACTTGTTCTAATATAATGAAAAGGAAATGATGTGTGGGGTTGTCGGATAAGTGTCTATACAATGCATTATTGTGAGATTTCTTATTTATCTCATAAACATGCTCATATATGCATTGTCTTAATTTATGCTCTGTTTTGCCTATATAATAGGCGGCACAGTATGAGCAAATCGCTACATCTACCACACCAGATGTATTACAATTATATTTACCTTTTACATTAATCTGAATTCCCTTAATCAAAATTTGCTCTCCTTCTAATATATAGGCACAATGACTGCACACATTGCATTTTCTCATTATGCCATTTGTTGTATACCTTATATTGGAGCATGCATTACACCAATCTTTTAAATTATGGTCCCTTTTAAAAATAAAGGAAGGTTGCATGCCCAAAATTTCAACTAAATATGTATCACCATTTATACATGTCCAATTTGTATTTATTAGACTCTTTATGTTCCCAGAATCTTGTGTGTATGTGGTGATGAAAGCTGTATTACCAAAAATATGTGTGTTATTACTATCATGATTGAGGTGTGAGTTAGTTACTTCAACTGTTGTTGTCCCATGTGGACTTTCTTCAGCATCAAACACCTGCATGTCTGTTATATTGCTATTATCTAATAATGGCTTATAAAAGCCCGTATTTCTCTTATGCAATACCTCAAGGAAAATGTTATTAACAAATTGTGTCGGATAATCTCTGTTTAAAAACATATTCATGATATAATGACATTCATTCACAAAGTCATCAAATTCTGATACCATTCGAGCTGCACGGACCATTTGCCCTTTAATGACTGCCTTTTTGACATCCTGAGGATGGTTACTAGTAAAATGCAAAAATTTCTTTGAATACGTTTTCTTCCTATGAATATTTGCCTTAATGTTACCTTGTATAGAATTTTTCGATAATAAAACATCTAAGCAAGAAATGCTATCTATGCCAATATCATGGGTAAATGTCAAAAAATCAGTAGAACCATTAATATATTGCATAAAATCAGCAATAATTTCTATAGATCCATGCCAAAAAAATGACAGTACATGTCTATATATTGCATAAACTGTGATTGAAAAAGATAATTGAATTCCCACACGGCCATAATAACATTAGCATACAATGTGCCCACCGGGGAGCCCATTGCTACTCCTTTGATTTGTTTGAAATAATGGCCATCGTGGTATAAATAATTGTTTGTCAATACCAATTCTAATAAATGTGACAATGTATTTACTAAACACATACATGAAAATATAAGTCTGACTCACACCTATTATTCCACCTTAATGTACTATAGTGAAATCACTAGGAATACTCTCAGTCTATCAGCTCCCCCTGAGGTCTCTGATGAACATTTTACAGGGACCTTCTTTTGTAGTTAACTCATATTTGTATTACTATCTACTGTAATCCGGTTTGAATATCTGCAGATGTGATCTATAGATAGTGCTGTCCTTTGTGGTCTAAAAGGTACTGCTAGCTAAGACCTCCAGCAACTTGGCAGCTGATTTACATAATTCCCAAATAGCTTTAACAGTTCCATATGCAGGAAATATACCTGCTCCAGTGATTAGCCCATTACCGAGATCCATAATCTTTACAGTCTTTAAGTCTAAGTTTTGATGTATGTGTGATATATCTTTTAATATGTGGTTTCTAAAACTTATTAGGCCAGGTAATTCTTTCAACCCTACTGTTCCAGAAACAGCATGGAGAAAATGCCATACACACCCTCAATCTGTCTCTGTGAGTCTTCAGTTAAGTTAGACACAGTGCGACCTGTTAACCCTGCCTATTTTTCTTCCCTATCTCTGTGTGCTGTAAAGGTAAAATTACACTGTTTATTGCCTATGTTTTCTACCTTATGAACTGATGCCTTATTGTACCATGATGTCTGTCTCTTATAGCAAATGAAACCTTTTCCTGTTGTCCAAAGATATAAATTCTCAGACATTGTACTGTTTAGTCCATTTTGTTTTTCATTATATAGCCTATCAAGCATGATGGCTATTTTTTGAAGACTAACTGAAATCGGCAATAACTGGTTTTGAAACATAATTACCATATACTCTATTAACTTGTGTCTGTAAATGTTCAGCTAGATTTGTTAATAATTCTATTTACCTTTTTAATTTTTACATGCTGTAATACGTCTGTCTTTTTAATTTGTGTCTTAAATATCCTGTAAATATTTATGAGCTATAATAGTTTACTAAATCAGCTCCTCAGCTGGTCTACCCACCATCTCCCCCAAGAAACTATCATCTTAGGTGATTTCAATATTGACTGGCAATCCTGTTCTGGCAACAATCCAACCCATCATGTACACCTTCATGGCTTCACCCAACTAGTCCAGTCACCAACAAGGATAAATAAAAACTCCAGCAAGCACACTACCCTGGATTGGATACTAATCAGTAAGAACCCCCAGTCATATATAACAGGCTGCTTATCAGATAGCCTCAGTGATCACTCCCCAACATTCCTACTCAAAAAATACCTGTACCAAGCTAAACCTGTCATCTATCATCAAATACGTAAAAAAATAAACTTTAACCCACTCACATTCATCTCATCCCTCAAAGAATGTAACTGGCATGCTCTAAAGTACCTCAGTCTAGATGACGCAGTTGAATTTTTTAATACTACCTTCTTGAACATCCTTAATTACCATGCCCCCATAAGATTTTCCAGAACCAAAGCACAACCCTCCCCATGGCTACAGAAAACCACTAAGTCAAAAATGAAAAACAGGGATAAAGCCTGGGAGCACTGGCGCAAAACCAAAATCCCCGCAGCTAGACAGAAATTCGTAGAACTACGCAATAGAGTCAAAAAGCTAATAAAACAGGACAAATTCCAATACAACCAGTCTGCCCTAGACTCCTCACAACACAGCCACAAACTATTCTGGTCCTCCATAAACTCCATCCTCCACCCAGGTAAAGTCAGTACCCCTCCTTCTAACATCGCTCACTCCTCAGAAAATATTGCTACCTCATTCAACACACACTTCACCCAAACCATACTATCACTAGCTAAACAACACAACCCCCCTCCCCTCCAACCCACACCTTCAACTAGTAATCTCCCCACTGCCTTCTCTTTTTCTCCTGTACCTACCTCCAACATAAAAAACTCTTAACTAAACTTAAACCCACCAAATTAGCAGCAGACAACCTCCCAAGTGAATACCTACAAATCGCAGCTGATGCTCTGGCCTACCCAGTATCCATCTTGATTAACCGATCTCTGTCAGAAAGTTACGTTCCCACATTGTGGAAAGTCTCACATATAATTCCCCTCCACAAAGGCAGACCCTCTGCAGAACTAACCAATTACCGCCCCATAGCTATTCTCTCTCCACTCTCCAAAATACTAGAGAGATGCATACACTCTCAGGTCTCACACTACCTCCTTACTAACAACCTTCTTTCCAGTACTCAGCGTGGTTTCCGACCAAACCATAGCACCACCACTGCCTTACACTCCTTTACTAACACTATCCTTCAGCATAAAAACAATGGCCATCTCTCCTCTGCTACTTTCCTAGACCTATCTAAAGCATTTGACATGGTCCCACACAAACAACTTATCTCTGTCCTCAATAACCTATCCATCTCACAATCAGTCACCAACTGGTTTCAGAGTTACCTGTCTGACCACCAACAATCCGTTGTATGGCAGAATGACATATCTCCCCAACTACCTGTCTCCATAGGGGTTCCCCAAGGATCCATCCTTGGACCCCTACTTTTCTCTGTTTACACCAATAATCTAGCCTCTGCCACCAAACATGGCACACTCATCCAATACACAGATGACTCAACCATCATCTGCTCAGCCCAGTCCCTACCCAAACTGCAAAAAGTCACACAGGAAGTCTTTTCCTCTGTTGAAACATGGTTATCCAATGCCCAATTAATACTCAACCCAAACAAAACTAAACTACTCATCTTCCAACCCACCAAACATACTCAAAACAACTCTCACTTTAACATCACAGCAAAAGACAACACCACTATATACCCAAATTGCTAGGAGTGGAAATAGACAATAAACTAAAATTTGACATTCACATATCCATGACCATAAAAAAGTCCACAAAAAACTAGGAGCATTATACAGAAATAAACAATTTCTCACCAAAGCAGCAAGAATTTCAATAGCAAATTCCCACCTTATCTCCACCCTACTTTATGCCTCTCCAGTATATACCAACCTAAGGCAATGTGATCTAAACAAGCTAGAGACCTGCTACAACAAAATCACCAAATTCACCACAGGGGCATCCTACCGTAGTCACCACTGTCTCTCACTTGCTGAACTAGGCTGGCTTGAACTCCCTCACCTCCTTCAGTGGTATCAACTCTCACTCGCCCACAAACTAGTAAACCATCCACTAAATGTCCCATCCCTCCAGAATCTACTCCAACCCTATCGCACCACCAGACCACTAAGATCCAGCAACAAAAATCACTTGCAGATCACTAAAGCCAATAACTCTGCTGGTGAAGCACTATTCTCTTGCGCCATAGCGAAATTATGGAACTCACTCCCACCCACAATTACCTCCATACCATCATGCACCAACTTCAAAACTTTATTAAAAGCGCACCTAAAAACATGCTGGCTATGCCCTTGCAACTCCCACTCTAATATCATCCACCCCATCCAACTACTACCTTTCTTTCACCTCCACTAACTACCTTGATGATAGCAAGCTCAGATGCTCATGAGCCTAGTACTTATTATACAGCAGGAACTTCTCATTGTTACATTTGTTAATGCTTGTTATGTACTTCACAGATAAAGATTCTAGTTGTCTACCGATGTACTATGTTCTTCATCTGTAAATATGTTGTAAGTAATTTCTATGTTAAATTGTTAATCACTATGTAATCCAATGTAACTACTGTCTGTTTATTTTACTGTGGAGCTTTTCTCCCCAGGCCTCCACTGAAAATGGACCCACGTCCAGTCGGACACTCCCGGTCAACAAATTTAAATAAATAAATAAAAATAAAATAAACTAAAACCTATACTTTCTGTATTTCAGATCTATACCTTTGCATACTTTGTCAGTGTCCTTTTAACTTTCTGTTTAATGTACAATAATTATGTAAAGTACACTGTAATCTGTAAATTAATTAACAAATTAATCCTGTTCTGTTATGCTTTGTTTTTTTTATTTATTTATTTATTTATTTATTTATTTAACATTTGTTTACTGGGAAAGTCCGACTGGACACAGGTCCATTTTCAGCAGAGGCTCGGGGAGAAAAGCTCCAACAATATGAAAAACAAACAAACATTATACCACAAGAAAATTACAGAGTACAGATCAACAATTAAACTGCACATTGCAAAATATAAATAACTGAAAGAGATGATACCTTAGCAATTTTAACAAAATTTGTACATCAAAGAGTATACGGTATTATACAAACTAGACCAGCATATATATATATATATCTATATATATATATATATATATATATATATATATATATATTAGAAAGCACAGTATGATATTTTTGAGGAAGACTTGAAATGATTTGAGGTAATAGAATAGCATATATATATTAGAAAACCCAGTATGATATTTTTGAGGAAGACTTGAAATGATTTGAGGTAATAGAGTTAAGTATATATAGAGATGGAAGAAGGCATAATAGGATAGTACTGCACAGTGTAGATCTAAAGAAGTCAGCGGGTGTCTATAAAGAGTGGAGAATATAGAGTTAGTCCGGTGGGTAGCAAGGGCAAAGCCGGGACTTTTCTAAGCGAGTAAATAGAAGTTTTTTAAATTGTACTATGGTGCAGATGAAAGTGATGGAAGTGGGTAGTTTATTTCATATTTTAGAAATGATGTTAGAGAATAAGGATTCTCCAGCTGTGTTGTTAGCTTTGGTGGATTTAACTAGGAGTTTATCACTGAAACAGAGTGTTATAGTGGTGGTGTATGGTTGTATGAGATCTTGAAGGGCTGGAGTTTTATCTGGTTCATGGAGTATTATTTTATGGGTGAAGGTTAGTTGCTTGTATTGGAGAAGCTGAGGAAATTTTAGCCAGCTTAGTTGTCTAAGGGCTCTGCAATGGTGTGTTTTGTAGGGGAAGTGTATAGCGAATTTGACTATTTTATTGTAATATGAGTCTAGTTTAGTAAGTTCTGATTTGCGTAGGTTGGTTACTATATGGGAAGCGTAGAGTAGGTGTGACAGGAGGTGTGTCCGGTCAATGGTAGCTTTTGTAGATCTGGTTAAAAATTTCTTGTTTCTGTAAAGGAGGCCTAATTTTTATGAACGTTTTTGATAGTTTAGATAGTTTGCTACGTGGATATCAAATTTTAGATTGTTGTCAATTTCGACCCCTAGCAGTTTGATATGTGTCACAGGGGTGATAATAATTTTGTTTTTGGACTCTAGGGTGAAAACTGGGAGTGTTGTAGGTGTTCTTGAGGGGTAGAAGACGAGGAGTTTGGTTTTATTTGGGTTTAGAATGAGTTGAGAATTGGTAAGCCAGGATTCTGCTGATAGAAATGAGCTCTGGGTTATGGTGTGGAGGTCCTGTATGGTTGGAACAGAGCATATGAGGGTAGAGTAATCTGTGTCTTGTATCATAGATGCTTGGTGAGTGGAGGTGTGAAGTTGGTTGGTAAAGATGTTGAACAATAGTGGTTCTAAGATCGAGCCTTGTGGGACACCTAGGGAGACTGTGAGGAGAGTGGAAAGGTGATGTTGCCTCAGTACAGCCTGTTGTCGGTCTGATAGGTAGTTTTGGAACCAAGTAACAGTGGAAACACTAAGGTTTAGGGAGGAGAGAACTTTGATCATTTTGTTGTGGTTTACCATATCGAATGCTTTGGACAGGTCTACAAATATGGCGGATACAAATTGCCCTAAATTTCTAAGTTGGTTGACTGTATTTGTAAAGGACATGAGAGCTGTAAGTGTACTATGATGGGGGTGAAATCCATGTTGTGTGATTGATAATAGATTGTGGGTGTTAAGGTATATTGAATAACTGGCTGTTAAGGTATATTGAATAACTATTGCAACCTATTCTTTAGATTATTTATTTTAATAAGCCTATTTTGAATAAAACTAATGACTGAATAATGTGATGTGTGATGTAGCAATACTGTTTACAAATAATTCTGTCACTTTACCCTTAATGGCTAAATCATGTGAAGTGTGGTGTAAATGTATATTGTAACAGAGTATGAATGTTGGACTCTGAAATTTGCCTGAAATGCACTATACTGAACTCATAACTATAAAAGTCATATTCTGAAACCTGAGTGAAATTTACATTAATATTATATTCTAAAATTTGACTGAAATGTACTATACTGAATGCATAACTTAGTATAAATATCATATTCTGAACCTTGAGCGAAATTTACATTAAAGTGATAAATATTTATACTGAACATTTAAAGGACCACTACAGGAAAATGATGAAAAAACATATATTTTTTATCTTGTCATGATTTACTGCACCTCCCAAAACTGCCTGCAGCAAAATAAGTACTCATTCCTAATTTTATTTTATTTTTTACTCTTGTTTGCCCTCTTGGGGCAGACATTGTGAGCGTCTGTATTACAACGTTGAAACGTTGTAATATCAAACACCTAAACAATGACCCATATTCATTGAAACACATTTACGCAAATCAATGAATACTTACAGTGCAAAAATACTCTTGCCCCGCTATCCCACATAACTAACCTAATTTAAAACAACCCCACCCATGTAAGGGTTGATCAGTTTGTTGTGGTTTACCATATCGAATGCTTTGGACAGGTCTACAAATATGGCAGATACAAATTGCCCTGAATTTCTAAGTTGGTTGATTGTATTAGTCAAGGACAAGAGGGATGTAGTTTTATTTATTTTTATTTATTTACATTTGTTGACCAGGAGTGTCCAACTGGATGTAGGTCCATTTTCAGCGGAGGTCCGGGGAGAAAAGCTCCACAGTTAAAATAAATAGACAGTAGTTACATTGGATTTACATAGCAATTAACAATTTGATTAACAGAGCAATTAATTACAAACATAGTTACAGATGAAGAACATAGTACATCAGTAGACAACTAGAATCTTTATCTGTGAAGTACATAACATACATTAACAATTATTATAATAAGAAGTTCCTGCTGTATAATAAGTACTAGGCATATGAGCATCCGAGCTTGCTATAATCAAGGTAGTTAGTGGGGTGGAAAGAAAGGTAGTGGTTGGATGGGGTGGGTGATATTAGAGTGGGACTTGCAAGGGCATAGCCAACATGTTTTTAGGTGCGCTTTTAGTAAAGTTTTGAAGTGGGTGCATGATGGTACGGAGGTAATTGTGGGTGGGAGGGAGTTCCATAATTTGGCTATGTTACAAGAGAATAGTGCTCCACCAGCAGAGTTATTGGCTTTAGTGATCAGCAAGTGATTTTTGTTGCTGGATCTTAGTTATCTGGTGGTGCGATAGGGTTGGAGTTGATTCTGAAGGGATGGGACATTTAATGGATGGTTTACTAGTTTGTGGGTGAGTGAGAGTTGATACCATTGAAGGAGGTGAGGGAGTTCAAGCCAGCCCAGTTCAGAAAGTGAGAGACAGTAGTGACTACGGTAGGATGCCCCTGTGGCGTATTTAGTGATTTTGTTGTAGCAGGTCTCTAGCTTGTTTAGATCACATTGCCTTAGGTAGTTATATATTGGAGAGGCATAAAGTAGGGTGGAGATAAGGTGGGAATTTGCAACTGAAATCTTTGCTGCTTTGGTGAGAAGTTGCTTATGTCTGTATAATGCTCCTAGTTTTTTGTGGACTTTTTTTATGGTCATGGATATGTGAATGTCAAATTTTAGTTTATTGTCTATTTCCACTCCTAGCAATTTGGTGTGTTTTGTTGGGTGTATAGTGGTGTTGTCTTTTGCTGTGATGTTAAAATGAGAGTTGTTTTGAGTATGTTTGGTGGGTTGGAAGATGAGTAGTTTAGTTTTGATTGGGTTGAGTATTAATTGGGCATCAGATAACCAAGTTTCAACAGAGGAAAAGGCTTCCTGTGTGACTTTTTGCAGTTTGGGTAGGGACTGGGCTGAGCAGATGATGGCTGAGTCATCTGCATATTGTATGAGTGTGCCATGTTTGGTGGCAGAGGCTAGATTATTGGTGAAAACAGAGAAGAGTAGGGGTCCAAGGATGGATCCTTGGGGAGCCCCTATAGAGACAGGAAGTTGGGGAGATATGTCATTCTGCCATACAACGAATTGTTGGCAGTCAGACAGGTAACTCTGAAACCAGTTGGTGACTGATTGAGAGAAGGATAGGTTATTGAGGACAGAGATGAGTTGTACTATGTCGGGGGAAAATCCATGTTGTGTGATTGATAATAGATTGTGGGTGTTAAGGTATATTGAATAACTATTATTACCTATTCTTTAGATAATTTATTTTAATAAACCTGTTATGAATAATTCTGTCACTTTACTCTCAAAACTAATGACTGAATAATGTAATGTGTGATGTAGCAATATTGTTTACAAATAACTCTGTCACTTTACCCTTAAACTAATGGCTAAATCATGTGAAGTGTGATGTAATTGTATATTGTAACAGAGTATGAATTTTATACTCTGAAATTTGACTGAAATGTACTATACTGAACTCATAACTGAGTATGAAAGTCATATTCTGAAACTTGACTGAAATTTACAATATTATATTCTGAAATTTGACTGAAATGTACTATAGTGAATGCATAACTTAGTATGAATATCATATTCTGAACCTTGAGCAAAATTTACATTAATGTGAAAAATATTTATACTGAACATTTAAAGGACCACTACGGGAAAATGAAAAAAACATTTTTTATCTTGTCATGATTTACTGCACCTCCCAAAACTGCCCGCAGCAAAATAAATACTCATTCCTAATTTTATTTTATTTTTTACTCTTGTTTGCCCTTATGGGGGCATACATTGTGAGCGTCTATATTACAATGTCGAAAAGTCGTAATATTGAACACCTAAACATTGACCTGTATTCATCGAAACACATTTACATGAATTGATGAATACTTACAGTGCAAAAAAACACTTGCCCCGCAATCCCACATAACTAACCTAACCTAAAACAACACCACCCCTGTGGGGGGCTTCACCCCCACACCCCCTGATGTGGTGGGCTGTGCCCACCACACTCCCCCCTAACTAAATATACCAACTCCAAGATCGCACTACAGTGGAGAAAAGGGCAACACCATATAGCTGCCCAACTACATTTTTGCCCTGGAAGTATTCATCGATTCGCGTAAATGTGTTTCAATGAATACGGGTCAATGTTTAGGTGTTCAATATTACGTTTGGATGTTTCAATATAGAACCACATTGTGATTCCTTTGGAAAGGTAAATCTGTCCCATAATGCACAGATTGTGAGAATCAATAACCCTACTATTTGTTGTCAGACTAGACTTCCATTCACTTAGAATGGAACAACTGAAAAAAACTGCCAAGTCTGAGAGTCTGCAGCTCATGTGTCATTGACTGGTAAGCACTGAGGTTTACAAATGTTGTTCCTACTGATGTACTACACATTCTCTGAAAGAAGCTTGCAAAAGTGTCAACAAATTACTGAGATAAAAAAATGTTCACAAGGAACAGTTTTGCAAGTTTCAATTCCTGTGGAAGTTACTCCTTCCATCTTCCCTCCTTCAGTGGGCTAGAGTCTCACATGTCCAGCTTGGCTGCATTCAACTATTTAGTCAGCTTTGCACAACAATAAATATGAAACAAATCACAGCCTGGTGTGCCACTAAAACCGTTCCCTCATATGTCTCTTCATTTCTGAATAGCATTTTCTAGGAATAAAAAAAAAAGCACACACATCAATCCAGAGTTTAGGCCAATCTATCTATTTCTTAAAATGCGCACAGTAAAATATTCAATTTGTAATGTATTCTGGCTGCTCACATGGTTATCTTTGCATAGTTTTTCCCTTATAGCATAACCTGAACTTAAAGTATTTAATGCTAAGCTTTACAACAGTTCTTGGTTTCTTAACAGTGACCTCCCAAGCCTCTGATGTGACCCAGTACTTTCTGTTACTATTGCTTTATGTAGTTTGTCTTAGTTGTATACTTACATGCCTCTCATCCTCTCAGCAACAGACTCCTGGAGACAACTTCCAAATCAGATACTTGTATTGAAAGAGTACCAGCAGCTATAGCAATTATATTATACTCCAAAACAATGTCCTTAAACATAGTACTGACAAACACAAGGAAATGTATATGTCTCAATCAAGCAATGATAGAATACTTTCTGCTACTATATAGATGTAATATTCTGCATGATTATTATTATTGTCCTTAAAGACCTGTATCCAAAATCCCAGTCTCTCCTTGTTTCTTGAGCTTCCCCTGTGTTTCATCATTATAGTTTTATGCTTGTGCTATGTATAGGAGTCTTAACTGTGTAGCTCTGAAATGCCTATGCCCTGTTCTACTGGAATAATCAGTTTATCCCACTTGACTCTTGCTGTCTTCCCCTCCCAGATAAAGACCTTCAGCTCTTTATTAACTGCTCCCACAACTTCTCCTCTGGTTGAAAAAACATGACAGACTTGTGTATAAAAATAAAAGAACTAAAAACATTTTAACTGCTTGTATCTTACTATCCATATCCATATAACAAAGCTTCCATTTTCTCAGTTTTTTTGTATTATCTTTTGTTTAGTCTCTTCCCGCATATCCTTAGCTGCCACACTAGAATCATTTTTAATTCATACTCCTAAATATTTCATTTTATCATGTCCCCATAAACATGGGTATTCCTGCACCAGTTCATTTGCGGGTACATAATTTACCATGATTGCCTTTGTTTTAGCTTCATTAATATTACCTCCCAAAAAGATCTGAAACTGTCTCAAAGTGCTCCACAACACTGTAATGTCTTCTTCTGGTTTTGTAAGGTACAAAATAATATCATCTGCAAATAAAGCCAGCTTTTCTTGGCTACCATACCAATTATATCCTTGAATTTCTAAGTCCCTTATTTTCTTTGGTTGTTGTTGTTGTGTCTTTCGGCTTATGGGGTCGCCACAGTGGAACTCCGGTCTGCTAATATTTGGTAGTGGATTTTTACATGCCGAGTTACCAGCCCTGATGCACAACCTTCAACGAAGGCATGCCCATTCACGCATGCCTCCACACAGAAGACGCTCTAGCTGAGAATCGAACGGGACAATGTCTTGCTGTGAGGCGACAACACTACCGCAGCACCACTACAGCGGGTTTCCCTTATTTTCTTTGGTAATTGTTCTAAATATAATGCAAACAACACAGGGGAAAGAAGACACCCTTGCCTGGTTCCTCTGCTGAAGCAGAAATTTTCAGAGAAGACCCCACCCTTTCTAATTTTCCCCTCCGATCCTTCATATATTCTCCTAATCAACCTTAGAATTTTTTCAGGAAATGCAAATGCTTCCATTGGCCTGCTCATAAAGTCCCAGCTTACTCTGACAAATGCTTTCTGTGCATCAAGACCCACCACCAACAATGATATTTTTTTTACATTCTGCTTCCCTCTGGATCATCAGTGTTCTGTTAATGTTGTAAAATGTTTGCCTCCCCTCCATAAAACCACATTGATCCATATCTATCAGTTTTGGCATTACTTTTGTCATTTGTTTACCCATTATAGACATAAATGCTCTATAATAATGGCTTAGTATTGAAATGGGCCTATATGAAGCTGGATCTGATGGATCCTTTCCCTCTTTAGGTATTACAGCTACTATTGCTTTCTTCCAGGATTTTGGTACTTCTCCTCCTCTTAAGATACTGTTAAGTAAAACCTTCCAGATCTTCAGCAGTTTTTTTTTCTTGCTAGCTTCCAAACTTCCACAGGAATGCCATCTATTCCTGGGGACTTTCCTGTAGACTGGTTATATATCACCATTTTTATCTCATCTCCTCCTATCTTAATGGTTAGTAGTTGAGCCTCGTCTACCTCTAACATTGGCATATTTAATTCTTCCACAAACATTTCCATTTGTATCTTATCTTGATTTTCATATTTCACTGCTTTATAGAGACTTTCATAGAATTTCTGAAATATTTCTAATACCTCTACAGGATCTCTTGTTACATCCTTTGTTATAGGCTCCCTAAGTTTAGTGACAGCCTTTCCTACCTTCTATTGCCTGAGAAGTTGTGCTAAAAGTTTTTGTGCTCTAGTGTTATTATCAAAAAGTAGTTGTTTAACAGCTGTCCTTTTAAGCTCATGCATATTATCGAGGTAATCCATTATTTTCTGCCTAGCATTCTGCAGTTCGTCCTGTTCTTGTTCTGTGAGATTCCCCCTATTCTACAGTACTTTAACATTTGTCAGTCCCTCTAAATAATTCTTGTTACTTCTTAACCATAACTACCTTTCTTTTATTTCCACCCTATTTTTAAACTCCACCTTAATTTTATCCCACTCCCTAGTTATATTTTCAGAAGAAATTTCTATACTCTCTAACAGCTCCTGAATAATCTCCACAACCCATTTGTTAAATTCTTCTCTTTACAACAGATAGGTGGGAAAGTGCCAGTGTCTCGTTTTTATTTCCTTACCATGTGTTTTTATTTTAGCTATCACTGGTGCACGATCTGAAACAGTTATTGGGTGGGTATCAAGACCTTCAATTAAATGCACATATTCCTGTGAAATGTAAATTCTGTCTAGCCTAGCCCAGTTTTTATATCTTGGGAAATAATATGTAAAGTCACTCCGAACTCCTGGTACTGAATTCACATCTTCTATGCAAAATATTTTCATAAATTTCTTCAAATATCTACCCTCCTTTGTTATATTTTCTCCTCTGTACCCCCCAGACACATCTTCACTGCTGCAAGACAAATTCCATTCCCCACCTATAAGTAATATTCCTTGCTGAAAACTGATTATTTCTCCTGGAATTTTGTTAAGCTCCATTATAGCAGTTTTAGGTGGAATGTAGATACATGCCAGTGTAATTGTCCTCCCTTGCCAGTAGCCCCTTAGCACTACAAATCTGCCACTATTATCTTTTTTATCTTCTTCTATCAGTATTGGAGCTCCTCTTGTAATTAATATAAGTACTCCTCTTTTCCTTTGTCCCAGATATTCTGCTGAATAACCATCCTGAAAACCTTTCTTTATCATAGTCACATGCTCTCTTCTTTCAAAGTGAGTCTACTGTAACATAGCTATTTGCACTCTACATTTTTGAATATAGTTCACTACTCTTTCTTGTTTGTATTTATCTGTGAGGCCATTTACATTTAAAGACATTAAAGAAAGGATAATTGTATTAAAAAGTTATTATTCCCACCTTTTATGTATTACACCTTTTTTGTTAAATGTCTAGTTGCAGTTTTTGTGTTGTATGCATACACTGTTTGGCAGGTTGAACTTTTATACAGTTGCTTCTTGCTATATACATTTGAGCCTATGTCACATCTTATAAAACTTTTTATTTTATTGAAAGTCGTCAAACAAAAAAAAACACCCCAATACCCCCCAAAACCTATTTACTAACTTAATACTAACACACAAAACTATGTACACCTTCAAATATTGAAGTTTTACCCCTCTTCATCTGGCTTTTCCCAGTTAGGGGTCACCACAGCAGATCACCTTGTCTGCTCATGATTGGCAGTGGAGTTTTATGGTGTCGAGTTGCCAGCCCAGCGCCCAACCTTCCACAGAAGGCACACACATGCATAGGGCCAATTTAGAGTGTCCAATCCACCTACAGCATGTCTTTGGGGTGTGGGAGGAAACCAGAGCACCCGGAGAAAACCCATGCGACCACAGGGAGGACATGCAGACTCCACACAGAAGGCACCCCACCTGAGGATTGAACCAGAGGACCTCTTGCTGTGAGCCAGCAATGCTAACTGCTGCACCACCATGGCCACCCAAAGTTTTACCCCTCTAATAGGAACAAAAGTCCCAAACTGACAGCCACACTCACAAACTTGAGTTAACCTAAAAGAAAGGTCATCCATGCTAAGTTGCATGGTGCAGCCTGTACTTCTACTAAGTGCTGATTAGTTTTCCTTTATCTTTATAGCTCTCCCAGCTGGGAAAACCACTAATGGTTTCAGAGAACATTCTCTCCTAGCCAATTTCTATTTTTTTTTTCTCAGCCAATCACTCTCCACAAGACTATAGTCAGTTTCTCTTTATTAGATTGCCTCTATGGAGACATGTGAACCAGGCAGCCAATTTGTCTTGATCAGATTGTTTTCAGAAACATGAAGGCTATCTCCAGAATTCTTACTGAGCATACATGCATTTGCTAGAAAAAAGCTCCATAATATTCAATGTTCTTTTTCATTTACTTGCAGTCTCTTACAACTAGTTACTAAATCAATCTAAGGTCTTTAATGCAATCACTTTCCCATGCAAAAATGAGAAAAAGAACATTCATTTTTTGTTTTACCATGCTTTTTAGCCTGGCTTTTTTATACATTGCAGTGCCTACATTTCTTAAAACTGAACGAGAAGAGAGAGAGAGAGAGAGAAGGGAGAAAGAAAAGAAGAAAAAAAGAACAGCAGCCCATTTACAATCTCCATTACATGTAAAAATAACTGAAAAAATTTACTTTATAGCATGTAAAGAAAACCACATCACAAAATTGGTACTATTTAAGAAAAAAATCTTTGCTTAACTTTCTCCCTCCTGTTCCCCTCCCCAAAGGACTTTTCTGAGCATTAATGACATAAAGCAACAAATTGAAAAAGTCCAATATTTCCAAATTTTCTTGTTCTGTCATATTTCACAAATATAATTATTGTTTTGTAATCCATATTAAGTTACTGGTTTTATTAATGTTCATCTCCAAAATCTTGTCGTTGCTTCATTTCCAACATACTCTCAGTTCTTCTAGTCAACTCTTGTGCTCCCCTTCCTTCTCTCCAACATTTTCCATTGAAAATTTTAAAAAGGTTTCCCATGTGTCTTTATTACCAAAAGAACAAGAAGCAGAATCTCCTTCTGTTTCATAGCTTACTTTTTGTTGGACAAACGTTTATATTTCCGCCTTAGTTTCATCAAAAATTATTTTGTCCCTCCAAGAAAGAATACCTTCAAGACAGCTAGGTATGGCAATTTGACTCTCACACCTGCATCTTCACATTCCCTGAAAAGTAGAATAATGTTTCTCCTCTTCTGTTTGGTGTACGATGAGTAATCATTCTCTACAAACACTCTACTGTCTCCCACTTTTAGTACTTTGTCCTAGTGCCACATTTTTGCCAGAATCAGTTCCTTCTGCTGGTAGGATTGTATCTTTACAATTAAAGGTCTAGGTTGCTTTCTTATAGCCATGTTTAGAGCATACAAACAATGTGCCTTTTCAACTAATAACTATTGCTGTGGAATACCAGTCCAGTTACATATTTGTGCTTTCATAAAATTAATGCAGTCTGCTCCTTTCAGCTTCTCTGGTATAGCTGAAAATCACAGGTTTTCCCTATGTGCCCTGTCCTCTAATTCTATTATTTTTTGAAACATCTCTTCTTGAGCAGTCTCATATTCAGCCAACCTTTTCATAATTTCAACCTCTGATTTTTGCAGCTTTATCATCTCATCTGAATAGTTTAAAGCTTCTTCCATTTTTCCAGCCTTTTGTTGTTGTGTTGATATACTCCATCAATGTTTATTTTAACCAGGTCTGTGTGCAGTTGTCTTATATCTTCCTGTAGGTTCCTAGAAGTCATGTCTGAAGGTTGCATTCCTTTTTGCTGAACAGCTGCAGCACTTTCCCCAGTCACTGTTTCTTCCTCACTTTTTGTAACTGATTTTTTCTCAGGTCTTTGTGTTTCTTTATTCCTAGCATTGAGGCAGTGCACTTACCAGCCAGTTACTGAAATCTACCTGTAAGCAGAAGTCTACTGGCCTTCTCTACCGAGTTTCTGTTTTCACACTGGGAGAGCTAAAAATAAGCTGTTACTTAATGTACAGCCATCTTGGAAGTCCCATCTGTCCATAAACTCTTGTTACTAAAGTCTAAAACAACAAATAACTCTGATGACATGTCCATACCTAGTATAGAGAAATTACACTTCAAACTGATAGCTGCTCTGACCCTTTAAATCATGACAAAACTGCATTTATATCCTGCTATAAATGTCTGTTTGTAACTGAAGTTGATTTGTCTGTATTAATCAGTACATGATTCCATAATTTTTCTGTAAACAATGAAATATTGTCATTTCTTCAAACCTTAAACAGTGACAGATAAAGAATCTGGTTTGGTGCTGGACTGCCACACCCTTTATAGATAAGCTGAAAATCCTTTTTTATAAAACTAGCAACAACACTGACTTGAGCTATGCAATGTGTTTCTTCTTTTTTCTTCCCTGAAACTCTGGTAATAATATTGACTTGAGGTAAGTTATGCATTTCTTCTTTACTTTGCTCTGAAATCTGTATATTATTCATGCTGGTGTTTACTTTATCAGACTGATTAAAATCTGCACTCTGATCCCTCTTATCCCCCCTCAGTGCAATATTTGCACTGGCTTCTGAAAACAAGAATCTAGAATGTATTACATTCTAAACATCTGTATAAGAAATATTGTGAACTTGAGACATTACAAAAGTTTTCTTTCTATTTGGTCCTGAAATTTGAGTACTATGTACACTGATTGTGTTTAAGCCTGTATTTACCATATTGCAATTTAACTCTGTACCTGGAATAACATGTAAACTAGAATGTATTACATTCTGAACATTTGTCTTTGAAATTGCACTATGACAACTCTGTGGGCAGGATTCACGAAGGCTTGCACGGAGTCTAAGAGTAGTGTAAGACTCCATGCAGCCTTCGCGATCCAGGAACAGCCCAAAGTCCGTGTAAGAGACCAGCTAAAACGTCTCTTACACGGAGTGGGCGTGGATAAGCTAATCACCTCACTTGCAGCTGAATAGCATGCAAGTGAGGTTGATTAGCGATCCAGGAAGCCCAAAACAGCCCGTGTAAGAGCCGTTTTAGCTGCAGAAATGTACTCAGTTGACAACTGAGTACGTTTCTGCAAAAACCACAATGGAGCCATGTCAGCTCCAAATAAAGGGTGCATATGTGTCAGGCAGCATGCCAACGGCCAAATATGTGGCCATTGGCAAGGTAACCTGATGCAAAAGTAATAAAATTATAATTTTTTAGCGCAGCCCCGCGCAAACGGGCTGCACTGTATAAAACATAAAAATGAAGGTTATAAACCCACAAATGTGGTTTTTATGCAATACATGGATTTACAATGCAGGGACCAGCAGACCAAAAACAACATGGCCACCGTTTAGTGGTTGCTAAGGGGGGAAGCTGAGTCTAAGAGATGTAACTAAGCATTAGTAGGCAATCTGATGCAAATGAGTGTTAGGATACTGAATTCCACTGTCACATAACAAATGAGCACATTCTGAGTAGTGTAAGAGCTACAGAAGGGGGAGGAACAGAGTAGGAGATAGGTGACATCACAGGGGGGAATGGCAGAAAGAAATGCAGTTCATTGGAGGTGAAAGTTACATGACAGATGTCAGACACATATCATGGAAAAAGGAGTGCCACAACATAAGCATGGGAAAGTCAAGAAATGGAAGGTGTACACTGTTGCCTACACCAAAGTTTCTTGCTGGGCGTGCATGCGCATGTGTGCGCGCCATGAAGCGCGAGTAAGACAGTGTGCACGTGAGTAAGGCAGACTGAGCATGTGGGAGCGTGTTGGTAGATGTTTAACACTGTTTGTGTGGGTGTGCGCGTGTTTTAACCTGAATAAGCAGATTCTGAACCGTGTAAGCATGTGTGCGCGCGTGTAAGCCACTGTGCGCGTGTTTCTGCTGGTATACACGCTGCTCCCCCCTGAGGAAACAGAAAGGAAAAAGGAAGCAACAGAATTAGTAGGAAGCTAGCAGGGAATACTGCTGGAGCTAGCAGGTGAAAACAATTAGAAGCAGGCAATTACACAGGCAGAATAGTAGCTCAGCCCAACACTTAAAAATCTGCAAACATCAGTGCAAGATGTTTCTCTCAAGAGACACTGCAAGACAGGAGTAAGCTATTAGAAGTGAAAACTGAAAAAGCTGAACTCAGAGCAGAAATGTTAGGGCTGCCATAGCTGTCATAATGAGACATAGGTGACTTGCTGAGGGTGGTGACAATGCAGATGGTGCCAGACAACCCACAGTGAGGAGACAGAGAAGAGTGTACAGGCCCAGGGTCACCTACCACGGGTTACATGAGCTGGAGATAGTAGAGCGCTATAGAGTGGACAGAGACCTCCTGCAGCAAATAGTGGAGCTGTGCAGGCCACGCCTCACACACAGAACCAACAGAGGGGAACCCATCCCAGTGGAAACCAAGGTATGTGTTGGCCTAAGAATACTAGCAACAGGTACCTTCCAGAGACCAACTGGTGATATGATGGGGATATCACAGGCATCAGCCTCCAGGGTACTGCACCAGTTCCTGGATACCATGTCAGTACATGTCGGTGATTATGTATATTTCCCCAATGCCCGTGAGGTATTGGCCAGCAATATGCGTCTCTTCCAGCAAATAGCGGAATACCCTGAGGTAGTGGGTGCAATAGACTGCATGCACATATGCATCAAAGCACCAGCCAGTGAGCGGGGTAGGGCCTACATTAACTGCAAGGGCTTCCCCTCCATCAACTGCCAGGTCGTGTGTGATGCCCAGGGCATAATAATGAATGTGTGTGCTGGCTGCCCTGGGAGCTACCATGATTCCCACATCTGGCATTTGACGAGCTGTACCAGACATTTGCCAATGGGGACATCCCACATGGACACCTAGTGGAGGATGCAGGTTATGCACTGGAGCCGTGGCTGATGACACCCATCAGAAACGCACACACACCTGAACAGGAACGCCATAATGAGGAACACGCACAAACACGTAATGTAATAGAGCGTGTGTTTGGGCTGCTCAAGTCACGGTTCTGGTGTCTGGACACATCTGGTGGAGCCTTGCAGTACACACCAACTACATGTACCCAAATTGTCATGGTATGTGCTATGCTACATAATATGATCTTGCGAAAACAGCTGCAGCAGGACCAGCATAGGGCTGGGCCAAACAGCCCCCCACCATTGCCAAGGCCATCACAGGCAGAGCGTGACTCGGAGGAGGAACAACCTGAGCCTGCCCCGGTAGGCAGAAGGAGGCGTGCCCAGTATGCCCTGGCCTTGGCAAAGAGGCAACGCATAGCACATACACTCGCTCAGTAGGAACCCTGGGAATGATACCCCCTCTGACTCACTCAAATAATAACAGGGATGCCTAAAATGACATGACCTGCTCACAAACATGTACAGGGAGCGTAATATGTGCATCCGACAGAGGCAGCCCTGCAGCACCACCTGAGGCATGAATGCCATGTGTTAAGTAATGTAACACCATGTACTATATGCACACCTGAGGACCCTGACTAACATCCTACCCTCACCAAGCATCATGCCACAATATGACAATGAGATGATCAAGTGCAATAATTGGCTGAAGTATCGCAGTTAGTCAAAGCGGATCCAATGTGTGCCAGCCTGGGATGACATGCTGAGCATGACATGATGCTCCACCTGCTAGGACTGGTATGCACCTATCAGTGCAGGCCGTATGGATACTGGCAAAGGCTGTTGTTACCCACAGCGTGCCCTGAATAGGTAAGGCTCAAAACACAAACCTACCTCCATAGGTATCAGAAGGGATAAGAACCTAGATGTAATGCTACCCAATGCCAGAAGTCGAAACAGCAAGATGCATGCAGTCTAAACTCACCCAGTATGGAGAATGTTGATATCTGTGTTGTAACAGAAAACTGGGTCAAGGCTCACAACAGCACCCTAACACTACCAGGTTATACCTCATACTGTGCTGTACAGCCTCAAAACATGGAACAAGCTACAAAAGGAGGGTGACTAGCAATAATTGTCAAGGATAACCACACCCCCATGTTGGTACCACAACAAGAAGCAGCATGGACTAGCCATGGTCAAGTAACAGTGGCTAAAACTGCCCCCCAGTTTATAGCCTGCTACAGACTACCATCCCAATGCCAGGAACTGCACCTGGCCAATGCTGGAATACATGAATATATCAAGTCCTCCAAACCACATCATATTGGGTGACTGAAAATACCCAGACATAGACTGGGAGCATTATACTAGCCCCAACACTGTAGGACAAAAGTTCATAGAATCCATAAATCAAAATGCCCAGGAACAACGTACCACTCCCACAAGAGGGGTAAGCATACTGGATGTGATAATCAGCAACATGGGTACTGGATGGCAAGACGAGAAGTGTATTGCTCACTGGTAAAACCAGACCATAGAGTAATCACACTGGATATACAAATCCTGACCACAGTCCCTGGCCAGAAAACCACAGTGAAAAACATGTGTAAAGCAATATTTGCACTCCTCCAAACTGATGTGGAATCCATTAAAGGTCCTGTGCAGGTGCAAAATATGGGCCACACCTCAGAACCTGTAATACAGCCATTCCATGAACACTGCCAAGAATGCTTGGATTATGCAATCCTAAATTAAAACAAGACACAATGCCATACACGAGGCATCTGGCATGGTGGACACCAGCCATAACCAAACTATGCAAGAGAATGAGGAAGCTACTACATGATAGAGCAAACATAAAAAAGAAGTAATCACTGAGCAGTAGTATGGCAATAAAATATGTCCACACATACAATCCACTAAGGCCAGCCACAACAAGTTGAATCTGTGAATCTTGAGGCAATGTTACACCTGCCCCAAGTACACAGACAACCCCAACTCCCCCAAGAAATACAAATATATGTGAGAGATGCAACCATCTATCCAAACTGGAGGCTGAGCTCCCTCAACTCAGTACTCCCAAAACTAGTCAGGAGGAGAAGGTAACCACACACACCACAAACCCAGTCCCACATAGACCTATCACAACTGCAAACCAAAGACATAAACACAGAAAAACATTCCCAGAGGCCCAAATTACAAACACACCACACCAACAGAGGCCTCCAAAGCAGACACCCAACAAAACAACCTTCAAACATAGCACATGCAACACATAGTACACAAAGCTGGTGTGCCAAACAGTCACAGGCCAGAAGGAGAAACAACATGCCTGATACAGTTGTAATAGGTGAGTCCATAGTGAGACACACTGCTGTCCCGCACACCAGACTGAACAAGGGAAAGGGTACAGTAAGCTGCCTGTAGGCTGCCACAATACGCCACATAACACAAGTATGCAGGTCACCCCAAAGCAAGTATAAATATGATGCAGTCATAGTCCATGCTGGTGTGAATGACCTGAGATGTACCTCCCCAGACTACATGAAAAGAGACATAGATGAGCTCTCTGATTATGTAGTCCAGGCTGGTATGACACTGACCGTTTGCAGCATCCTACCCTCACCAAGAATGATGCCACAGTACAAACACGGAATGATCAGTTATAACAAGTGGCACAATTACTGGTGTCATTCCAAGGGGATCCAATGTCTGTCTGCTTGGGATGTCATGCTTGACAAGTCACGCAGCTGTTCCAGGGATGGCTTGCACGTGTTACCCCTGGGTGTCTGGATATTGGATAAGGCTTTTGCCACCTCCATAGAGCCTTTCGTAGGCTAGGCTGAAAAGACTAACCCACCACCCTACAAAACATAAGTGGAAAGAAACATAAGGGTAATGCTGACCAATGCCAGATGTGTAAACCCCAATATGCATGCTCCCGAGGCCATCCCCAGTATGGAGAACATCGATGTCTGTGCAGTGACAGAAACCTGCTGCAAGCCTCCTGACAGCACACCAGCACTACCAGGTTATACCACATATCATGGCCCCAAAACCTGGAACAAAACATAAAAGGAGGGTGAGTATCCATATTCAGCACAGACACCCATACGTCCAGGTAACTGACAATGCACAAGGCATTGGAGTCCACCCATGTGCAACTAACCATAGGCAAGACTGCTGTACAGTCTGTAGCATGCTACAGACCACACCCTCACACACAGGAACCCCACCCAGCCATCCTGAAGACACTGGACAGTATGAATGTCCCACCAAATACCAAACAAGGTACTCACAAATTACCACATAGGTGGTAAACCATTATGTATGGAAGGAGTAATCAGGGACCTAGGGACACAAGTGGACAGTAACCTGTTATGTGACACTCACATTGCCAATGTGGCTAGGAAGACTGTCTACATTGGACACCGTATCATGAAAGGATTCACATCTATGCCAACAGAGGTCATTGTGCCCCTATACTGTTCTATTATCACACCCATAATCTAGTACAATGCCTCATATGGGATGTACCTTACCTGACACCTGCAGCAGTTAGAAAGACCTCAAAGGTACCTCACCAAGAAGATAAAGGGTCTCAAATATATGTCATATGCTGCCTGGCTG
>NC_056748.1:603488869-603603869 GCF_019279795.1 Protopterus annectens
GCAGTTTTGCTACAGCTTGCTTAACGTTGCCCGTCGGTTAGCTTGTTGGAGCGGTGCGCAGCTCTGTGCAGACGGGGTGCGCTGGCTTACGCCTCATTTGGCTGTCAGCATGCATAGTATTCTCAGCTCAGCTAGGGGCACACAGTTTCAGCGTGTGAAACCACTGCTCACCTACGGGCAGATGCACTCACCTTGTTAAACTGTAGCTCAGCTATAGGCACATCTGGCATTTTTTTATTGTTTTGTTACCTCACATTTCTTCAAAATAAATGGACTAGTTCATTACATTTTAAATAAAATGTGATTTTATATGTGTACATGTTTGTCAGGGACTTGTTTCGTGCTTATTTTGCTAAAAATAAAAGTTGGTGTTGTGGGGGCTCGAACCATGAATGCCTGCTCTTCAGCTGACATCTCTACCGCTACGCTATTGCTTCTTGGCTTACTTTGCATATTTAGTTCTTATATGCTTTCCCACTGACTGCTAACTGTAGCTGCGCTACGGGCATGCCCGCGCAAACGAGCGCACTCACGGTTAAACATCTTTACAATTTAAAAAAAATATATCACATGTTCATTTATATATTTTCTGTTCATAGTCTGTGGGGGCATGTGTTGTGTTGTGTTTATTCACATTTCCGTGGACTCTGTCGTGGGTGTTTACTTTGGGCACTTTTACTCTTCTGGGGGCGTGTCCACTTGCAGGGCTCGGCCTACGGACACGGCCCCTACTTTATTACATGGACCGTGTTAGACTTAGGTGTGATTCAGCATGCTCTCATGAATATGCAGAGCATGCTGACATCACTCCGTTTAACTGCAGCCTCCGTGTAAGAGTTATAACTCTTACACGGAGGCTTCGTGAATCCTGCCCTGTATCTTGAATTTTATGTGCTGCAGCATTTACACTGTCTGACTGTCTGAAGACTGTAAGCAAGAATTACTGACAGAAGCTGACTCATTCTGTGAATTATGAGACAGTGTGTTTGTTGCAGTGTGCTGCTGTGATTTAACCCCTTTGTATCTGGAAAGATGTAACATTTCTGAACTAATAACTTTTAAATTTAAATGAACAATTTGTGGAACACAGTTTTTTAGACTGCTTTATCCAATGTTTTACTTTAAACCAAGCATTTGCTGGCATCTTAATTGTAGAAATATTGTTTGACATGTTTATACAAAAGGTATGCAAGTGATTTTTACTGATGTATTTAAACTTTTCTGAGATTTTTTAGCTAAAAAGTGCATATAAACTCTTACATAACTTTATGACTCTGGAAGAATGTGTTCTGTCATCTACAGCTTTTTAAACTTGTTTTTTTGGCTTCTTGGCTGTGTGACATCACACTGGAAATTTGAAAGTTTGTGGAGATGATGAAGTACATTGCTTTTAACTGGATAATTACTTTTTTATGTTCTGAAGGAACACTGTTGAAGGTTGCAGATTTTCTGAAATAGTGCTGGTCTGTTGATGTTCTTTTAGATTTTTCCTAAAGTAGTATTTAAACACTGGTGCTCTGCAATATAATAGCTGCAATTACTGTATGTAGAGGTACACCATCTGCTCTGGCTGTTTTCTATATGAAGTTTACATCTGGAATATTAGTGGTGTCTTATTAACTGTAGTGTTGTTGGCAGTGGACTTATTCTGTATGTAGTTCACAGTTTCCCACATGGAAAAACACTGGTGTGCTGCTGAAAAGTCTGTTATGAAACACTTCTGCTGTAGTTACTGACAGACTGGAAAAAAGTGTCAGAGACTGCTTTTACTTCACCCTGAAGTCCAGTGTGTAAAATGCATGTAGTCTGACTGCCGATAAGGTTGCTATGGGGTTTTGGGACTTAGTTTAACTGTTATTTTCCCCATTGATGGTAGGCACAACATTGAAAGAATTGATAAGACTGTACTATACTGGAATTAACTTGAAATGGCTGAAATGAGATTGGAATGAAATCTTTATTTGTTAATTACCCATACTTGTGCTGAACAGGTGCCAGTCTCTCCTTTATAGGTCAAGTATTTTTATACTTTCACAATAAAGTGTGGAAACACTGTAGTTCAGTTAATAATGCTTTATTGGATGTTAACAATATCCAAATACTGTCTTCAATAACAGTGCTGATAAACAATAACAGTCTGTAGAAAATGTGGAATGCTGGATAACAATAACAGTGCTGATAAATATATTCAAAGCTTCTGCACATATATTCTGATTCTCCTGAATAATATCAACTGAAACACTACAAACACACACACACACACACACACACACACACACATATATATATATATATATATATATATATATATATATATATAAAGTAATAGGACTGTGGGAAGCCTAGCTATTCATGTTGCCCTCATCACCAAACTATATATGAGTTAGCAGAAAGATTTACTCAAACATTAAAGAAGGTTATCAAGGCACAAATATAAATCTTTGCAGCTCATGTCACAAAACTTCAATATACATTCATCAATGTAATGGCAGCAAAATTTGAGATGAAGAACATATCTGATGAATCCAGGTATCAATGCTCTGTGCATAACAATCCACATGTAATAATAATAGTCGGATTAAAATGTGTTGGAACATGACTACAGAAATGATAAGTGGTACTTAGCACCATGGTGCTGAGGGATAGAACCCTGATTATGACTTAAGCACTCTAAGGTCAACTAGCATCTTAGAAGTTGGAAGAGTGTAACAGGGAGGGGATTAATGTGAAGCTTTTTGCTTCACCTATCATGGAGGAGAGTTGGGTGTTTCTATAAAGCAGCCAAGTTCCTTCTGGTGACCATTAAGCATTTCCCAGCTGCTATGCAGATTACCATTTCATCATCAAGTGGGGGGGGGGGTCAGCAGGAGTACTACTCAGCACAGTGATGGATTGACATCACACATAAAGTCTGGATATCAAGGAAACTAGAAGCCCTAACTTGGGCAAAGTCCATGTCATGTACACCATCAAAATCTGATGCCCAACTAACTACTCCAACTGCAGATGAATGTACCAGAGGCCCAGAAGGTCCCAGCAGAATAACAGCAAGCAGAAGCTAACTATTCAGATGTGTCAGTTACAGCTATGGCTCTTACCTATATGCAGCAACAGAGATAATATTCTGAGTTCACTAAATGTGATTTGACCATGGATCTAGCTTGTAAAACAGAAGGGAAAGTACCCAAAACGATAATGACTTAGAGCTTACCTAAAAAAACTGAATGATCAGACCAGATGTATTAATTAAAGCATCACAGACTGCTGCATTCAATAATCTTTGATATACTACTTCAATGAAGTTGGCTATGAAAACAGCATCTGTATGGAGTGATGATCATTATTTGCTTTCCCTCATTCTGTTATCCCCAGGACTTCTTCATTATTCCAAAAACATTAATGTAATGTATGAAAGGTCTGCTACACATTGCTACAAACTATAAACCTGTTGTGTTAACATACCTGATCTGTGTCTACTTGCACCGGCATGGCTTGGGCCCCCACTGGATGTACCTGTAGTTGTTCAGTGTTAGGGAGATATCAATATGGCAATAAACAGCAGTGCCATGATATGAGGCTGAGGAAATAGCAGGTAGTGGTCACAATAACACAGTATGAAGACAGTCGCTACCCTTCCCTGGTATTATGCAGAAGTAGATGGACCTGTGAACATTAATGCAGACAGCATTACACATGTTGTTTGTTCTGTTCTGTCTGTACTGCAGTTGTATGAGTATGTCATTTTACTTACATTGATCAGCATTACCCTGTGTGGATCTGTCTGCATGGTTCAATTCTGCTGCTGTAAATCCAAAACGACTATACATGAATATGCATGCAACAGCAATATGTGATGAATTACTCTATAGTCATCCATGTCATGCAAAGTAAGACATATATGTTTGGCCTAGCAATTCTGCTTCTATCCCACCCCCAGGTATGTGTCACTGTCCACTTGCCATATGCAGGGAGACAAGAAATATTCTCATCTCATCGGGGGTTAGTGGTTGGCCACCGGTGGCATCCCCTCCATCTCTCATACTGTAGCAACGTGTTGGCTACACAGAGGATCATGTCAGAGCAGCATCAGCAACAGGCCTTATATAATCTATTGTGACCTCCAACCACATAAATCATGTTGGTGATGTCAAATCACCCTTCATTCTTCCATACTGTATTCCCTGCCCATCCAAGGAGACTCTGTTCATGGTATCACAGACCATCTACTGTAATTTCATTTCCCTGTGGGGAGAAATTGCCACCCCTAGGTCTGTTTGCCATCTGAAAGACAATGATATGCACAGGTTCATATTTGTGTGGGGGACCAGTTATGCAAATGATTATGAGGGCATCTTATATCACCATAAACAGTATGCACTCATATGTAATGCAAAGGTCTAGGAAACACTTACTGTGACATACAGTAATGTGACACATAAAAACTTACAACAGTACCTTCATACATAACAGCTACAATATCAACATAACTTGGGATATCTGTAGAGGCTGTATATGGGAAATTATTACATGTCCTTAATGCAGATGGTAACACCTGTATGCCTACAGGTAAATCAAAGAGCACTTCAGTGAGTTATAAGCATTTGTCTTAATGCATACGTTTTCCATAAAAATAAATCAAAACAGATACATTTGAGAATGAGAAATGTTAACACAGGTAATATTCCTCAAACCAGAAATGCTAACAGGTGACAGCTTACCTTTTCAGCTACCAACAACTCAGGTATAACTGAAAGTAAGAGCACCTAATGTGCATTCATCTTTAAGTACCATTTGTGCAATACATAATTAATGAGGTTCATTGAAATTCCATGTTTTGGAATCCCATTTGCACATGTCCACATAAGTCCTTGAAATTTGGTGCATTAACTAATAGCCCGGTACAATGGGAATGTCATCCGCACAGGTACCCAGTACGTATTGATACACAGTACCATGTGTAGCAAGTTCCTATTATCTTCCAGTGATCTGATAACATGACATAAATGTCATTATTATATATTGACTTTGATACATTTACAGATCAGACCATTGCTACCTGTGAACTGAGTGGGACCTCTTTATATTTTCCATTGGAGTATCGACATTATCTAGATGGCTACTTCCAGGACACTTCAATATGTCTGGGCACCCAATTGGACCAAGGAGGAGACTACCCAGATACTAACCATTTATGCTGGATTGGAGCATTGGATGCAAAGGAACTTTGTGATGATTGACATCTGGAACCGGATTGCGAGGGAGCATCAAAAGTGTACAGGGATCTACCAGAATGGAATTTAGAATCACTACCACTGTGATGACCTGCTCTGGAGGGATGCAGAAGATCTTTGTCGGAGGGTCACCAAGGTGAGGAGACAGCCACTGAATGCCTATAGTAAGTTTCACAAGCCTATGTATACTAGAGCATTCCCTACAGAATTTAGAGAAATATAGCTGTGTCCTAAACATATCAGATACATGGCTTTTAAAACCATCAATTAGTTGCACTGACAGCTCATTTGGCTAATTAAGAAGACATGATGACTGCTCTCCATATAAGTATAGGTTCTAGTCCCATGCTGTTAATGTATCAACCAATGTTTATAATATACATAATACCGAACATTGTATCTGTACATGTAGACATAATTTCAAACATCCACTATAGTCGTATATCACCGATGCCTATATTGTTTAGGCCACTGATGACTATGCATTTTGTAATTATCTATTAGACTATGAAAGTATCGCCTACTGTAGTTGTACATGTTTGAATAGTAACTCATAAATAACTTCTTTACCTCATTCATCTTAATAAAGTGAACATTCTTACTATAGTCCCATTTGTTTAAGCCAAGAGGAATGCCTCCCCAACTGATTACACATTTTCAGTTGTGTTGATAGCTGTTATTTCTTTAAATTATAATGGCCAATAAGTGTTGGAAGTTTTCATATTCATCCATTATCAGCAGGAATATGAATAAACACACTCAGTACCTGTTCGTTAAGAAAAATTTATGCTTCCTGTTAGCTTGGTCTGTAAAGAAGCCAGCCAGCATGCCTATATTTTGGCTTGCTGTGGGTTCAACTCCAGATAGGGGAAACATATCATTATATTGTTAATTTTGTTTATTTCACACATTGTCAAATATTCTTCTCTGCATAGCTACTTATTGATATTAACATTTATTTTATGCATGGCTATGAATATATCAGTTATTTGTTGAATTCTTATAAATACATTAGTAATCTGTAATGCTGTTAACAGCATCTCATTAAGTGCAGGGTTATGTGCAAAGCTTGTAACAGACTATGTGTCCGACAGTTTTGTGCAATATGGTAAGTGCTATAGAGTGTTGTTTTGTCATTCATCCTTCCCACATCTTAGTGCTTGAGGGAGTCAAATGGTCGAACTTACAGTTAAAATGCAGATCAGGGGGACACAGTGATGTATGCATTTGATTTGCAATGTATACTTTGCCAAGAAATATCTATAAATGTAGTCCTACCACATAACTTACTGTGTCCCTAAATCAGAGCACCATTCACGTCTCTGTTAGCATAAGCTACGTAATACATGATACAGTCTCACTGTCTGAGGGATGATGGTTTTTCATTGCTGTTATTGGTTGTGATCACAATGCTGACATGAATTAATTCTTGCAAATTATTTACCTACATGCAGAGCACATGTTGCTTTTTTGAAATCCTAAGCCATGTTCCATATTAGTAGTCCATCCCTGCACATTAATAACCCCAAGTCTTTTCACAGCATTTCCAACACCCAGTCTCAGGCAAGCTACATTAGTTAGGCAGTTAGGTGTCAAGGTTAGAGTGTAGACATGCATTACAGTTGTGAGTTTGAATCTCATATCCTCTAAACTGTGTTCAAAGATGTAAAGGTTGGTGTTTATAACATTGCAACATATATATGATGAATCTCTGATGCTCTTCAAAAACAATTTTTTTAGAACCTGATGATCTGAGCCATGTATATCCCTGTTATTGGAGGACTACATCATTCATAGTTGCTCTTTTCTTTTTTTAAGGTGACGAGGACAGGACCTGAAATCATGCCCTGTGCATCTAGCGGATGTACTGGCTTGAGGACCAGGGAGAGGGAGAGAGGTATGTTGCTTAAGTTTTCTGTTTCATTAAATAAAATGCATATGATCCTTGTTACAGGCCAATGCTTTTTACATTACCATGTATATTGCTTAGAATGCCAGAATACTCATCATGCATCAGTAAGGTAAGTGCAATAATCACACTCTACCTGTGCTTACAAGTCTAATTGAAATATCAATATGTTGAAATATCATTCAGCAGCAAGCCATGTTTTCTGAAGATTGTTTTAGAAATGTAGGCCACAACCTGAATGCCAGTTGGGTTTATGCATCTCTCACACATAGGTTGAGGTGGATGTTTTGTATAAAAGTCTGTACTGCATTTTATAATGAATGTGTACAGTTCAACATCATTATTGCATCTGCCTACATCTTGGTTGCTTTTGTTGCAGCATACTTTTATCCTGTGTTTGTGGATACTTGTGCAGATGTCTTTGCAACATTTCATAATCAGAAAGCATCATTATGATGTTTGCATCTTGCATACTATTGATTGCTAATAATTGTAGGTAGGTCATGCATACAACTGTAGCTATATACTGCTGTTTATACAACATATACTAGACGCTCATGTTAGAGGCTGTGACCGTGTTTATGACTTAACATTTTAACTATTTGTTACTGTTGTATTCCTTATTATTTGTGTGGGGAAAGCCAATTACCATGCTGCCTGGCCCAGATGTTTGTCATATGGCTTGCCTAGTTTCTACAATATTATCATCTTACTTTGTTTTTGCTTTAACAGTGTCACTTGGTGGCTGTTCATATGACTGATTACATGTAGAAACTACAATTTACATTCACACACAGACATAACTGCTCAGGGAACACATGCATGGGAAAAAGAATGGAAATAATGACATACTGTCAGACACGCAGCTAAACAGCTTAGGTGGACAACATTATTAAATAGTGCAGATCCTAATAATAATGTTATCTTGCCATATACAAGCTTTTATTTTGTCATATTTCAGTTATGTTAATGTGGTGTTAAACAGTGTTGAATGTTGATCCCATTCAAATCTCAGGATATTTGTTTATCCTGATTTTATTGATTATATACATTTATATCCTGATTATCCTGTTTATATTATCCTGATATTTGATATCAGGATAATATGTGCTTGCTTTACTTATGCTTGCCATGCTTCATGTTGGCCAATTAAAAATTGCTCAGGTGATGTCATGATTTCCACTGGTAAACAGTGTTATGCATGCCATTGCATGGCCTTGACTGAACTGCTTATACTGGATAAGGATACATTCTCCCTGACATGTTCTGTTATTGGACATATCCATAACTATGATTTTCATAGGAATGTGCTGCATGATAGGCATTCGCTTTTCATTATTATGGTTTTGACTACTAACATATATTGCAAATGGTGGTATACTGGACTGTGGTCGTAACATATTTTATTATTTCATGAGGACTATCCTCTGCATGTTAATTATGTAACAGTGGATATATTATTCAGACAGGTAGCATCAGGTGTGTGTATGTAATTTCTGTCCTGTGTTGTAATTCATCTTGACAAAACATGGGACCTGTGGATGATAGCCAGTCAGATATAGATGATGAGCGCATGCCAGATCACTGCCGGAGTCCTCAGAAGATAATGACAAAGAAGCTGGACCCACACCTGTATAAGCCATCATGCCTGATACACCCCAGAGGAGATGACACCAGGAACAACAGACAGATGATTATCGTGAGGAGATCCAGGAGGTTGTGACCACTGTGTTTTGAACATAGATGAGGATTTTTTCCAGGACATGGCACAGGCTATGCTTGACTCATCCAGAGAGAGAGCTCAGGAGATCATTTGCAAGGCTCATCCCCATCAGGTTGGTCCATTGGGTCCATAAGTATTGTGTGTGCACTAAAATTGTGTTATGCTCCCAACATGCCAATTGCCATATAATTGACTGATCCTACAGCACTTGTGTAGGCGTACCATGTAGCTGCCATGCTTATGTGTCATATGTGCAAACATACAAAGAAGATATCACTGCATACCATTTATGTTTCAATGTGTGCAAGACACACATTAACACATTACACTTTCTTCCCACATACAGCTGCCCATGCATTGTGGCAGATCATATGCAGCTAAATGCTGCAACAATTACTCTATAAACATATTTTACTGAGGGGAAACAGACAGATGTCCACAGTCCAGCACTACAACTGTGGTATGGTAAAGATTTGTGTATTGCCATATCATGCATGTGCAACAGAACAATGTCATTTCCTATGTGTTTAGGATGACAGTTGTCATGTTGTCCCACTGGCATGATGTATTCTTTTTTTTTTTTTTTTTTCAAATAAGAATTTTTATTTGTTTATTTATTTTTAAAGAAACAACATGGAATTACAGTAATAAAGAACATTTAAGCTTGAGAGTACAAGAATATCCATTGCTCTCCCACAGTTATATAAAGCAAACGGTTGAGTTTCCACATTTGGAAGTATAACAGAGGTAGCATAATATTATTGTCTGATTGTATGACATATGAAGCACAGACATAGCTTAAGTCCTAATTTATCTAACACTAACTAAACTCACTGTATATCCACAACTATGACCTCCCTATCTTATAGCTATACTTATACTAACTATATACTTTATGTACATACTGATGCCACCTTAAAATGGCCTTTTAAACTGCACTCTCGGGACCTCTCCTGCTGAAGTTGATTTGTTTATTTTGGTAATTTTGTTTTTTTTACAGCCCTATTTAGTTAATGTTACAGCTTTCCTTTAACACTGGAATGTATTATGGTTTACACTAGGATATCGAGTAGTATTTTCCAATATTTCTGATAGTAAGATAGTTTCTTTTGACTTTTTGTGATCAACTTGTTTGCTAATACGTATTTCATAGCGATACATTTGTATTCATCACATGAGATTTTAGTTCTGTCTAGCCAGTTTTGGGCTATATATGATTTCAACATGGCACATAGTGTCATTATGATGTGTTTATTTAGATATGTGAAATTCTCAGGGAATATATGTAAAATTGCAATTTCCCATGAGAGAGTGGTTTTTGTGTACCTTTTTTTTCCAATTTAGTTCTTAGAGAACACCATAATTTGTACACATTTTTACAGCTCCAAAATATATATATAGGATGTCCACTACACTATTTGGACATAGGGGGCAGAATGGGGAATGGGTAAAATTAATTTGATGTAGAAAGAATGGTGTATGGTAGGCATTATTATTAATCATAATTTGGGTGTATATTAATTTTTTGAAAGGGGTTAGTTTCATGGAAAGTTCTATTGTAGTAATTTTTTGTTCAAAGGTAATCTTTTTATTTTCATCCCAATATTTTGAGTATGAGAGTAAAACTTGATATTTTATTTTTGTTATTAATCTATAGGTATTTGAAAGCATTTTTGTTCTTAGAGGTAACGTTCAGAATTTGTTGGTATAAATGCATTTCTTGTTTGCTAGTTTTAACATTTGCTGCTATTGTGTTAACTAAATATATTATTTCAGACAAAATAATGAATCACTCGGAAAGTGCCAGTGGTAAAAAAAAATATGTATAAATAGCAAAAAAAAAAAAAAAAAAAAGAAATACCACAAAGGCACAATACAGCAGAGTGTTAAAATACTTTAATAAAACAAATAATAAAATGATGGTTTCACACTTGATGTGCTTCTTCAGACCCAGAACAACTTTGCTAGAAGCGTTTTTAATTTAACAAAATTTATTTGGCATGGAGGTACTGATAGCATTAAAATGAAACAGTATTTTTGGGAGAAAATTCATTTTAATAATTGCTGTTTTAGAAAGAGAGGACAATTTAAGATTTTTCCATCTATTTATATCTTCTGTAATAATTGTCCATGTTTTATACAGGTTATTTTTATTTGAATCAGAATGGGAATGTGCAAAAATGATACCCAAGTATTTAAGATAGTAGTTAACTTTGATTTTTGTTTCAGGATGGCATGATGTATTCTTGTGGTCATGTGTTGGCAATGTTGATGCCATGTGGGGTCATATACAAGTATGGCATACCTATGGACAGTCCTCCTTTTCTGACTCCATCAAATGCCAATTTAAAATTAATGTATACACTGTGGTAGGAGAATTAATTCAATAACAGTATGTTGTGCAGTGTTTGCTCTATGTTACATTTCCACATCCATTCCTGATTCACAAAAGTTCACACCTTCTGGCAACATTGTACAGAGCAACTGATGATTGCACTTCACTGCATACAGTTCAATTCATGCTGAAACACCATTATGCCTTTGACATGTGAACATTCACTGACTTATTGCTGATGTGCTGTAATGATACTCACAGAATGTCCTCTGCTCAGTAATGAGCAGGGTGTTTAACATATACCCGCAGTTGTTTATTCAACACTGGCATGACAGGATAAGTGCATGTGATTGAAATTTGTAGCTTACCAATGCTTGTTGAAGCTAGATGATTGCACATTACTATTTGTGTATGATTTATACATGTCCATTTTTGTGAACATCACCAATGCAGTCTGTCTATGTGACATACATTCACCATTTGCTTAAATGTATTTAGGGATGGCTTCAACAACACCCTGTGTGCTGTACACATGCATTTGCAATGCAAATATAATTTCTGTCCTGTGTTTTGATTCATCTTGACAGAGCATGTGACCTGTATTGACAAAGATGATGCCATTTGGGGACATATACAGGTATGTCAATTTAGCTTGTTGTCCTGCTTTATCATTGTCTTCCTTGTTGTGGGCCCAGATTGTTCATCTCACATCTACCTTTACAGTTACATAATATATTTTGCAGATGTGTGCCTGTGTTGCAATTATTGACCATTATCATGTATTATGTTGTTGACATGGTCAAAGTGTACCAAATGTATGTCCATTTTACAGATGCAGGACATCTGCACACAAGTCCCTGGCTACTGCTTGTAATACATCTTTTTTTCTCATTACACTTGTGCATTAACCAGTATATGCTGTTGAAATTTATGTGCACAACCATATATATATTTTTTTAAGCTGTAGTGTTAGATACGTGTAAATCTTTTTACACATCATTGGTGTGTGTAAATGTAGTGACATTACTTTTGTGTACAATTAATTTAGCCCTACACCTGTGTTGCCTTTGACATGACATATGTGTGTCAAATATATGCATTCCATTACACGTTTGAGATGTGTACAACTAGTCATGTATTTACCAACTGTTTTGCTACTTTGCTGCAGTACTGCTGTTTGGCACTGTGCTTAGTTGTTTCCTTTCACAAGCAGGGTCGAAGGTTCTGTTCTGTCCACTGCTAGACTTATCTCACATCCTTAGATCTGTATTTGCTCATCGGTGATGTTGCTTGGCTTACACTTGCACTGCTGACAGACTACTTGGCTGTGTTTATTTATCCAGCATGCACGTTGATCCTTATTTATTACCCTACAAAACAAATCTACCATTGGTCATATACATCCAGGTATGAATGTCATACAGTTTTCAACATGTAGTAATGTCATAGTGCATAGGAAGATATGTTTTTTCTGCATTTCACCATATCTGGCATGCATCCTCACCCTGTTTGACAAACTTCTATTGCTCATGTTGTGCAGTGTGTTATCTATGTAACTTAACTGTCCTTACTGTTTTTTTCCTACCTTTGTCATGTGTTGTGATATTTGTTCTATGGGTATACCTGGAGTGATGGCCTATCTTTACCTCTCTTTCTATTCTTAAAAAAATTAAAAGTAAAAAAATGAGGCCTACTCTGACCAAAAAAAAAAAAAATTGCCCAGGACCCTCTGAGTTTCCTGTTCCAACATACCTCTTTGTATGTCCCTCTTCTTTAACCATACCCCCCACAACGTCTTTTCTATCTCCCACTTTCCTTGGGTGTATGCATAACCTGTGTTCCCCAAACAACCATTGTTAGGTAATGTTAGCTGTGGTGATGTGGCCATGGCTGCTCTTCGCCTTTACTAATTTTTTTATTAGAAAATGTACAGATTCCAACAGAATCTGTAAGTGACAGATGCAAAGAAGTTATGTACTCATCATAACATTCCATCTGTGTTGTTCGTTTTCATTCTTCCTCAGCTGATGGGTTTGGATCCGATCCCTTAGATCCGACTTGGCCGTTGCTAAAGCTCGTGGCAACCAAGAACTCTCAAGCATATCTCTTATCCACATTGCACCAACCCCAATTACCTCAGACCTTGTTTGCTGACTTTAGTAGAAAAAGTATATTCGTATTTAAAAATGGAGAAGGCTATATCTGGTACTAAATATAAAGGACAGAAATGTCCTGTAACCACTCATTCTTCCAGAAAATTTCAAGGATGGGGTGTTGGTGGGAGAAGAGTTGAGAAAGTATGAAAATGGACAACACAGATGGAATGTTATGGTGAACACATAACTTCTTTATCTGATGTCAACTTCCATTCTATCCCCAACTGATGGGACAGAGTGCCCAGCTACCTAAAATCCAGGGTGTACTCAAGGAAGGATATTCCTAAGTACCCTTGAGTCAAATGGAGACCAGATCCAATTTGTAAGGTGCAACAAATGTATGGGGAGTAGCTCAGGTTGCTCCTGTGCATATATCTTCCATGGACATTTCTGGAATGAAACGCTGTAGCCGTGGATTTAGTTGAATGGGTTTGTAATGGTTTTGGTAGAGTAATGTCCAATTTGTTATAAACAAATTAAATACAGATGGTTAGCCACCAGGATAAAGTGATTTTGTCAACTGGGTTTCCCAATTTTACTTCTGCGAATAAAACGATCAACTAGTCAGATTTTCTGGTCTTTGGTTCTGTGTAGGTAGAAATGTAATTGTGAATATCCAATAAATGTAATATGTATTCACCCTTGTTAGCAATCTTAGGAAAGAATACTGGCAACTCATTGGATTGATATTAGATTCTGACACCACCATAGGATGAAAGGAATCTTTAGTCCATAATGTAACTCTATCCCTGTGAAAAATCAAGTATGGTGGTTTAGAGGACAAGGCTTGAATCTCAGAAATTCATCTGGCAGAGGTAATAGCCACCAGAAAAATTGTCTTCCAGAAAAAATATTTAAGGTCACATGTAGCTGCTGGTTCAAATGGAGATTTAGTAAGAGCCTGCAGTACCAGATTCAGGTCCCATGGAGGAGTGGGATTTCTAAAAAGGAGGCTTAGAAGAAGAGTGCCTTTCAAGAAGGCTTTGCTTAATTTGTGAGGGGCAACTGAGGGCCCGTCAGAACTAATGTGAACATTTGCTATGCCCACTAACTAAACTTTAATGATTGATGAACAAGCTCTTTCTTTAAAAATATGTGACACAAATTCTAGAATGCTAAGTATGGGGGCTGAAAATGGTTCATTATTATTTAGGTGAGCTCAGTGAACAAACTTTTTCCATTTGCTGGACTAGAACTTTCTGGTGGAAGGCTTATTGGAAGATAAAAGTATTTGATGAACAGGTTAACAGAGCATAGATTGTCTGGATATTAATGGAACTGGAGAAGCCAGGCAGTTAGCCTGAGGTCAGTTATGTTTGGATGAATCATGTCTATTGTGTGAGACAGGAGGTCTGGACTTGGCTCAAGAATCCAAGGTTGGTAAAGCAAGTGAGGCCAAAGGAAGGGGAACTAAATTTTTCAAAGCCAGTAAGGTGCAATGAGGATGACTCTTCTCTTCAACATGGCAGTTTTCTGAAGGAATTTTGGAATTAGCAGTATGGGTGGAAAGGCATAGAGTAGATCAGGGATTCAATTGTGAAGTAGAGCATCCCCTCAGTGATTCTCCCAAGAGGTATTAGGGAAGAGTAGCTGCTGAATTTGTTGTTTAATGGGGAGGCAAAAAGATCACAGCAAGGCTGGCCTCACTGACAGAAAATTATTTCCATGGCATTCTTTCTGGGGGACTATTCATGAGGTAGAAGGATGCACCTGCTCAGTTTGTCTGCTATCACATTGGATTTCCCTGGAATATGCATTGGTATGAGAAAGTGGTTGGACGAGATTGCTCATTGCCACACTCTTAGCTTTTTCATACAAAAGGTAAGATCTGGTCCCTCTTTGCTTGCTGATGTACCAAACTACTGACATATTGTCAGTTTGAATTGCAATAGTCCCCAAAGGGAGAGCATTCTGGAAGGTCTGCAATGCTAAAGGTATTGCTCTCATCTCCAAGACGTTGTGCAAGTTGATTCTTTGGGGCACCAAGTGCCTTGGACTGTTCTCACCAGAAAATCCCCCATCCCCCTAGTTGGGAAGCATCCATGGTTATTATGGCCTTGGGCTGAGGGAAAATAAATGGATGGCCTTGTAGAACCTGATCTGATTGAATCTACTACCTGAGATCTATCTTGAATGCAAGAGTAAGTCGTACCTGATACGACATGGGTTGGGAAAGTGTCGACCACTGTGTGGCTAGCATTCACTGAAGAATTCTCATGTAAAATCTGGCTAAAGGTATGAATCTTTTTGCTGCTGCCATGGAAACCAGAACTGGAAGGACCAGGTTGTCTGAAATTTTGGTGCTGTAGTTTATCTTTCTGACCTGTGATCATATGGTCTGAATTCTTGAGGTTGGTACTGAAGCTACGGTTGACTTTGTGTTGCGTATTGCTCCTATAAATTCTAGATTGTTAGTTGGTTTTACTTGAGACTTTTTGTAGTTTATGGTTATCCCCAGAAGAGAGTAAGTCTGGAGAATCTGATCTCTTGCTCTTATCTTATCAGTTGATGTCTGGTCAGAGCAGACATGAGTCCGTCGTTTATATATGGAAACACCTGGGATCCTTGCAGTTTCAATTGAGCTGCTACTACTGCCATGCACTTGGTAAACACCCTGGGAGCTGTGGTGAGTCCAAAGGGAGGAACTCTGAACTGGTAATGACTGGCTCCCAGCCAGAAGCGTAAGTACCTTCTGGATCATCTGTTCATCTTTATATGATAGTATGCATCCTGAAGGTCTATTGAGTACATCCAGTCGTTCTTGCCCAGAAATGGGAGAATGAACTGAAATTTGACCATCTGAAACTTGGTTCATTGAACTGACTTGTTTAAACTGGTGAAATCTAAAATTGATCTCCAGTCCCCTGTTTTCTTTGGCACTAAAAAGAACCTTGAGTAAGTTCCAGATTCTATCTGGTCTGGTGGGACCTCTTGGTTGACTTTTTCCAGCAATGTTTGAATTTGAATTTCTGCTTGTTCCCTCTGACTGGGTGGAACAGCAAGCATATTTCTTGAGTTTGGAGGTGGAAGGGAAAAGGGAATTATGTAACCTCTGGAAATAATCCTCTGCACCTAAGTATCATTTAAATCTAGCCTGGCTCTCGGGTGCATGCATAAATGTCCCATGACTGCTTCCAGAGGGCAGCAATTGGGCTTCCTTTCAGGAGCACTGGTAGGGTCTGTCAAAGGAGGATTTTCTGGACCTCTGGTTTTGCAGGCCATTGCTGCCACATGTGCATCATTGTCTATCAGTGTTCCCTCCTCTGCCTCTGGGGGAACCTCCTCCATGTGTCTTGGAACTCTCACTGTTTGGAGGTCTGAGACTTCTTGAACCACCTTTTTCAACTGCCCTGTTGATTCCTGGAAAAGGATCTTTGAGGGGGCTGAAAAACATACACCCACGGCAGACAGGGTATTTCCATCATTTCCACACTTGGATAGTGTGCCCTTCACCTTAGGGCCAAACAAAGATGTGCTGTCAAAGGGAGCACTGATGAACAAGGATTTGAAGGTATCCACAAAATCACACAAGTGCATCCAGGCATGCCTGCTAATGGAAATGCCTGAACCTGCTGCCCTTGAGTTCCATCTACTATATGCAAAACCAACCAGCCGCCACTGCAATCATGGCATCAATGGGCAACCCTTTTCCCCAAAATTGCTTGTCCATGGGTAGTGCCACAATCTTATCTGGGCTCTGAGGTATAGGTTCAATGGTGTCAGGTTCCTTCCACACCTGCTGAGATCAACTCAATGAGCTCATCGGTGGGCAGAGTCATACAGGGGGTAGATGGGCCAGTATCAAAGTTCTCCAGGAATAGGGATTTCTCAGACAAAGGGTTGTTGGGCATTCAGCCACCTCTCTGTTTAAGGATTTCAAGGATGTCTCCAAATGAGACATCTTCAAGAGGGGACCATGGGGACCCTTCACCTTCATCAAAATCCATATATTTTGTGATGGACTCCTCTGATGAGTCTAGATGCTTCCTCTTGCATGTCTTCTTTTTAGTTATCTCCTATGTGGGATGATCTGGAGAGGTATCAGAAGAAGAAATCAGTATTCCCTGTTGGGAAGCCTAGGGTCATGGTACTGTTGGTCCATATGGAAAGATTTGCTGAGGCTCTGAACGTTGAGACATCGGGGACATGCTTGATGGTTGGACTCAGAACTGAGCATCTGTTCTGACTTGGCCTAATACAAAAGCTCGAGAGCTTCCACTGGCTTGAGGCTAACCCCCTAGCCCCATGATGCTTAGGGTAGATTACCCAGATCTTGTTTGCAAGTGAAAGCACTACTATCATCTATATATAAACACAGCTAGTCTAGCTGAAAGAGAGGAAAAAAAACAGCGACCCCAAAAACCAACATATCTATATACGTATGTACACACACACATATATGAAAATCCACCCAATCCTCCAGGAGTGAAGGAGGGTGGAACACAAGAATAAAGGCGAGATGGACAACAAAAACATGGAACATTATGGTGAGTACATAACTTCTTAATGATGTTATGTTGTCATATGTCACCTTAATTCTTGCTGGTTGGGACAGCGTCCCTAGCACCTTCATCCTTGGAAGGCTTAGGAGAACAGACTCTTCAGTACAGTAGATCCAAAGGAAGACCTGTTCTGGGAGGCCACATCTACTTTGTAATGAGAAATAAAGGTATGAGGTCTCACCTATGTGGCAGCTGCACAGAGTCCATAGGAAGTTTAGCTTGAAAGGCAGAGGATGTTGCAACCGCTCTTGTGGAATGGCCTTTCAGTTTGCCTGGTAATTGCCTATTAATGCTGTATGAGAAGGAAATGTAGTCTGTGAGCCATTTTGACAGAGTCTGAAAAGGAAACAAAAATCTGGTCTGACTTTCCGAAATCTTTAGTCCTGTGCAAACAGAAGCGTAGTTGCCTGTGTATATCTAGTTGATGTAATTTATATTCTGCCTTGTTGCTATAGTTGGAGAAAAACACTGGCAACTGAATAGAGTGATTTAAATTGTTTTTTGAACAAACTTTTGGTAAGAAAGAATGATTTGTTCTTAAAGAGACTGTCTTTGTGGAAGACTATATAAGGAGGGTGTGCAGAAAGGTCTTGAAGTTCAGACACTCGTCTAGCGCAGGTAATGGCTACCAAGAAAAGAGTTTTCCATGACAAAAACTTTATATCACATGATGATGCAGGTTCAAATGGTGGCAAGATTAAGGTAGTTAGAACAAAATAATTTAGGTCCCAAGCAGCTGGAGGTTCTCTGATTGGGGGTCTTAGCAGGAAGGTACCATTCAAAAAGGCCTTGCATAGCTTGTGGGACATGATAGACATTCCCATCTTCCCAATATGGAAATTAGATATGGCTGTTAGTTGTACCCTGATGGTAGCTGCTGCTGCACCTTCGTCAAAAAATTTGGAGAGAAATTCTAGAACTGCTGTAAAGGGGTCTATATATTGTGCTTAATGGCCCAGTATGAAAATATTTTCCATTTACTGAAATACAGTATTCTCATAGAAGGTTTGTGGGAAGAGATCAAGATATGTTTAACTGCAGGGGAAAAATCGAAACACCTGGCTATTTGTGGAATTGGAGCAGCCATGCTGTCAACTTGAGGGTCTGGATGGATGGAACATTCCCGCTGAGTGGGTCAAAAGGTCTGGAACTGGGTCCAGAATCCACAATTCCTTCAGGACAGGAGATGGGCCCAGAGAAAGGGGAACCAAATTTGATGAGGCCAGTAAGGAGCAATGAGTATCATAGTGCTGTTCAATGTGCTGGCTTTCTGAAGTATTTTGGGTATTAAGGGGAAGGGTGGAAAGGCATAAAGCAGTCCCAAGGGCCAGTCGTGTACGAGTGCATTCTTTGGTGACTTCCCCAGTGGGGGAATGAGGGCAATGCAGCTGCTGCATTTAGCATTCCTAGATGTGGTGAAAAGGTCACAGCAAGGCTGGCCCCATTTTAGGAAGATCTCTTCCACAACTTCTTGTTTCAGGGACCACTCGTGAGGCAACAGATTCACTCTGCTGAGTTTATCTGCTATCACATTGGATTTTCCCAGGATGTGCATTGCTATCAGAAAATGTTGAGAAGACAGAGCCCATTGCCATACCCGTTGTGTCTCTCGGCATAGGGGACACGATTTGGTTCCTCCCTGTTTATGTACCACACTACTGACATATCTGTTTGAATTACAATAGTTCTTATCAGGAGTCCTGGAATGCCTGCACTGCATACAGCACCGCTCTCATCTCTAGGACATTGATATGCAAGTGGTTCTCGTGTTCTTGCCATAAGCCTTGAACAGTCTTTCCCAGCTAATGCCCCCCCCCCACCCTATCTGGGAAGCATCCATGGTCAGTACAGCAGTCGGTTGCAGGAATACAAATGGGTGGCACAAGAACTGGTTAATTTGAAGCAACCAGAGAAGATCATTCTTGCATGAATCTGTGAAAATTATTTGATGCAACAGTGGTAGATCTTACGTGGACCATTGGGCAAAGAGTAACCATTGGAGGACCCTCATGTGCAGATGTGCTAGAGGTACTAGAAGAATTGCTGCTGCCATGGTACCCAGAACTTGTAACAGACCTGGCATGAACCTTTCTTCTTGATGTCAAGCTCCTGATTTGACGGTGCAGGGACTGAATTCTCTTGGGGGTAAGTTTTGCCACCATTTCTTTTGAATCCAACTCTGTGCCTAAGAAAGTAATATGTTGTGAAGGCAACAAGGCAGATTTTTTAAAATTTATTGTAATGCCTTGCCTGGAACAAAGAAGTATGGTTTCATCCCTTGCTTGTAGTAGTAGATGCTTGGTGGTGGTAGTCAGGAGCCAGTCATCTAGTATGGAAACACAGGGAATCCTAGACGTCTCAAGTGAACTGTAACCACTGCCATGCATTTGGTGAACACTCTAGGGGCTGTAGTGAGACCAAAGGGCAGGGCTCAAAATTGGTAATGACTGGCTCCCAGCTGAAAGCCTGTCTCCTGGATCGCCTGTCCATTTTTATATGGTAGTACACATCCTGGAGATCTACTGAGCACATCCAATTGTCTTTCCCGAGAAAAAAGAAAATAGACTGCAGTGTCACCAACCAAAACTTTGATTTTTTTTTTTACAGACCTGTTCAGTCTGCTGAGATCCAATATGGGTCTCCAGTCCCCTGTCTTTTTTGGCACTAAAAAGATTCTTGAGTAAGTTCTGGATCCAATCTGGTCTGTGGGGACCTTTTGGATGACTCTTTTTTCTAGCAACTTGTGTACCTCTGATGTTGCATAGTCCCTCTGACCAGATGGAATATCTGGAATGGACTGATTTATGGGAGGGGGGTGGAAAAGGGTATATAATAACCTCTGGATATGATTGTCTGTACCCATTTGTCTTGAGTGATTTCTAGCGAGGCGTTTGGGTACACTGACAAGCATCCCTGGACTGCCTCCAGAGATGAACTGGCGGGCCTCCTTTCAGGAGCACTTGAAGGGCTTAGCAGAGAATGTATCTGTCACCCTGATTTTGCAGACCCCTCTGCCATGAGGTCAGCGTCTTCCATTGTTACTTCCCCCCCTCTGCCCCTGGGGGAAGTTTCACCACGTGTGTCAGAAAAAACTTTTTGGGATTTGCATAACCACATCTTTCCACCTTTCTGACCTTTAGGATAAGGTCTAGTGGGGATGGAAAAACAGACTCCTACAACAGACAAGGTTTTTCTTCCTGTTCACACCTGGTCAAAGTTTCTTTCACTTTTGGTCCTTAAAGGGACGAGCCATCAAAGGGAGTATTGGTGAAGGAAGCCAATGGAAGCTCTCAAGCTTTTGTATTAGGTCGAGTCGGAACTGATGCCTGATTCTGAGCCCAACCAGCAAGAATTAAGGTGAGACAGGACAATATAACATCCACGTCTTTCACTGAAAAGTGGCAAATGAGATCAGGGGTAATCAGGGTTGGTGCATTTTGGTTAAGGGAGATGCTCAAAAGTTCTTGGTTGCCATGAGCTTTAGCAATGGCTGAGTTAAATATGAGGGAACGGATCCAAACCCATCAGTTGAGGATAGAATGAAATTGACATCAGATCACATTTTAATACCAACAGACTTAGCGATATTCCATAGTTGTCCTCAAGCTTTCTGGAGAGATGGTTAAAAAAATATATATATATACAGCTATCAGGATGCTTGAATTGAGATTCTTTTCATAACATTGTTAATGTACATCACATATTGACAGTGATTTTGCATTAGTTATTATTACTTGCAAGTGATACACAGTGCACCGTTACTACTGAGATACTCCATTGTGTGCAGAGATATTCAGAGTTCCCTGTGACATATTTACATATTACATTGTTACTTGCAACTTTTTTGCTGATATTGGCGTAATGCACCAGATTCAGTGAACATTACGGAATCCAGCCTATTGTTTTTGCAAGGTGTCCAAGTCCATTACACTACCTGCTAATTACTTATACGAACTCAGAGATCTCACAATATCAGGGATGCATATTCTCTACCTCTGAGAATTGGTTTTACAATTTCACACAACTGTTAATCACCTACTTATTCAGCCAAACTGTGTATGCTAAACAGATGTCGACAAAGTAGATTCTATCCTATTTGGTTCCCCCATACACATTAATAGATAAAATGGAAATTGTCAAAACAGACTAATGGTAACATATTTCTGGGTATGCTTTAAGGTTATTCCTCAGAATATGCAAATTTTAGCACTGTTTCTGCAGAAGGTAAGCCCCTCTACACCCTATATTTTATTCCAACCCCAAAATTGATCAAAAGTGGAGTAAAGGGCAAATTCCACTTTTAAGATTTTGTGTTTTCATCAATTAAGTAACTGAATAAATGCCTTTATCTTTAAATTACCCAGAACTGTGCTGAACAGGTGACAGTATCTCCTTTATGTGCCAAATCTTCTGGCACCTTTCAGAATAAAAGTCTGCATACACTGTAGTTTGGTTAAGAATCTTTTATGTACATTGGATGTAGACTGCAACAATATCTGAATCAAATCTTACTATTTTCAATAACAGTGCTGATAAACTGAAATTGACTTATAATGTCCACAGCTACTGCACTGATTAAATTCAGAATTATTCTTTTCCTCCTAAATAACATAATTAATATTCTGGAAATCTGGATATCTGACCTGACTTCTGCACTCCCTCTCGAGTGTCTGCACCAAACTTCTGTGGACTGTACTGCAATGTCCATACTTACTTCTGTGTCTAAAGTCTCCTGCCTAATAATACCAAAACCCTGGATATTTCCTAGAAGTTCTACATGTCTCTAAGCTTGGTTCCCAAGCCTCATACAATTTAAATAAGACCCAGGATTCAATAACACCTACACGAAGTGTACATCATTCTGAGTGAACAGACAACACAGACATAGCTCACACCTTCTTCCTACTATTCTTGCAGCTTTAAATATTGACAGGCTTCATAAAGGTTACCACAAAGTGTAGACTAGAAAGCACAAAACATGTGATAAGAATGTTATTGAATACATATCGTGTACACTTAGTGTAGGCTTTATTAAATCTGGCCCAAGATCTATTTGTATTTAATGTACTGTACATTTTATTCTTATCAGAATTCTTGAATGGAGGTTATTCATTTGTACTGAAACATTCCTTTCTATTGAAAATACATATTCAAATATAAAATAAAGACATAGGCCTCCTTTAATATAGCTGCATTTCTAGGCCTATGCAAAGAGAAGACTGTATTTATGTTTAATAAACATTTAAGCAAAACTTAATCTTACAGGGCTATGACCATCAACTTTCTTGAAGGCTAGTGGGTTGTAAATAACCAAACCTTTGAATTCATAGATGGCAACTAATAAAGAGAGGCGGTCATGAGTGAGTCTGAAATAATCCCAGTGTCACTGAAATTTGGCAGTTACTGTTGCTCTCCCAAGGTAATTGGTATGCCACTGGAAAAGGCAGGTAACAGTTATGGTTCCAGTCATTGTTTGAAAAGCAGGCAACTAAAATTAGTGAGACAGTAATCGGTTTCACTTCTTTCTTTGTAAGTGAAATCTTGTACATATGCAAGGGCGTTACAGAAAATAATTCTTAAAGTGCTCAAGGCTGGAAAGTACAGTTTTGTACCTACCATGAATGTAGATGTCCGATAGATATGCAACTGCAGTCATAACATATGGGTTGTCCTGCCTCAGGCAGCCCTCGGTCGGCCGAATTCCAAAGTCTGGGTCCGGCGTCGGCTGGTGTCGCCTCCTCTCCGACATCACAACGGCTGGAGTATAAAGGCATCGGCCGACGCCATCTTCTTCAGTGTTTCTTGCCCCAGATGCCAGGTGCCCTCCTAGGAAGGCTAAATTTGGTAAATGGATAAAATAATCCCAAACATGCACAACAGTAATAAACAGATACACCATAGGAGATACCCCAGCTGAAGGGAAGAGGGTAGGGACCCAAAAGAAGGATACAGAGGGGTAGGAGGCGGGAAAATCCGACTGCAGTTGCATATCTATCGGACATCTACATTTATGGTAGGTACAAAACTGTACTATGTCCTTCAAGAATGCAACTGCAGTCATAACATATGGGTTGAGTACCATAGCCAAGCTGGGGGTGGATGGAACTATGATAAGGATGGTGTAGCTAAAATCCCTGCAGGACTGCGAAGCAAAGCCTGCTCGGGATCTGGAGTATAAGGGCAGGTTGTAGTGCTTGGTAAATGTATGCACGGAGCTCCATGTAGCAGCTTCTAAAATGTCCTTTGTTGCCACTCCTCTTAGGAAAGCTGTGGAAGTGGCTATAGCTCTGGTGGAATGTGGCCTGATATTGGCTGGCACACCTTATCCATGGAAAGAATAGCAAAATCTGATGCAATGTCCAATCCATTTTGAAATTGTTTGCTTGGAGATTGCTTTTCCTTGTACTCAGCAGCATAGGCTACAAACAGCTGGTCAGACCTTCTGGTGGCCTTAGTTCTGTCCAAGTAGTAGCGTAATTGTCTGTGTATGTCCAAAGTATGCAGTAGTTTTTCCCCCTTATTTTGAGGATTGGGGAAGAATGCAGGTAGATGAATAGCTTGATTTAGAGACACCCTGGAAATTACTTTTGGCATGAATGTAGGATTGGTTCTTAGAGAGACTCTGTCTTGATGAAAAATGAGGAAGGGGGGCACTGCCATGAGTGCCTGTATCTCCGAAACTCTTCTTGCAGAGGTGACTGCCAATAAAAAGGCCGTCTCCATGACAGAAATTGCATTTCTGAGGTTGCTGCTGGCTCAAATGGAGGAAGAGTTAGTTTTTCCAACATGTAGTTGAGGTCCCATGCAGGTACTGGCTGTTTTCTGGAAGGTTTGATATTCTTTACCCCTCTTAGAAACTGTCTTAACAGAGGATGCGAAAACACTGGAGGGTCACAGTTGTATTTTGCTGAGATTGCTGAGGCATGAATCTTTATTGAGGAGTATGAGAGTCCAGTATGAAATAGTTCTGCCAAGTATTCTAATATTTGAGGTATACTCAGTAATGCTGTGTCCTGACCCCTGTTGGCATTCCAGATACAGAATCTCTTCCACTTGGCTGAATAGGTTTTTCTGGTGGAAGGTCTGCGTGCTTCCAGCAAGATCTCTTGAACAGATTTGGAAAGAGAGTTTGGTGTTGAAGTCATGGTAGCCTCCAGGCTGTCAGATGCAATGTTTTCAGGTCTTGATGTACAGTCCTGTAATTGTGTTGAGTTAGGAGCAGGGGCCAAAGGGTCAGAGGCCATGGCTTGGTCCGAGTTATGGTCAATAGCAATGGGTACCAGTGTTGCCTCGGCCAGTCTGGAGCTATCAAGATGCCTGTTGGTTGTTCTGCTTTGATCTTCAGTATCACCTTGGTCAGCAGAGGCAGGGGAGGGAATGCATAAATTTTTAGAGAATTCCAGCTGAAGGAGAGAGCATCCGTTTTCCAAGCTAGAGGGTGGTGAGTCCTTGTGCAGAACTTTTCCAGGTGATGATTTAAGTGGGAAGCAAAAAGATCTACGTCCGGTCTTCCCCATGTCCTTGCCAGTTGAGAGAAAATGTGAGGATGCAGCATCCATTTGTGTGGATCCATGAAATTTCTGCTCAGATTGTCCACCAGTACATTGTCCTTGCCTGGTACAAACTGGGATTGTAAATGTATCCTCAGGCTCAGGGATTTTTCCCAGAGAAGCATTGTTAGTCTGCAGAGGGGGTAAGTCTCGATGGCATGTATCACTGCCAACATCTCCTTTTGGTTTATGTGCAGATGTCTTTCCACTGGCGTCCAAAGACCTTGAATGCATCTGCCCTCCATGTGCGCCCCCCATCCATGGTCTGAGGCGTCTGTTGTTATCATTTGGTCTGCTTGAGATCTGTTGAAAGGCATGCCTTCGTTTAGTTGACTGGCTTGAGCCCACCATAGAAATTCCTTCTGCAGACATGGAATAAGTGGGATTATGTCCTCTAGGCTGTTGTTGTGTTGAGACCATAAGTTTTTTAGATACCATTGCAGCTTTCTCACATGACGTCTTGCCAAAGCTATCAGAAGGATGCAAGATGCCATGAAACCCAGGGCCTGCAGGATTTTCCTTGCAGTCAGCTGGGAAAGCTTTGCTAGGCCTTTGAAGTACTCTGGTAAATGCTGCTGTTTTTCCTCTGTGAGGTAGGCCATTTGTTTTTCCGTGTCAGTTTGGCTCCTAGGAATATAATTTGTTGGGATGGTAGTAAGTTTGACTTCTGAATGTTGACTGTGTATCCCAAGGCCTGCAGTAGATGCATGACATAGTCCAAATTCCCTTTTAAGATTTGTTTGTTGTCTGCTTGTATGAGACAGTCATCCAAGTAGGGGTATATTTGAATCCCCTGCAGTCTGCAGTGTGCCACTACTGATGCCAGGCATTTCGTGAACACTCTCGGCGCAGTAGATAAGCCAAACGGCAATGCTGAGAATTGATAATGCTCTGTCCCTGCAAGAAATCTGTGGTATCTTCTGCAGCTTTGTCTGATAGGGACATGCAGGTATGCCTCCTTGAGGTCCAGAGTGACCAGCCAAGACCCCTTGCCCAACATGGGAAGAAGTTGCTGCAACGTCAGCATTTTGAACTTTGGCACAATGAGGAAAGTGTTTAGAGTTGACAAGTCCAGTATGGGTCTCCATTTGTTTTCTTTTCTTGGAACAAGGAACAGTCTTGAATAAAATCCCTGGCCTTGTTCCTGAGGAGGAACCCTTTCTATTGCTTTTATACTTAATAGCCTGGAAACTTGAGTGAGTGCCTCTGCCCTTTGATGATGTGGCAGGTTTGGCATGCCTTGTTTTATTGGTAATGTGTGGAAGTGGAATCTGTAACCTTTGTCTATCAAATCCCGAATCCAATTGTCCTTGGTTAAGATATGCCAGTTTTGTGAGAATAAGGCTAATTTTCCGCCCAAAGGTGCTTCTCTTTGAATCTTTGTTGGCGGTACGAAAGTCAAGTCATTGTGATTGTCCTTGTGGTGCAGCTGAATTGTCTGCGCCACTTTGATTTGGAGGTTGCCACTGGCGTCCCCTGTAAGATCCTCGGTATTGCCCTTTACCTCGGGCACGTCTGCTTTTTCCCCTTTGAAACCTGTCAGAGCCGGGGAAGGACCAATTTTTGGAGGGCCAGTTTCTGCTGAATCTGGGTGGCTGAACCTGAAGGAAATCCTTGACTGTCTGTACTGACTTTGCTTTTTCCTCTATAGATTTCAATACATCTTGTGCAGTAGCACCAAAAAGCTTTAGTTTTTCCAAAGGTGCATCCAGTAACTTTACTTTAACATGGTCAGGCAAAGACTGATCCTTCAACCAAGCATGTCTAGTATTACAGCCCCAGTCATAGCTGCCCTACATGAAGCTTCCAGTGCATCATAACCACACTGCAGAAAATGGTTATTAACCTGCTGAGTGTTATGAATATGATCCTGCAGTGCCTTTTTTATCAATAGGCTCAGGAGAGGCTAACTTTTTCTGTAAATCATCCAGGAGAAAATCTTGGTACTGAAACATGTGAAAAAGGCAGTTAAGGGACCTCATGGCTAGGGTAGTAGAGGTATATACTTTTTTACCCCATCTCTCCAGGGACCTTGCTTCTCTGTCAGCTGGCAGTGGGTTTTTGGCAGAGGAGGAAGCCACTCCCTTGGGGCCCTGTGAAATAGTTTCTAGGTCCACAGAGTGAGCCTTAAAAAGGTGCTTGTGAGTGTCAGGGACCCTGTAATATCTGTCTGGCTTGACAGGAGCGGGTGGAAGAGAATCAGGGTTGGCACTGGAGTCAGAGAAAACATCATCCAAAACATCCATAACAGGAGGGATAGTCAAGGGTCTGTGCTGGGGAAGCTTGAGGAAAGTACAAAGCCTTTTCCTGGAGTCAGAGAATTCCTGACCCTGCCATTGAAAATGTTCCCTCATGGAATGCAGGACTTCACCAAAAGAGAAATCCTTTGGAGGGGAGGCAGAGGGAATTGATTCCTCAGCATCAGAGTCCTCGTAGGCCTGGAAGGGTTCTTCTTGGGTATCAGAATGCTCAGAATCCCCAGAGGCTTCATCCGAGGAGAGGTCGTCCGCCTGCTCAGTTCTAGGCCTTTTTCTGCAGGTGGCTGAGAACCCCTGTCCGGATGAGGCTGAGACCCCTGATAAGGAAATAAGATCTGCAGCCAGAGACATGATCTGCTTATCAGATGAAGGGGCCTGGGCAGGTTTAGGATGGGCCTTGGCCTGACTGGCGGCCTTAGCACATGCAAAGGCCTTGATGGACATGGAAACAGGAGGCCTAGCAGCCCCACGTGCAGGCGTTACCTTGTCCACAGGAATGGTGTCGGGTAGATCCAGAACCGGTTTCCGGAGGAAAATCCACAACCGGCACCGGAGAGATCTCGAGACCGAAGGTGTTAACGCTGTGTCGGCCTGGGCGGTTGATTTACCACTTCGAGGGACCGGAGCGCTAGCAGAGGATTTAGGAGTAGCATCGGTAGTGGACGCGGGCCGAGGATGTCGGTCCCGGTCCTTGCGTTTTTTAGCAGATTGGGTTGTCGGTTGATCCGACGGCATGATATACGCAAAGGATTCACCGAAAAAGTCCTCAGCGAATTCTGCCCGACGCCTGAGAGAGTGTTTATTAAAGCAAGCACAGGCAGCACAAGCTGATACATCGTGGTCTGGGCCCAGGCAAGGAAGGCAGAGAGAATGGAAGTCCTTATGAGGTATTTGTTTACCACAAGACAAACAATTATTAACTTTCTCAATTTGTTCTGACATCGGCTGAGGCAAGAATAAATGTTCCCCAACGGGGTACTTAGCTTTTAGATGACTTCGGTACTGAAAACACAGGAGCTGACCGACCGGCACTTGTGAACTGCTTCTGCTTCGGGCACCGCGTGGCAAGAAAGACTGAAGAAGATGGCATCGGCCGATGCCTTTATACTCCAGCCATTGTGACGTCAGAGAGGAGGCGACACCAGCCGACGCCGGACCCAGACTTTGGAATTCGGCCGACCGAGGGCTGCCTGAGGCAGGACAACCCATATGTTATGACTGCAGTTGCATTCTTGAAGGACATCACTAGTTTTGCCAGCTCCGATCCTACAAATGGCTGTAGGAGCCATAAATCAGACATAAATGAAATACCCACTGTTATGGTAAACACATCTACCACTTATGACAAGTATGGAGTATAATGGGTCTATATTAGCTAACCGAACGCTTACGTAATCGAATCCCACATCAACAAACTATATAAAACGAAACTGTACATAATAGAACTGCTAAAATGCTGAAAATCATATAGTCGAAATATTTTGTTTGGCCAACACCGAAGCACCCAGTGCCTGAAAGAAAACTATGCACATAGCAAACTAATTCCTTCCTAACTACTCAACACACTGCATGACAAATAAGTCCCTAAATGTAGTACACATTGTGAAATGTAACACAAATCATCATAAACAATCCTACAACACACATTGTAAATTTTAATGCAATCATTCTGCACAGCAACGCCCAACACTTAAATCATGCACAACTGAAAACTAACGGTTTTGCACTACACTTTCAATAACATAGCCACAGATCATAGGAAGTCATCTTGCATGTAGGTAGCCTTATGTTTTATAACAGTTTCTAACCTGTCGCAGCGCTCCATAGTTTCTCTCTTTTTAGGTGAAGGTGGTACTGCAGACAACAACCTAACTCTTGTCTCATTCACCTTGTTTTGCTCCCTGACCAATACAGATAACAAACAAGGGATATCACATATTCTACCCAGCAGACAGTGAATTCTTCTATGCCACCCCTCCACATGATTCTGCGTCTGGGCTAAACAACTTGTTCAGATCCAAAACATTCCAAAACTGTACGGAGAACATAGATGGAAGCCTGTCTACAGTACTAAGATGGGTCTGCTGTTTACAATGTCGTCCGAGAACAAACATCAGAGAAATACTGTACTAACTCCTTACCCGAAGTAGGGAACAATTTTGAAAGATTTTGAAAAGAAATACAAGCTATTAGTTTCTTCACATTAAGCTGGAATGATACGCATTTACCATATAATGTTGCTAGACCTAATGTTTGCACTTTATGCCATATGGTCTGAGCAAAGTGGAACAAACAGCCTTTATTGGTAACATTAGTGAAGTTATAGTTAACGCTTTTAATAGTTGCAAGCTCAAAATCTGATAAAATGAACTGTACACTAACATTTAGTTTAGCATCATTTAAGAGCTCAAATAGACAGTCCAACATAAAGTTATATGATCTAAAACACTTTTTAGACATCAGACAGAACACCAGTGGAAAACATTTAGTGTTATCCCCTACAGTCACTAAAGCATGTATGCTGTATAGCTGTCTACATAAACATGCTTTAGTAAGGAACACTCCATCCATTAACCACATTCTAGATTCACTCAAATCTCGTAGATTCTCAAGGGTGGAAAACAATAAGACATGCAGATTGTTATGGACATCAAGTTTTCGTTTCTGCAGAAAAGTAACTTCTTTGAGGTTTCAGCTACTAGAATCAATGCTAGCTAAGGTTGTACACAGTTTTGTATAACATTTAATATTCATACGTATCACCCTATTGTAACATGGATCTACGTGATGGCAAGGATAGTATTGTTTCAACAGACGTGCTTGCTATTATGTCATCAACCACTAATGAAGGGGTGTCCCTACACAGTCTAGCACTCTGCTTTAGATTGTCACAGGCTATATATTTCTCGACTTTAGTAACATCTGGGGGATGGTTATGTCCCGTAGATTTTAACAGGACTTCTCCTTCAGTGTATTTTCGAGTTATTACCCTACCTTTACACTTGTCTTTAACTTTAAGATTACACCACCAATAGTGTTTTTCCTTTACTCTTTTCTCTAGATTAAACAGATAGCCATCAAAGTTTAGCATATCCCTGCCTTTCTGTGATTTTACCATATCGTAGACATCTCCCATAACTCTGGGTGTACGCAGTGTTTCGTTAGCCATGTTGCAGTTTAGCACATGTGCAAAACATGCATAAGCACGTCTCTCGAACTTTTATACTTGTATTATCTCACAAATGATTGTAAAAAAGGTATAAAATGTACTTTATATCTTATACAAAGTGATACATAGTTAAATATAATATACGTCGTATATTATATCACTTTTATTTCTTTCATTAGTACAAATACATTATAATTTCAGGTATGCACTATTACGTAAATACACAAATTCGATAAATTGTAGAGACAAATTACTGCTAAACACTCCCAAAGTACCGGAGGCAAAAAGACAGCACCAAAATTCGATAAAGATAACCAACAGGATACACCACGAGAACACCAACCAGTGGATAAAAACTTCTTTATTCCAACAGATTAAAATGGATAAGCGCTTTCGCGTGCTTCATGCACGCTTCATCAGATCTATAAAACACAATTTCACTAGCACTTATATAGTACATAAATCATTCAATCATTCAATTCAGTAGTTGTGATTAAATAATTAAACTTGTTTGTTAAACTTAAAACTTTAAAGCGCTAGTCGCCAAATCAGTCTTGTCATCAGCTGCATAATTTTCATTCTGCTCAACAGACTTATGCCAAACACTGCTTTGGAGAAAGAATTCCATGGGTTTATTGGTGCATATGAATAAACAATATGTGCATAAAACCATTAACCAAGGGTGCACCTTAAGTTTAGAGTAACATAAAATAAATCTTTATAGGCATACTAAGAAACATGAAGTTTATATAAACAATGTATAAAGCTGAATGCAACTTAATTGCTGACTGGTGAGAACACAGAGCACGAAGCACTCGTTTTTACTGTGCTTCATTTTCTTCTCTTCATTAAAACTATAACTAAATGAAAAACAGCAAAATGAAAAGCAAATAAACATTCCATTAATCTAGTATAAAAATCAACTCTTCATTGTTCATCATCATCTCTTATTAGCTGCATGACTTCTGCATTATAAAGCACATATCACTGAACAGCAATACAAAAGGTCACCCTATATGTCAATAGGAATAAGGCATAACAGATTCATTGATCAGCACATATTAAATAATTGTTTATGTTAAAGTGTGATTAAAATATGAAAATATAATTAAAAGGTATATTTGGATGTTGTATGAGTATATATAACTGTCATGGTAATAGGCAAATAATACATCAATATAAGTCCTAACACCAAATGGTTGCCTATATATAAAATCTCTGCACGTACTGTATACCTCAAGACTCTGTCTTAGAATTTAATATTAACGCTTATTAAATATACTGCTTATTATGTTCGTGCTAAATTAAATTCATGTCAATAGGACAATAATACATTATTGGTATAGACCATAAAGTATATAATTTCTAAGTGGTCCTAAGCTGTACTAGTCCTACTGAATGAGTACATCACAGTCTTGGTGTAATCGTCAATAATTGATGGTCAAATGTTTGAAAACTAAGCTATTAAAAATTATTAATATCTATAAAATGTTCTTTTTAACAAAATGACTTAATGCTTCAAAATATTTTATGTGTATATATTCATTCAGTGAAAAAACAGGTTCATAAACTTACAAGTATGTTAATTAAATAGCCTTATAATCCATATAATGTAAACCAATCAGTTGTGAAAAAATAATAAGTAAATAAATAAGTAAATCCATAATTCCAAAGTTTTACCATCACAGTAATAATCATAAGCTAACTGGAGCATTAGGCTGCAGCTATAGGCTGTGAATGTATTCAACCACTTTCTTAATATATGTGTCAAAGTCCTAATACATAAGGGTGTGGGAAAAATTTTATGCTTCCAACTGAACTGAATAGACCAATCCATGAGTACTGATATTATAATGCATGAATACTTTTTTCCATCAATAATTCATGTTTAATATACAAGCAAGTATATATATAAAGATCATAAAAAATAATAAATATGAATATGTAAAAGACCCAGAGAGTAAATATATGTGTAGATAATCAATTTTATATCAAAAATGGTTTCATAGAGACATAATTGTTAATGCCAGGGTCTCTATGCGCACCTGACCTGAATATCCACTCCAGCTCAAGTTTTGCTAGAGAGTTATTATTATCACCCATTCTAGGGCTAATTTTCAAAACTTGTAAGACCCTAAAACTGAATTGATGTGTCGGATTCAAATTTATGTTTGGCCAATGCATTCAATTCATTATGTCTTTGGATATCATAGACATGATTGTAAACGCGTTCCTTTAATCTTCTCTTAGTGAGCCCAATATAAAATGCCTGGCAAACATTACAGTTTGCCATGTATATTAGATTCATAGTATTACAGTCAGTGTAAATCTTAGGTTTAAACTCAAAATGTCCTAATGGATGTTTATATTGTTGTGTATTGGTGATGAATTTACACATACTACATTTCTTGCACGGAAACGTGCCAAGTCTCTCAATTGCATTTTCTCTTATATAAGAATTACAGTGTAAATTCTTTGAAAACATCTCTTTCAAGTTGTCACATGTACGAAACATAAATGCGGGTTTTTCACCAACTAGTGCCCTTATATCATCTACTGTAGTGAGTATATTCCAGTGTCCAATCTCACAAATGATTGTAAAAAAGGTATAAAATGTACTTTATACCTTATACAAAGTGATACATAGTTAAATATAATATACGTCGTATATTATATCACTTTTATTTCTTTCATTAGTACAAATACATTATAATTTCAGGTATGCACTATTACGTAAATACACAAATGTAAACAGAACGTGTTTGGCCAACTAAAACATTTCGATTACAACATTTTCGTTGTTATAGCTGTTCAACTTAATGACAATTCATTTAATATAGTTCGTTGACGTGGGATTCGATTACGTAAGCGTTCAATTGACTAATATAGACCCAGTATAATGGGGGTTCCTAAATTTAGGTATGATAGGCATGTTCTGACAGTATAGTTTGATCTACGAAAAAGACTTTTTTCAGAGTAATCAAAGGTGGGCAGTCTCTAGATGACCTTTGCTGTTGGATTTTTCCTGTAAAATGAACACTACATATATGTATACTACTATTCAGCAATGAAGGATGCAAAATTTTCATTGTTGCTCTAGATCTGCAAGTAAGTACTTACAGGTGGCAAGGGGGACAGCTCACTGGTACAGGGTATAAATGCGCTTATATAGTCACTGTATCATGGCACAGTAGGCATAGATCTTGTACATCCTGGCAAGAAATACTATTTACTGAATTTTATAGAGGATAAAAACAGCTTTAGGATCCATCAAGGAAGGATCTTTTTTTTTTTTTTTTTTTTTTTTTGCAGGTCACCTGATGGATAAGAAAATATTTATACCAGTTACTTATACAACTGCATTTTGTGTTAAAAAAATTGGGGCAAAAAATTTTCTGACATACAATTTTGGAGTTTACTCTCTTTATAATTTGCAGTTTTTGTGTCACTAACCAGCTAGTCTGTAAAAAAAACATGTCTACAGCTACTCATATTAAACACATGAGCTTTAAAAAATAAAATAAAATTAGAAGATTCTTATTGAGATCAGCCTCCTTAATACAGACAGCAGGATAGTGAAGTTGAAACAGCCTTAGAGAAAGAAAAAGGTACAAAGCACTGAGTGCATTTTTATTCTCTTAATGCACCCTTGACAGCTTCTTTGTTGAGGGAGAAAAAACTAAGTGTAATGCTAAGAAAAAGTTTGATAAAAAGGCAAATGTCTATTGCACCAAGAAGGATCATCTGGCCTACCTCATTAAGAATGTCTACTAGTGTGAATTATGACAGGATTGCTGCTTACCATCACATGAGCCGCAGTATTACTTACAAAAAAGAACATATAGAAATAGTTGTTAGAGTAATATTTTATTTTGTAGCTCATCATTAGAAGTTAGGTAAAAAAGAAAAGTCTTAAGGGAGCTTTTACAATAGGTCACAGTGAACACTCCCTAAGTCACCGTGGTAGTAGATTCCAAACGTGTGGAGCCTGATATGTAAATGATCAGATACCTGATGTTTCAAGCACCTAAGGAAAATACAAGTCTGAGAACACTAATGCCACAACATAAATACGATTCAGAAATTGATATGGAACCAGTGAAATCTCTGGAACATAGTAGTGACATGCTGTATGCAACAGCAGGTAAGCAAACAGTGAAGTATTTGGTATTAGGAAGCCTAAAATTAAGGGTGTTACAATAAGCAAGACAAGAAATACAAAGGCATGTATAAGTTTGAGATCCTCAGAAGGTGTCAGTTGCCTCATTATGAAGATAAATCGTTTTGTTTTCATCTGTGAAGGAGAGCTGACATCTGGTCATTTATCACTGAGGATAATGTCCAGGATAATGCATCTTAGAGACAGATTCCAGCTTATTACCAGAAAGAATGAATGAAGTGGAATCCCAGAAAAGCAACATGCATAGCCAGACCATGAATTTTGAACATTACATTTCAACCTGTTGTAATACAGCTCGAGACAAATGGCTCCAAAGCCATCTGCAAGAGAATACACTCTCTCTCTCTCTCTCTCCATATGATCCTGAGAGAAATATAAATGGTTTTCATCAACATAACCCTGATAGGGCTCAGTCTTCTGCTTCTATCAAGATTTCTAGGTGAAGCACAAACACTGAACAGTAATGAGGCCAAATCAAACTTTGAGATACTCCACACTCTAAAGAGAATATGGACAACAAATAACTTCTTAGGTGCATCCTGACAGGTAAGAGACAAACCATTGTAGAATACTGGACAGACCATAGGAGAAACAAAAATGCTTATTCAGGATAATACAGTTGTGTACACTTACCATAAATGTAGATGTTAGAGTGTCTTTACTGTTGCAGTCATCACTGTAGGGTTCTTCCTGCCGGCAGGCAGCCCTCGGTCGGCCAGAATCCCAAAGTCTGGGTCCGGCATTGGCTGTGTACTCACCCTCCCTGACGTCAGAGCACCAGGGGTGTAAAGCTCCCAGCCGACGCCATGTTCTCCAGTTTTTCTTGCCTCACATGTCAGGTGCCCAAAAGTGAAGGCTAAAAGTAAAACAAAAATGTAACATACAACAAACCCCATACCCTGTAGCAAATGCACCTCAGAAGATGGGTGAAGTAGGAAATCATACCAATAAAAGTATAAGAGGGGACAGGAGGGTGGGTAACCCAGACTGCAACAGTGAAGACACTCGAACATCTACATTTATGGTAAGTGTACACAACTGTACTATGTTCATCGTGTGTCACTGTTGCAGTCATCACTGTAGGGTTGAATCCCAAAGCTGAGATAAAGGGTGGTGGTTATTGAGTAGAAGGGGCGGCTAGAAGGCCTTGCAAGACTGCAGAAGCAAAGCCTGCTCTAGACTTAGAATAAAGAGGGAGATTATAGTGCTTAGAGAAAGTATGCACTGAACTCCAAGTTGCAGCTTCCAAAATATCTTTGGTAGGTACTCCCCTGAGAAAGGCAGCTGAAGTAGCAGTAGCTCTGGTAGAGTGAGTCCTAATTTTTCCTGGGATTTGCTTTCCACGATGAGAGTAACAAAATCTGATTCCATGAGCAATCCATTTAGAAATGGTCTGTTTGGAAATACCGTTGCCTTGGGAATTTGCTGCATAAGAACCAAACAGTTGTTCTGTTTTCCTGATATCCTTGGTTCTGTCCAGGTAAAAGCGAAGCTGCCTGTGCACGTCCAAAGAATGCAAGATCCTCTCCCCCTTATTTTGTGGATTAGGGAAAAAAGTTGGCAGTTGAATAGTTTGGCTTAAAACCACTTTAGGCATGAAAGTAGGGTTAGTCCTCAATGAAACCCTGTCTTGATGAAAAATAATGTAAGGTTCCACAGCCATGAGCGCTTGTAACTCCGAGACTCTCCTGGCTGAAGTTAAAGCCAGTAGGATAACAGTCTTCCATGATAAATACTTTATATCAGATATGGCAGCAGGCTCAAAAGGAGGCAGAGTAAGTTTTTCCAGGACATAATTGAGGTCCCAGGTAGGAATGGGTGGTGTCCTAGGGGGCCTTAAATTCTTTGCTCCTCTGAGATATTGTTTCAGAAGTGGATGTGAAAAAATTGGAGGGTCTGTATTATAATGTGCAGAGATAGCTGAGGCATGTATTTTTATGGAGGAAAAAGATAAACCCTTATGCAACATATCTGTTAGGTAATGTAGAATCAATGGAATATTTGGAATGTGAGGATCTGATTCCTGAGCATGCATCCAGGTGCAAAATCTCTTCCATTTACCTTCATAAGATTTCCTAGTGCTAGGCCTTCTGGCTTCTAAGATAACATCCATGACCTGTTTGGAAAGGGTAGGATTAATCAGAGGCCCTGAATATGCCAGGCTGAGAGCTTTGATATGAGAGTGCAGGACCTGTCCCTGATGTTGAGACAAAAGATTTGGAATCTGAGGTAGAATGCAAGGAGGTTCCTGGGATAGATTTATCAGTGTTGAGTACCAAAATTGTCGAGGCCAATTCGGGGCTAGTAAGATCAGCTTTGGTTTGTCCTGTTTTATTTTTAATAACACCCTTGGTAGAAGAGGTAATGGTGGAAAGGCATACCGCGAGAGGTTCCTCCAAATGAATGAGAGAGCATCCACTTTCCATGCTAGCTTGCGATATGTCCTTGTGCAAAAAGTCTGTAACTGGTAGTTGTGGGAGATGCAAAAAGATCTATGTCCAGGCAGCCCCAGGCTTCTGTAATTATCTTGAATATTTGGGTGTCTAGCATCCACTCGTGTGGGTCTGACGGGTTCCTGCTCAGGCTGTCTGCCAGAGTGTTTTGTTTCCCTGGCAGGAATTGAGCTTGTAGGTCCACTTTGCAAGCTAGTGCTGTGTTCCATAGAGTCATGGCTAGTCTGCAAAGGGGGTAGGAGTGTGAACCCCCTTGCCTATGTACCACATTACTGTGGTGTTGTCTGTCCGTATTAGTAGCTGCCCTGGCTGTAAAACATCCCTGAAAGCCAAGAGGGCATTCTACACAGCTAACATCTCTTTTAAACTGATATGTAGATGCTTTTGATCCTCTGTCCAAAAACCTTGCAGGCCTTTCCCCTGCAAGTGGGCTCCCCATGCATAATCCGAGGCATCCGTGGTTATCACTTGGTAGGCTGGAGGTAGACTGAAGGCTTTCCCTTTGTTTTGAAGACACGCCATGGCCCACCAATGGAATTCCTTTTGCAGGCAAGACAGCAATCACTGTTTCCAGACTGTGACAATGCTGGGACCATATGCTTTTTAGGTACCATTGTATCTTCCTCATATGCAGTCTTGCATATGGTATGAGTAGGATGCAGGAAGCCATGTAACCCAAAGCCTGCAGGAATTTCCTTGCAGTTAGCTGGGACATCAACACCAGGCTTTTGAAAGTTGAAGCCAGCTGTAGTTGTTTTTCTGATGTCAGGAATGCCATCTGGGTTGTTGTGTTTAAAAGTGCACCCAGGAAAGTTATCTGTTGAGTGGGTGTCAAATTTCACTTTTTTACGTTCACAGTGAATCCCAGGTACTTGAGTAGATTTTGAACAAATTCCAGGTGCTGGAGTAAAATGTCCTTGCTGTCTGCTTGAATAAGGCAGTCGTCCAGATAAGGGTAAATTTGAATTCCCTTGAGTCTGCAGTAAACTACTACTGGTGCCAGGCACTTGGTAAAGACCCTGGGCGCAGTAGACAAGCCAAAGGGCAGCACAGAAAATTGGTAATGTTTCGAGCCTGCCTTGAACCTGAGGTATCTTCTGCACTCCTGTCTGATAGGAATGTGTAGGCAAGCCTTCTTTAAATCCAATGTCACTATCCATGCATTTTTGCTCAACATTGGCAGGAGCTGCTGCAGAGTAAGCATCTTGAACTTTGGTATATCCAGGAAAGTATTTAAGACTGACCGATCCAGGATGGGTCTCCAAGTATTTTGCTTTCTGGGAACTAGAGAGAGTCTTGAATAAAAGCCTTGTCCCGTCTCTGAATTTGGAACCAGTTCTATGGCGCTCATAGCCATGAGGGACCTCACCTGTTTTAATGCCTCTGCCCATTGAGTTTTTGGTAGGTCTGGCCATCCGTTTGGTTTTGGTAAGGTGTGAAAGTGGAATTTGTAACCTCTTAAAACTACATCCAGAACCCACTTGTCTTGGATTATTAAGTCCAATTTTGGTGAAAAAGAGAAAGTTTTCCTCCCAGAGGAGCTTCCAGGAGAGAGGTTCCTGGAGTCATGCAGGGGGAGTCATTGAGCCTGTTTCCTGTAAGGTTGAGACCTATCTTCTCCACCCCTGGGGTTGGAAGCACTCCACTGTCTAGGTCTATAAGAGGTCTGTGCCTATATCTACCCCTCTGAGGCCTGGCTGAACTTGTAAGAAATCCTTAACCGTTTGCATGGATTTTGCCTTATCCTCCATTTTCTTTATAACCTCTTCAGCCTTAGACCCAAACAAAACATTATGTTGAACAGGAACATCCAGTAACTTTGCTTTCACTTGATCAGGCAAATTTTGTTCCTTTAACCAAGCATGCCTTCTAATTATCGTGCCAGTGGCAGCCGCCCTGCAAGAGGCCTCCAAAGCATCAAAACCACAGTGTAAGGTATGTTTTCCCACCTGCTCAGTAGCATGCATCAAATCATGTAATTCCTTATTGTCTGCACATGCAGAAATGGTACTCATTTTTTGTTTCATAACAGACAAAAGGTATTGCTGATATTTCAACATATGAAATTGACAATTTAAAGCCCTAATAGATAAAATAGCAGAAGTGTACACTTTTTTTGCCCCATCTCTCCAAAGCTCTAGAATCCTTATCTGACGGAATAGGGTTCTTAGCAGTGGCGGCCTAAACACCCTTAGGACCCTGAGAAATGGTTTCTGGCTCAGCAGTAGGATTTTTATAAAGAAACTGGTGGGAGTCAGGGACTCTGTAATATCTATCAGGCTTAGCAGGGGCTGGAGGAAAGGAGTCAGGAGTTAAATTAGACTCAGAAAAGACATCATCCACAATATCCAAAATAGGAGGAATAGCCAGGGGTCTGTGTTGGGGAAGAAGAAGCAAATCCCTAAGCCTTCTCTTAGATTCAGAGTACTCCTGCCCTTCCCAGTGAAAATGTTCCCTCATGTCATGTAAAGTTTCCCCAAAAGAATAATCCTCAGGAGGATAAGCTGAAGGAATGGATTCCTCAGCATCAGAATCCTCATAAGGAGGGAAAGTATAATCCTGTTCAGAGGAAGACACTGAAGAGATAGATGCCTGATCAGAGGATTCATAATCCAATTCTTGTCTTGGCCTTTTGTAAGGAGGGGGATGTGAACCCCTAATCATAGTTTACAAGTCCTCCACCATTTTAAGCATTTGTTTTTGAGATTTAGGTCCTGGATCAGAGGAGGCCTGGGCTTGAGTCTTTGTTTTAGAAGGAGTCTTTGCCTTTACCTGAAGCTGCGTAGGCCTGAAAACCCCCTCGGAAGCCGGTACCAGCACAGCGGCTCCAGACCCATCTGAGGGAGCATTATCTGAAGGTCCTGTACCTGGAGTATTCGAAGGCCTAGTTGGCTCCTCGTGGGAGTCCGTTTCGGCAAGCAGTTCTGTAATGGCCGACGACAGTGGCTGCGAAAGTGCCTTACTGATGACAGCTGAACCAGCAGCTGGCTCTGATTGTAAACTGTCGTCTGATTTGGACCTCGGAGGCCTATCCTTATCCTTGCACCTTTTATGAACTCCAGTAGTCGGAAGCGTGTCCGACGACATGTTATAATTGAATCGCCTCCCAAAGTAATGAAAGGCAAAATCATATCTCCGTTTAATAGTACGTTGATTGAATCTAGCACAAAACTGACAACTGGCTACATCATGGTCAGGGCCTAGACAAGGAATACAGTAAGAGTGAAAATCCTTATGAGGTATTTGCTTCCCAAAAGAAATACAATTATTAACTTTTTCTGACATCGGTCTGGAGCAAGAAAAAAAAGTTTCCCCAACGTGGTACTTAGCTTTGAAAAGAAGAATGTCTTCGGTATGAAGCACCAAAAATAACAGGAGTCAGCCGACTGGCACTTGTGAACTGCTTTCACTGCGTGGCAAGAAAGACTGGAGAACATGGCGTCGGCTGGGAGCTTTGTACCCCTGGTGCTCTGATGTCAGGGAGGGTGAGTACACAGCCGACGCCGGACCCAGACTTTGGGATTCTGGCCGACCAAGGGCTGCCTGCTGGCAGGAAGAACCCTACAGTGATGACTGCAACAGTGAAACACGATGAACATCATATGTTCCACAGAGTCAAATGTTGCTGACAAATCAAACAGAATCAGAACAGTGAAGCAGTACTGATCTCTTACCATAAGGAGATAATTTATCACCCTGATGAAGGCAATCTCAGTTCCATGGCAGGTGTCGAAGCCAGACTGTTGGGGATATACAAGTGAAAATGGGATTCAGACTGCACATTCATAATTTTTTCAAGAATGTCAAAATGGAAATCAGATGAAAGATACCAAGATAAACTAAAGAAATGGCTTTATGGGGGCCTGGGTAACCAGCACCTCTTTTAAACACAAGAGAAAACTCACTAACCTCAAAGAAAATAACTGTATCCAAGACATTTAGGCAGGTAGTAATCAACGTGAATCGACATGGGTCCAGTCTACAAGTTTAAGCAGATGTCAGAAATCACTGTTGTCCCACTTCCTACTTCAACTTCCTGATCCTATGTCCAAGGCATTACTTGCACAGAAAATCTTGAAACAGGAATTACTGTCTCTCTCTTTAGTTAAATGGTTTTCAATGACTGGCACTACAGCTGTTACTTACCAGTGCCATACCAACTACCTTGGGAGAGCAACAGTAACTGACAAATTTCAGTGAGACTGGGATTTTTTCAGGCTCATTGATGACCTCATCGCTTTATTAGATGCCCTCTATAGACTTTGGTTGCCAATTAGTGAAGGAAGATTCAAGGTAGAACATGACAAAAAAGGAATGTCCTTCCAGTCATACAAGGTGACAGTTTGGTACTGGGGGATGGACAAAGGGTAGTCGTACTGGACAGGTGTGAATGAAAGGATTCATCACTATGGTTAAGTACTTAACTACCATATCTTATTTATTCAAACAGTCCAATCTGACTTTTGGGTCAGAATCCCCACCTACATGAAACCCGAATGGCATCTTGACAAGAGACCCTTGAAGATGGGCTCCAAAGGAAGCCTTAGACCTCAAAATAAGCACTGTAAATTAGATGCTAACAAAGTTATGCAATGTAGAGCATGTTGTCATTGAACAAATCTCAACTGAAGAATTTCTAAACAAGGTTGCTGAGGTGGCAACAGTTATGGTGAAATGTGCCTTGGGTTTGCATGATAAAGGGTAACAGTAAATGGAGTACAAATACAAAATGAAATTCAAAAGCCACACAGACATGGTGACTTTGTTGCAAAGGAGACAAATAAGAGTCTTTTCTGAAAGGTATAGTTCTGTGCTGGTATACTCTAAGTTGCCTTTGTATGCAGATATATTCACCTGCATTTGAATGCTTTGGAAGAGAGACTGTTAAGAGAGAATCAGAAGCCACCTTGGGGAGAAAGGAGTGATTATTACATAGTGACACACTGTCCTTGTGAAATACCACTTAAGGGACAGAAAAATAGGGCCTGTAATTTTGATACTTTTCTGGCAGAAGTGACAGCAACTAAGAATAAGGTCTTCCAGACCAGAAACTTCAAGGGTGTAGAGAATGTTGGCTTAAATGGAGACAAAGATTCCAGTACACTGGTTCCCTAACTGGAGTCCAGAATACAAAATCCCCATTCAGAAAGGTCTTGCAGCGTTTATAAGAAGCCTTGGGGTGGACTTCCTGACTAGCATGATAATTGAAAATGGCTGTCAACTGTGTTTTAATTGTAGAGAAGCTGCAACCCAAGTCAAACATTCTAGAAAGTGTAGACCATTCAGAAAAGGGGCAGAAAAAGGATCAACGTCTTGTGAAGATGCCAAGATCATGAAACATTTCCACCTCCAGTGATGAATCTTGTGAGTAGATTCCTTTTGGAAGGCAGACCGAATTTTCTCAGTGGATAAGGCTTGGTTGAGTCATCATTGGAGAAGTGGAGAAACCAAGCAACTGTCCATTAGATGTAAAGGTCTGACTGAGGTTTTCCAGATGAGTGGGAAAGTAGATCTTGTCTAGGATTCAAGATCTAGGAGGGATTCTCTGATGTGAGGCCTGGGCCAACAGGGAGCAACGAGGATGAAAACTGCTTTGCATCTGACTGCTTTCTACAGAAATCTGGGGATTAAGGGCAAAGGAGCACAAAGTAACCTGAAAGGTCACTGCTCAACTACAGCACCTTTCAGGAACTGTCCCTTCAGAGGGATCATGGCAAAGACTGTGTTGCAATGGGTGTTAGATGGGAGGACAAATAAATTGCAGCAATTTTGGCCCCAAGAGCAGAAAGTCCGTTATGTCTTCACTGGATTGAATAACTACTTGTAAGACATTAGGATAGACTTCCTTAGCTTGTCTGCAAGGCAGTTATTTTCATGGGAATGTGCATCACAATTAGAAAATGATGCAAAGCAATCACCCACTGCCACACTGTCATCACTTTCCAGCATAAGGGATAAAATATGGTTCACCCTTTTTGGTACATGAACAAACTGCTATCTTGTCTGGATAAGAATCACCCTGGAGGGAGGTAGTACTGTCATTTCTGCAATGTGAGGAGTTCCTACATCTCTAAGATACTAATATGAAAGTTGTCCTTTTCAGGACTCCATAATCCTTAGACCATCCTCCCTTTGCAATACACTTTCACCCCAGGGAGGAAGCTTCTGTGGCCGCCATTATTGCCAGTGGTTGGAGAACAAAGGATCTTCTAGACTGCATGCAGGGGGAATTTAGCCAACATTTCAATTGTTGCTTGCAAAAGTTCCTTATGATACTCAGGGTTGAAAGAGGTTGAGAAAGCTGAGCCTGAAGCAGCATCTGCAGAATCCTCATGTAGAAAATAATGAGCTGCACCATCAGAACAGACAAGGCGATTAGGTTGAGGACTAGGGCAGCTGTAGAAGACCTTGAAGAGGAGGTAGTATTCCTCAGCATTTGCATTTAGACAGAAGAGAGATACTATAAACTCAGAGTTGTGTCTAGATGACATGCGATGAACTGAATGGCTTATGCCAGTTAAAGAACTGATTTCTGATAATTTATGGATATGCCCAAGGATACACAGAATTGCAGCAAGTAGTCCCTAACTTTCACTAATGATTCCTTTGTTAGGGACAGATAGGAACCAGCCATCAAGATAGAGAAAGACTCTAATCCTATGAATTCATAGGTAAGCTATGACCATAGAACAGCTGAATACCCAGAGGGTTGTGGTGAGACCAAAGGGCAGGGTTATGAACTGGAAGCAACTGGCTCTGACAGAAGCAAATAAATTTCCATGATGCTTCAGATCTGTTGATATGGAGACCTAGTGTCCTGCAGATCTACTGAGCACATTCAGCCATTTTTGTGAAGGAAAGGCAAAATTGACCACATTGCGACCAACCTGAATGGGTCTTCTCACATAACTATTTAGATGACTAAGTCCAAAACAGCCCCAAGAGCCTTGACTTTCTTCAAAACCAAAAAAACCTTGAGTAAAATCCTGACTCTTTCTGATCTAGTGGGTCCCTCCAGGATGGCTTTTGTTTTTTAATCAAATAACTTCTCTTTCACTTGCCTCTAGTTGATGGGGTGGTGCATCTAAAAAAGTACAGTTGTGTACACTTACCATAAATGTTTGAGTATATTCACTGTTGCAGTCATTACATTTGGATTATCTGCTTGCAGGTAGCCCTCAGTCGGCCTGATTAACAAAGTCTTGTCTGTTGCTGTCTCTTCTTCCATGACGTCAGGGGTATAAAACATGCAGCCGATGTCATTACATCAGTTTTTCTTGCCCCAGATGTCAGGTGCCTCCCTAATGGGAAGCAATTAAATCTATAAATATACAAGGTTATACCTCAAACAAAAAAGCAAATACACCAAAAAGCTTTTAAGCATTGAAAAGGAGAGAACAGGTATAGCCAAAGAAGTCAGGGGGCTGGAGGGAGGGTAACCAGGACTGCAACAGTGAATACACTCGAACATCTACATTTATGGTAAGTGTACACAACTGTACAATGTTCTTCGTGTTTCACTGTTGCAGTCATTACATACATCTGGGTAGATTCCCAAAGCTCAGGATGGGAGGAGGAATTTAGACAGCATTAGGACCAGCTAGAAGGCCCTGTAAAACTGCAGTGGTAAAGCCAGCTCTGGATTTAGAGAAAATTGGCAAATGGTAATGCTTGGTGAAAGTATGTACAGAACTCCAGATAGCAGCTTCTAGGATGTCCCTGGTAGGTACGCCTCTGAGAAAGGCTGTAGAGGTAGATGCAGCCTTGGTTGAGTGGGATCTGATCCCCTGCGGGATAGGTTTTTCATGGTGCTTATAGCAGAAGTGAATGCAATGGCCTATCCATTTGGAGATGGTTTGCTTTGAAATAGCCTTCCCCTCTGTCCCTGCAGCAAATGCCACCAGCAGTTGTTCAGATTTCCTTTGAGGTTTAGACCTGTCCAAGTTTAATCTAAGTTGTCTGTGCACATCTAAGGAGTGCAGTATCCGTTCCCCTTTGTTCTGTGGATTAGGAAAGAAGGTAGGCAAATGAATAGATTGATTAAAGGCCACAGTGGATACCACTTTAGCATGAAAGAGGGATTGGTCCTGAGAGACACCCTGTCCGCATGAAAGATGATGAAAGGCTCCACTGCCATAAGGGCCTGTAATTCAGATACCCTTCTTGCTGAAGTGATGGCTAAAAGGGAAGCTGTTTTCCAAGAAAGGAATTTTAAATCTGCAGTAGCAGCTGGCTCGAAAGGAGGAAGGGTGAGCTTCTCCAATACAAAGTTAAGGTCCCAGGCTGGAGTTGGAGCTCTCCTGGGTGGTCTTAAATTTTTGGCCCTTCTGAGGAACTGCTTGAGCAGTGGAAGAGAGAAGAGGGGAGGTTCTGTGTTATAATAAGCTAAAATGGCTGAGGCATGAATTTTTATTGAGGAAAAAGACAGGCCCTTGTGAAGCATCTCAGTTAAGTATTGTAAAATCTGAGGTAGATTGTGCACTGCTGTGCCCATCCCTTGAGATTGGTTCCAGGCACAGAATCTTTTCCATTTTTCAGCATAAGATTTTCTAGTACTAGGCCTCCTTGCCTCTAAAATGACATCCATCACTGGTTTACTGAGGGATGGTAAAGGAGAGCTTAGGTAATTAGCCAGGCTGCTAGGTTCAGTGTTTGAAGCGGAGGGTGCAGAATCTGGTTCTTCTGCTGAGACAGCAGGGTGAGTCTGAGGCAGGTGCCATGGGGCCAACAGTGGCACACTGCTAGTCTGTAGAGGGGTAAGAATGTGTACCCCCCTGCTTGTTTATGTACCACATAACAGTGGTGTTGTCTATCTTTACCATTAATTGTCCTGGAAGAATGTGGTCCTTGAAGGCCGTCAGAGCATTCTGTACAGCTGACATTTCTTTATGATTGATGTGAAGGTGCATTTGAATTGGGTTCTATTTGCCCTGAATACCCTTCCCTGCCAGGTGTGCCCCCCCCCCCATGCATAGTCTGATGCGTCAGTTGTTAGGGTTTGGGCAGGAGGGGGTAGTGTGAAAGGTAGTCCCTTGATTTAGTGGTAGGCCTCTGCCCACCAAAGGAACTCTAGGTGTAGACAAGGAATGATAGGAATTCATTGCTTTTAGTTCCTGACAATGTTGACATTATAGGCTTTTTAGATACCATTGTAGTTTCCTCATATGCAGTCTTGCATATGGAATTAGAAGAATGCAGGAGGCCATGATCCCAAGGCTTGTAGTATTTGCCTTGCAGATAGCAGGGTTTTTGTGACCACTTGTTTGAAGTAGGTTGTCAAGTGAATTTGTTTCTCTGGCGTGAGGAAAGCCATCTTGGAAGTTGTATTCAAGCTTACTCCCAGGAATATGATTTGTTGACAGGGTACCAGGTGTAATTTCTTTTTGCTTATGGTGTACCCCAGACAAGTTAGCACCCTCTGTACAAAAGCCAAATGATTCAAAAGTATGTCCTGGTTTTCTGTCTGAATTAGACAATCATCCAGGTATTAGTATATTTGAATATTTCTTTGCCTGCAAAATGCAATGATGGGAGCTAGGCACTTTGTGAATACCCTGGGCGCAGTATAGAAGCCAAAGGGCAGTGCAGAGAACTGACCATGTGTGTAACCTGCTTTGAAACGTAGGTATCTTCTGCAAGATTCCCTGATTGGGATGTGCAGGCATGCTTCCTTTAAATTTAGTGTTGTCAACCAGACATCTTTGCTTAGCATAGGAAGCAACTGTTGAAGAGTCAGCATCTTGAATTTTGGAATCACCAAAAAGGTGATTAGAGTAGGCAGGTCCAGGATAGGATGCCATGAATTGTCTTTTCTGGGTACCAGGAAAATACTCAAGTAGAAACCTTGCCCCTTTTTCTCTTCTGGTACCAACTGAATAGCCCCTATATGCTTAAGAGAGAGAGTATATGTGCTTTGGAGGTAGATCTAGCCAACCGCTTGGAGTTGGTGACGTGTGGAAGTTAAATCTGTATCATTGGGACACTATATTTAAAACCCCTGGGTAATGAGTCCCCAGTTCTTTGCATGAAGTGCAATCTCCCCCTCCCCCCCCCCAAAAGAGACAGTCAGTTGAGAAGTGCTTGGAAGTTTTAAAAAGAAGTCATTGAGACAGTTTACCATAGGGGGGAGTTTTTTACCTCCAAATTTGGAAGTGGAGGCCCCCCACTGCTTAGTCCTGTGCGCCACCTGGGACTGAAGCCTGGGTGCTCTGCTGGATCTGGGTTTGGAATGAGAAGGTCTGGAAGGGGTAGGAAAAAAACAATCCTTAGAAGGCCAATGCCTACTAAATCTTGGAGGTTGCACAAGTAAAAAGTCTTTAACAGTTTGCATAGATTTAGCTTTTTCCTCCATCTTTTTAAGAACTTCTTCTGCCTTGTTGCCAAACAGGTGGCCCTGATTTAAGGGAGCATCCAGTAATTTCGCTTTAACATGATCTGGCAAGGATTGCTCCTTAAGCCAAGCATGCCTTCTAAGTACAGACACAGTTACCGCAACCCTGCAAGATGCTTCTAGTGAATCAAAACCACATTGCAATGTATGTTTACCAACTTGTTCAGCAGAATGCATAAAATCCTGTAAAGCCTTATTTTCAGCACAATCATGAATCAACATTTTCTGTTTAAGCAATCCAATAATATGCAGCTGATACTGTAGCATATGAAACTGGCAATTTAAGGCCCTAATGGCCAAAGTTGCAGAAGTGTATACCTTCTACCCAATCTAGCCAGCGCCCTGGAGTCCCTAACAGAGGGGGGTAGGATTTTTGGCAGTAGTAGCTTTAATGCCCTTGGGTCCCTGTGAAATGGTTTCAAGATCCGCAGTAGGAGTTTGAAAAGGAACTTGTGAGAGTCAGGAACCCTGTAATATCTATCAGGTTTTCTGGAAGCAGGAGGTAGAGAGTCAGGGTCCATGCTAGATTCCAAAAAGGCATCATCAATAATGTCCAGTACAGGAGGTATAGCTAAAGGCCTGTGCTGGGGCAGGAGTAAGAAATCCCTTAGCCTCTTTTTAGAATCAGAGAAATCCTGACTTTCCCAATGAAAAGCTCCCTGAGAGAATGCAAGGTTTTCACCAAAAGAGAAATCCCTCTGGGGTATAGAGTCCTCAGCAAAGGGTAAATCCTGGTCATCAGAGGAAACAGAAATTTCAGAATCCTGGTCAGAAGTATCATAAGCAAACTCAGTCCTAGGTTTCCTAAAGGGGGGAAGGTTGGCTTCCCCTGATTAAAGTAATAAGGTCTTCAGTCATTCTTATCATTTGTTCTTAGGCATAGAGGCCTGAATTCCCCATACGTGTGTGGGCGCCAGTTTTCTAGGCATGGTTCGAAGTTTTAGGCCTTGAAGAAGAAGATGGCGCCTGTTTAATATGCAAGTCAGTAGGCCTGAATACACCTCAGGAAGCTGGAGCCTGCACATGCTCCGGACCCATCCGTTAGAGACATCTGCAGGTTCCACAGTTGAAGCATCTGTCAGACATACCGGACTCAATGGGTCTCAGTAGAGGGGCCTGTGAATCTGAAGTAGCGGGTATCAGGGTTCATGAAAGTTTATTTAAGTACTGGCTTAACTGGAGTGGCCTGTCGCTGTCTTTATCGTTGGGTTTTTTACGGAATGTTGGTAGGCGGCTGGCTTAGCAAAGACATAGGATAATTCAACCGAGCACCAAAAAATTTAGAAGCGCTAAATATACCGAATGACGGATAGTTCGTGGTTTAAATATAGGCACAAAACCGACAGCTTAGGCACGCCGTGGTCAGGGCCTAGGCAAGGAATACAGTAATATGAATGAAAATCTTTATGAGGTATTGGCTTTCCCCACAAGAAATGCAATTATTTACTTTTACTGACAACATCGGTTAGAGCAAGAAAAGTTTTCCCAATGGGGTATTTAGCTTTAGTTGAAGACTTCGGTTCTGAAACCTCGTAAACGAAAATTTCCAGGAGTCTGTCGACCGGCACTTCGCGTAACCGTGCTTCTGCTTCTCGAAAGCAATCGCACGGCAAGAAAGACTGATGTAATGACGGCTGCATGTTTTACACCCTCGGCGACCTGACGTCATGGGAAGAAGAGACAGCAACCGACATACGACCCAAGACTTTGCTACATCAGGTTAACTGACGGTAAGCTACCTGCAAGCAGATAACCCAAATGTAATGATTGCAACAGGAAACACAAAGAACATCAGTCCAGGCATTTCGTGAATACTCTGGGCGCAGTAGATAAGCCAAAGGGCAATGCTGAGAATTGATAATGCTCTGACTCTGCAAGAAATCTGAGGTGTCTTCTGCAACTTTGTCTGATAGGGACATGCAGGTATGCCTCCTTGAGGTCTAGAGTCACCAGCCAAGACCTCTTGCCCAGCATGGGAAGGAGTTGCTGTAGAGTCAGCATTTTGAATTTTGGCACAATGAGGTAAGTATTCAGTGCAGACAAGTCAAGAATAGGCCTCCATTGATTTTCTTTTCTTGGAACAAGGAATAATCTGGAGTAAAATCCTTGGCCTCGTTCTGAAAGAGGTACCTTTTCTATAGCTTTCATTTGTATTAAGTTGGAAATTTGTTTCAAAGCCTCTGCCCTCTGATTTGGTGGCAGGTCTGGCATGCCTTTTCTTTTTGGCAATGTGTGGAAATGGAACCTGTATCCTTTGTCAATTATTTGCAGTGTCCATGTGTCCCTTGTAATGCTGTGCCAATTTTTTGAAAATAAAGAAAGCTTTCCGCCCAAAGGTGCTTCTAATTGAGCTCTGGTCGGCGGAGTCAAAACAAAGTCATTGAGTCTGTCCTGGTGCAGCAGTTGTAGATCCTGCACTACCTCTCTGGTTGGGAGGCTGCCATTGACGGCCTCTGTAGGAGCCTCTAGCTTGCCCTCTACCTCTGGCACGCCTATTCCTGCCTCTCTGAGATCTGTCCGAGTCCGGAAAGGACCAATTCTTAGTAGGCCAATTTCTGCTGAATCTCGGTGGTTGGACTTGCAGAAAGTCTTTGACTGTTTGCACAGATTTTGCCTTTTCTTCAAATTTCAAGACCTCTTGAGCAGTGGAACCAAATAATTTTTGCTTTTCCATAGGAGCATCCAAAAGCTTAGCTTTAACATGGTCTGGCAGAGATTGTTCCTTCAGCCAGGCATGCCTACGTATGACTGCACCTGTCATAGCTGACCTACATGAAGCTTCCAATGCATCATAACCACACTGCAAGAAATGGTTACTAACCTGTTGGGAGTTATGTACCAGATCCTGAAGGGATTTGCGATCAAGGGGTTCAGAAGAAGACAGTTTCTTATGCAATTCATCTAACAAATACTCTTGGTACTGTATCATATGAAATTGACAATTTAATGCCCTCATGGAAAGAGTTGCAGAAGTATACACTTTCTACCCCATCTCTAAAGCTCTGGACTCCCTTTCAGAGGGTAGAGGATTTCTAGCAGTGGCAGCTGCAACCCCTTTTGGGCCCTGGGAAATAGTTTCTGGATCAGCAGAGTGGGCCATGTACAGGTGTAGATGTGAGTCCGGGACCCTGTAGTACCTATCAGGTTTGGCAGGAGCCGGAGGGAGAGAGTCAGGGGCTGTACTAGCATCAGAGTACACATCATCAATGACATTCAAAACAGGAGGTATAGCTAAAGGCCTATGCTGAGGTAAATGGAAAGAGGTCCTTAATCTCTTTCTAGAATCAGAGAATTCCTGACCCTGCCATTGAAAATGTTCTCTCAGAGTGTAATGTCTCTCCAAAGGAAAACTCTTTAGGAGGGGAGGCCGAGGGAATAGATTCTTCAGCATCAGAATCCTCATAGGCCGAATAAGCCTCCTCCTGGTGGTCTGACAGAGTAGAGCCATCAGTGGACTCATCTGAGGAGTGGGGGTCAGAGGGCCCAACCCTGGGCCTTTTGTCTGGAGGTGGTTGAGAGCCCCTGTCCGGATGAGGTTGAGAACCTCTAATTAAGGAGATAAGATCCTCTGCTAAGCTAAGAATCTGTGAGCCAGTAGAAGGTCTCTGAGAGGTAACCTTGGGAGGCAAAGCTTTAGTAAGTTTAGCAGCTTTAGCCTAGAGAAAGCCTTAATGGACATGGATGCAGGAGGTATGGCTGCACCACGTGCAGGAGTAGACTTTAAAGGAATGGTGTCGGAAGGTTCCTGGACACCAGTTTCAGAAGGTAATTTAATAACCGACTCGGCCGGGGCCTCCGGGGCCGAGGTAGTCGGTTGTGCGGTTTCGGTAATCGGAAGTACCAAGGACTCGGTTTCAGCCGAGACCAAGACACTCGCGGTAGGTCTGACCGTGGTTTCAGCCGAAACCGCGGCCCACGTGTGTTGGTCTTTGTCCTTCCGTTTCTTAACTAAATGCGAAGTCGGAGTCTCCGACGGCATCTTGTAAGCAAAACTAGCCCCAAAGAATTCCTCTGCAAACTCCGACCGACGTCTAAGAGTTCGTCGGTTGAAGGAAGCACAGGCTGAACAGGCCGAGACGTCGTGGTCTGGGCCTAGGCAGGGGAGGCAGTAAGAGTGGAAATCCTTATGAGGTATTTGTTACCCACAAGTTAAACAATTATTAACTTTATCTGACATCGGCTGAGGCAAGAAAGAGTCCCCAACGGGGTACTTAGCTTTTTCAAAGTCTTCAGTAGCTGAATCACAGGAGCTGGCCGACCGGCACTTGCGAACTGCTTCTGCTTCGGGCACCACGCGGCAAGAAAGACTGAGGAAAATGGCGTCGGCTGATGCTTTTATACCCCAGACGCTCTGACGTCGGGGAAAGTGCGAAATCAGCCGAGGCCAGACCCAGACTTTGGAATCCGGCCGACTGAAGGGCTGCCTGAGGCAGGACATCCCATATGTGATGACTGCAGATGCATCCTTGAAGGACAGCTGCTTGAGCAGTGGAAGAGAGAAGAGGGGAGGTTCTGTGTTATAATAAGCTAAAATAGCTGAGGCATGAATTTTTATTGAGGAAAAAGACAGGCCCTTGTGAAGCATCTCAGTTAAGTATTGTAAAATCTGAGGTAGATTGGGCACTGCTGTGCCCATCCCTTGAGACTGGCTCCAGGTACAGAATCTTTTCCATTTTTCAGCATAAGATTTTCTAGTACTAGGCCTCCTTGCCTCTAAAATGACATCCATCACTGGTTTACTGAGGGATGGTAAAGGAGAGCTTAGGTAATTAGCCAGGCTGCTAGGTTCAGTGTTTGAAGCAGAGGGTGCAGAATCTGGTTCTTCTGCTGAGACAGCAGGGTGAGTCTGAGGCAGGTGCCATGGGGCCAACAGTGACACACTGCTAGTCTGCAGAGGGGTAAGAATGTGTACCCCCCTGCTTATTTATGTACCACATAACAGTGGTGTTGTCTAGCTTTACCATTAATTGTCCTGGAAGAATGTGGTCCTTGAAGGCCGTCAGAGCATTCTGTACAGCTGACATTTCTTTATGATTGATGTGAAGGTGCATTTGAATTGGGTTCCATTTGCCCTGAATACACTTCCCTGCCAGGTGCGCCCCCCCCCCCATGCATAGTCTGATGCGTCAGTTGTTAGGGTTTGGGCAGGAGGGGGTAGTGTGAAAGGTAGTCCCTTGATTTGGTGGCAGGCCTCTGCCCACCAAAGGAACTCTAGGCGTAGACAAGGAATGATAGGAATTCATTGCTTTTAGTTCCTGAGAATGTTGACATTATAGGCTTTTTAGATACCATTGTAGTTTCCTCATATGCAGTCTTGCATATGGAATTAGAAGAATGCAGGAGGCCATGATCCCAAGGCTTGTAGTATTTGCCTTGCAGATAGCAGGGTTTTTGTGACCACTTGTTTGAAGTAGGTTGTCAAGTGAATTTGTTTCTCTGGCGTGAGGAAAGCCATCTTGGAAGTTGTATTCAAGCTTACTCCCAGGAATATAATTTGTTGACAGGGTACCAGGTGTAATTTCTTTTTGCTTATGGTGTACCCCAGACAAGTTAGCACCCTCTGTACAAAAGCCAGATGATTCAAAAGTATGTCCTGGTTTTCTGTCTGAATTAGACAATCATCCAGGTATTAGTATATTTGAATATTTCTTTGCCTGCAAAATGCAATGATGGGAGCTAGTCACTTTGTGAATACCCTGGGCGCAGTATAGAAGCCAAAGGGCAATGCAGAGAACTGACCATGTGTGTAACCTGCTTTGAAACGTAGGTATCTTCTGCAAGATTCCCTGATTGGGATGTGCAGGCATGCTTCCTTTAAATTTAGTGTTGCCAACCAGACATCTTTGCTTAGCATAGGAAGCCACTGTTGAAGAGTCAGCATCTTGAATTTTGGAATCACCAAAAAGGTGATTAGAGTAGGCAGGTCCAGGATAGGACGCCATGAATTGTCTTTTCTGGGTACCAGGAAAATACTCGAGTAGAAACCTTGTCCCTTTTTCTCTTCTGGTACCAACTGAATAGCCCCTATATGCTTAAGAGAGAGAGTATATGTGCTTTGGAGGTAGATCCAGCCAACCGCTTGGAGTTGGTGACGTGTGGAAGTTAAATCTGTATCATTGGGACACTATATTTAAAACCCCTGGGTAATGAGTCCTCAGTTCTTTGCATGAAGTGCAACCCCCCCCCCCCCACACACAAAAGAGGCAGTCAGTTGAGAAGTGCTTGGAAGTTTTAAAAAGAAGTTATTGAGACAGTTTACCATAGGGGGGAGTTTTTTACCTCCAAATTTGGAAGTGGAGGCCCCCCACTGCTTAGTCCTGTGCGTCACCTGGGACTGAAGCCTGGGTGCTCTGCTGGATCTGGGTTTGGAATGAGAAGGTCTGGAAGGGGTAGGAAAAAAACAATTCTTAGAAGGCCAATGCCTACTAAATCTTGGAGGTTGCACATGTAAAAAGTCTTTAACAGTTTGCATAGATTTAGCTTTTTCCTCCACCTTTTTAAGAACTTCTTCTGCCTTGTTGCCAAACAGGTGGCCCTGATTTAAGGGAGCATCCAGTAATTGCGCTTTAACATGATCTGGCAAGGATTGCTCCTTAAGCCAAGCATGCCTTCTAAGTACAGACCCAGTTACCGCAACCCTGCAAGATGCTTCTAGTGAATCAAAACCACACTGCAATGTATATTTACCAACTTGTTCAGCAGAATGCATAAAATCCTGTAAATCCTTATTTTCAGCACAATCGTGAATCAACATTTTCTGTTTATGCAATCCAATAATATCCAGCTGATACTGTAGCATATGAAACTGGCAATTTAAGGCCCTAATGGCCAAAGTTGCAGAAGTGTATACCTTCTGCCCAATCTAGCCAGCGCCCTGGAGTCCCTAACAGAGGGGGGTAGGATTTTTGGCAGTAGTAGCTTTAATACCCTTGGGTCCCTGTGAAATGGTTTCAAGATCCGCAGTAAGAGTTTGAAAAGGAACTTGTGAGAGTCAGGAACCCTGTAATATCTATCAGGTTTTCTGGAAGCAGGAGGTAGAGAGTCAGGGTCCATGCTAGATTCCAAAAAGGCATTATCAATAATGTCAGGTACAGGAGGTATAGCTAAAGGCCTGTGCTGGGGCAGGGGTAAGAAATCCCTTAGCCTCTTTTTAGAATCAGAGAAATCCTGACTTTCCCAATGAAAAAGCTCCCTGAGAGAATGCAAGGTTTCACCAAAAGAGAAATCCTCTGGGGGGGGGGGGGGGGGGATAGAGTCCTCAGCAAAGGGTAAATCCTGGTCATCAGAGGAAACAGAAATTTCAGAATCCTGGTCAGAAGTATCATAAGCAAACTCAGTCCTAGGTTTCCTAAAGGGGGGAAGGTTGGCTTCCCCTGATTAAAGTAATAAGGTCTTCAGTCATTCTTATCATTTGTTCTTTAGGCATAGAGGCCTGACCATACGGTGTGGGCGTCAGTTTTCTAGGCATGGTTCGAGTTTTAGGCCTTGAAGAAGAAGATGGCGCCGGTTTAATATGCAAGTCAGTAGGCCTGAATACACCCTCAGAAGCTGGTGCCTGCACAGCGGCTCCGGACCCATCCAAGTTAGAGACATCTGCAGGTTCCACAGTTGAAGCATCTTGTGGCATACCGGACTCCGAATGGGTCTCAGTATAGGCCTGTGAATCTGAAGTAGCGGGTATCAGGGTCTGCAAAAGCACCTAAGTACTGGCGAACTGAGTGGCCTGTCTCTGTCTTTATCTTTGGGTTTTTTTCGGAATGTTGGTAGTCAGATGGCTTACCAAAGACATACGATAATTGAACCGAGCACCAAAAAATTTAGAAGCGCAAATATACCGATGACGGATAGTTCGTGGGTTTAAATAAGGCACAAAACCGACAGCGAGGTACGTCGTGGTCAGGGCCTAGGCAAGGAATACAGTATGAATGAAAATCTTTATGAGGTATTGGCTTTCCACAAGAAATGCAATTATTTACTTTTACTGACATCGGTTTAGAGCAAGAAAAAGTTTTCCCAATGGGGTATTTAGCTTTTAGTTGAAGACTTCGGTTCTGAAACTCGTAAACGAAAATTTCAGGAGTCTGTCGACCGGCACTTGCGAACTGCTTCTGCTTCGAGCACCACACGGCAAGAAAGACTGATGTAATGACGGCTGCATGTTTTACACCTCTGATGACCTGACGTCATGGAAGAAGAGACAACAACAGACATACGACCCAAGACTTTGCTAATCAGGCCAACTGACGGCTACCTGCAAGCAGATAACCCAAATGTAATGATTGCAACAGTGAAACACAAAGAACATCAGTCTGTCTCAGTTTTAATAACCCCAGATGGCCTCCAGAGAGGAACCATCTGGTAGCACTTTAAAGATGGGGTAGCCTCTCAGAAAAGGGTTCACACTATTCCTGATTATGCAGACCCCCTTGGCCTCTAGGCCTGTATCCATTGAAAGATGCCTCTACCTCAGCCACCACTTTCAGGATTTGACTCAAATGGCTAATGTTTGAATCTCCTTCCTGCTATACAATCTTTGTAAGGTCTTAAATTTAACTCCAATGTTAGAAGGCATTTTGCCATCATGTTCGCACTTCTGCATTCACTCTTTTATGGAGGAATTAAACAAGGATGATCCATCATAGGAAACATTAGTAAAATATGCCTCAGAGTTGTCTGCAAAGTCACTTAAGTGCAACCATGCTTGATGTCTCATTGTGATGCCTGGTCCAGCAGTCCGAGCTGCTCCATTGGCCGAGTTACGTTTGTGCTGTATGAAGAGATTAGTAATGCTCAGAGAAGTTTCCATCCTCTTCCTGGAGTCTGGATTCCAATGTAGATGGTTTTCTCAGACTAAAGTGTTTGCTGCACCAAATCCCTCTGAACAGAATTCAATCGAGTTTTGTAGTTTAAGCCCCCAAGTGCAAAAATGCCTGAAGCATATACCCACTTCCCTAATCTGTCAATAACTCTGGATTTCTTATTGGGTGGATTGGACAGTAGCTGCATCTTCAGTAAGCTCTTTCTTACTAGCTGCTGTCACAATAATGGAATCAACCAACAGATACTTATCCCAATGCTATCTTTTCATGACCCAATAATTTTTCTAGTTTTAAAGGCACCAAATCACACGTGTTGAGCTCCAAGTTGTTGTCTGAAGTGATGCACTCCAATCAGGAGTCACTGCTTCTCCTCTTTCTTGGAACACTAGGGGTAGGGTTAATGGCCAAACTCCTCCTGCTGTTGAACACTGCCTTGGTGACCTTCACCTTTGGCTCTGACCCATGAATGCATGCTAGGGATGAGAGAGAAAAGAGGAAGTCACAGGGTGGAGCTAATTTCAGAAAGTTTGAATATCCAGCCTCGATGGAGATGATGTAATCACCCCCTCATAATCTCAAAAGCCATACCAGCCTCAGCCGGCTCAGAGAATCTACCTCATTTTCAGTCCAGGACTTGCACCACAGCCACCTGTGCAGAAAAACACACCATGGAAGGAGCTAATATAAGGGATGCTGCCCATCCCTATCCAGCTCAATACCAAAGGGGATAGGAGGACTCTCATCTGTATCAGTGTCTTTTGAAAGGCAAGCATCATGCAATCTGGACCTTCTTCAGACATGCTTCCTTTTACTTTACAAACAAGGAGTAATCATGAAAGGTACAAAGTCCAGCAGACAACTGAAACAATGAGCAATTAACAAATGAGATGGATTAATTTTAGTAGTAAATATGGGAGGTAAGCAGTAGGCGAGAACCAAGGGTGGAAGTTGAAGTGATATACGTGAGGAATGAGTTAGGTGGTGTATCCAGTGGGAAAGTATTTTCAGTCAGATTTTTGGTGGTGTTCTTTTGGGATGAGTTAGGTGATGTATCCAGCAGGGAAAGCATTTTCAAATAGATTTTTGATGGGTTTTTTTTGTGCTCTGAAAGTGGGGAAACGGGAGATTTCTTAGACGTGAGTGGAGTAGGGATTGCCACAATTTGAGTACAAGACTGGAGGAGTGATCAGTACAATGCTCTTTAGTTTGAGGAGTCTGGAGCAGGGGAGTTAACTGGAAAAAGCTGCAGATGTTGCATGGGATGATTATATTACACTGGCAGCAAGACAGAAGAAGGTACCTGGCTGAAGTAGTTTGAAAAGTGACCTTAGGAGTACCTCAAATCTGTAAAATGACTGGGTGGCATCTGGCTTTGGAGAGGATGGTGAAATGGCATTCTGGGGGTGGACTATACCAGAGTTGAGCTAGAAGAACTCATTTGCCTATTGCAGCTCTTCCTGGTCTGTACAGAAATAGAAATAGTGGAGTAGCTAAAAACATTCTTGGCTGTTTGTTTTTAACTTCCCGACACAGTGAAAAAGATTTGTAATCAATTTTGGTTTAGAGGCTATTTTAAGTTCATACTCAACTTTGAGCTTCCCACTTGATCCCTTTAGGTCTTTACAAGTTTGCTTAAGTGTACTCTTAAGGTAGGTAGAATGAAACTTCTTATTAACATTAATTAGTTTATTTCCCCTTGTTGTATTATGTATTTATATAAGTATTCCACCATAAGAGCTCAATTTTTAAATTTCTCAGTATATTTGTTGCTTGTAGGTACAATCTTATCAATACAATTTAAGAGGCATAGAAACCAAGGGTATAAACTGTGGCTTTACCAATGGGATCCACTGAAAGAAGACTACAGCTGGCTTTATTTAGTTTACTTGCTGGACAGTTTACTTTTTCCAGTATAAAGCTATTTGTTTAATGGCGATTCCAGCTGAAGTGTTGCCATCATGCTCAGAAGAGGACATGAGCTGCTCCAGAGTCACACAAATATAATGCCCAGATTAAAGCCCAGACAACACAGGTTCAATTAGTGGCTTAGGTGACTGATGGAGCTGCACGGAGGTATGGGAATGCCCATCCTGGTTGATGTAGGGCAGTTCTGCAAGTGTCCCCTGTGATGATCCATGAAGAAGACTGGGGATGTCATGATGAGGGGGGTGCATTCCAAAGTGAAAAGTTGGTGGACATGGCTGAGTTGTTGTAGAGGCAGGAAGATAAACCGCACGTCCCCACTGTATGCCTGCTCCCTCGAACACAACCATGGATGGCATGTGGGGGAGGGAAGAGTATCAGGGGTAGGTCATTAAACTAAAAATACACCAGCCAAATAGGGATAGACAGATCCCCAAAACACTCTTGGGGTCTTGCACCAACTTCAGCTACACTGGAGCAAGTTCAAGGGGCCAGAAACAGAAGCTGGTAGACCCGGCGATGAACATGTGGCACTGGGTAAAAAATCTGTAGGATAACAAGGGAGCAGAATGTGCTAAAAAAGAGAGGAACAACATGGAGGGTGTTCTATAACCAATTATAAAGTTGTGATTGAACTCCTAGACATTGACTTCACTCTAAACATGCAACTCCATACAGTTTTGGCTTTGTCAAGTGGAGGTCATGTCTGTTAAATCTGGTCGACTTCTCTGAGACAGTCACCAAAGCTAAAAACGAGGGGAAGACAGTGCACACCGCCTACCTTGACCTAGCTAGAGCCTTTGACACTATTTCCCATTCAAGCATAATAGATAAACTCTCTTAACTTGGCATCAATCCAGATGTTACCAGATGGGTAGCAAACTGGCACACTAACAGAACCCACCTAATCAAAATAGGGGAAGCAACCTCAAGCAGTAGACCTGTGACGAGCGGTGTACCCAGGGATTGGTCTTGGGGCCTCTGTTATTCGAGATATACTTCTCTGAGGTGCAGACCAAAACCACTGGGATATGGCTGACCAGTTTTGAAGATGACTACTATCTGGGTGCAGTCATCAATTCCCCAAGCGATGTGGACGTCCTCCAAGAGGGTGTCACCCAAACAAATGACTGGTGCCAGAAACATGGCTTCAAGCTGAATGCCAAAAAATGCATCATCATCCCCTTTGGGGAGATTGACGTCCCCACATATCACATTAATAACGTCCTAAGCACACAATCAGTTGCGAGAGATTCGGGCACCCAGGTTGATAACAACCTGACTTTTGACCACCATGTTGCTTCCACTGTACAGAGGCCCACGTCATAAGAAAGTGTATCTCACCCAGGGACAAGGAGGTCATAATATCCCTGTATTCTTCCCTTATAAGGCCAATTATCTAGTACAACACCCCCTTTGGCATGTACATCGCAAAGCACAGGCAGCAGCTGTAAAGACCACAGAGGTTCCTCACCAGGAGAATCCAGGGCCTTAAACATCTACCCTACACAGATAGGCTAAAAGCCCTGTCCCTCTACTCAGTTTCATAGAGACTCCTCAGAGGTGACCTCTGTCTGGCATACAAAGCAATCTCAGACCAGGCCTTGATGGGACTGCGGCATATCTGCAAGTCAAGCTCCACTCGAGTAACCCGCACATCCAACCTCAACCTGGTCTGTGGCATCAACAGGACTTGGTGGGACAGATTTGTGTCCCACAGACTCCCCATCTGTGGGATAGACTCCCTTCTCCACGTCAAGAAGAGCACCTCATTATCCCTTTTTAAGCGCAACCTGGATAACTGGATGGGAAACAGAAAATACACCCATGGGATTCAACCTGTGTCCCTGCTGGACAGGGGCTTTGGAAGCTGAATGGTCTAAACTCTAGGCTTATAAGGGCTTCAGGGCCAATAGCCTAGTCATTTCCTATGATCCTTCCCATAAAACAGAAGTCCAAAGGACAGGGTGTCTCTTTGTACTAATCATTTATTTATGCCCAAAGCGGTGAATGAGTTGTCCCTTTATCAGTCTATTAATTTGTCCACTTCTTTCCCTTCTCCACAATCTGCCAGTGAGAAGGTGCTCCACACATTGAATCTGCATTGACAACTCAGATTTTTTTTTTTTGGATAAGAAACTTTTTGTAAATCTGATCAGCTCATTGCTTCTGTTTCCTTACATCCTAGATCCTTAGGATTGGCTTTGTCCAAGCAAACTATTTCTTCTTGGATTTCTAAAGCCATTTCATTTTGTTATTCCTTTCATGGTAAGAGCCTTCCTTCTTCTGTTAAGGTTCATTCTACTAGAGCTGTGACTTTTTCTAGTACCTTTTTTCAAGGGTTTGGATACTAACTATTCTTGAAGTAGCTGCCTGGACTTCCGTGCAAACATTTACCAAGCACTATAAAAGTTGGATGGAATTTCCAGAGCTTGAGCTGGTTTTGCTAGGGCCATCCTTCGTAGGTTCCTAGAGAGTTCTGCTGGTCCTTCCTCCTCCCTCTTCTTCCTGAGCTTTGGCACTCTCCCTACTGTAATGAATACAGCAACAGTGAAATGGAAGGACATAGTACAGTAGTGCAAGATTTTACCATAACGGTAGACGTCCTTCTCTCTGTTGCAGTATTCACTCCCTCTGTCCTCTCCTGGTCCTTTTTCTCCTCTGGATGTACTGATCACGTCTTTACTCCTTGGACTGGCATTCCTACCGGGGCAGTCAGTTCTGAGGATGGTACTTCTGGAGGTCACCTTTATGCCCTACACTACACGAGGAGCATATGTATGACATACCTTAAAGCAGCCTAAAGGCACAGATATACTGGCTGGATGCTGGGCCGCAATTGGCAGGAGATCTTTGTTATGAATACTGCAACAGTGAAATAAAAGGACATCAGATAAGACCGGGTCTAGGTTAGGGAAGGGAGACTCCCAGCAGGGACAGGAGAGGGTCATGATCCCTCCAGAAGTAGCAAAATATGATTTCAGAGAGCTCAATTTTCATAGGCTCAGTTCTGGTTTAGTCCCATTGACTTTCTCCCTCTTCTGCAAATGGTGACCAAATGTGAGGAGAAGAGGCAGAAAATGTGAACTCTGCTGAAATGATCCAACTGCTGTAACCCTGTTCAGATGCAACTTCTATTTGGAAGATACATGAGCTTCCTGGAAATAGTGGGGTGACAATCTTCCCCCACCCCTGGGAACCAGTAAGGAAACATACTTGTCAGACTCAGAAAAAAGAAGGCATAATCCAGATCAGAGTCCCAGGTCCAGGAACAGCAAAGAAACTAGTCTAAGAACTCTGAGATCCATTAGATCCCAATCAAGGTCTCCAACTTCCAGCTCCAGCCACAATGGAAAGAGGAAGCATTCAGCAAAGTTGTACACCGGACTTACTGTGAGATTCCAAATACAAGAGATACCACCAAATGGGATTTCTACGTTTGTTTTACAGGTCTATCTCAGCTCATCCAGCAACTACTGACCTTCACAGACCAGATCTCACTGAAAATGAATCATGTGTGGCAGGTATTTTACGGCCTTCAAAGAAAAATGTTGAGGACCCATAAACATGTTTCCCAAAGTTACCTACATGCCTTTGTTCTTGGTCACTGGAACAGATTCTAGGGCTCTTCAAAGATGGAACATTTTTAAGGGCTTTACAATCAACTATTTAATGTAGCTTTACAGACTCAAAAAAGTTTCAATTCAATCCTTAAGGGCTGTAGAATCCGGTCTTCCATCTTGAGTACGGAATCCACAGTGTTAGGAGTGATCTGTAAGCCACACTGGTGGCAAGTTTCAACAATGTCAGTAGTGGTGGAGAAACCAAACAATTATTGGGAGGTATGAAAGGTCCTCATCTATGCCATCTGTGAAGAGGATATCTGGTTGTGTGGGTCACCCCCACCTTTGTTGCATCACTTTTAAAAGCTTTCCAGATTTGGGTTCAGCAATGGGAGATTGAAAGGAATCAACATCCTCATCTGTGACAACAGGAGGGCTCAGTATTTTTTTGGGGCTTCCCTTGGAGGTGGCAGGTGCAATGAAGGAGAGTTATTTTCTAGTGTCATGATGAGGTACTGCATCTGCCCTTAAACCTATCTGTTCTGTTCCTGCACAAGAGGGACAGCCATGAGGCTAGCCACAAGATGGTCTGCTGAGTAGGAACATAGCTGAAATGAGACAGACGCCAAAGGTGATAAACACAGAGGCCCACAGCAACAGTACTGAAGTCAGTGCAGACATGTTCAGCATGAAAGGCATGGGCACTGATTGAAAGGCCAATCCAGGTAAAACCCTTCATGCAGGCCCTCCAGTGTAGGGCTGACAGGCAATCAGCACTGGCAGACCTCATGCGTATGGCATTTTCATCAGTGACTTGGTCAACAGCTGAGTCATCATTGCGGAAATCTGTGTTTTTTAGACTGGGAGTGTAATTAGTATCAAGTCTCCATCTGTTGACATAAAACACATACAAAGTACGTACCCACACATGAACTGGTTTGGGAATACCCATATTTATGGGGACATGATAAAATAAAAGTATTTAGGAGTATTTATTAAAAATGATTCTAGTATGGCAGCTAAGGATATGTAGGAACAGACTACACAAAAATAATACAAAAACTGAGAAAATGGAAGCTTTATGTAGATATGGATGTAAGATACAAGCAGTTAAAATTCTTACACACAGGTCAGGCACATTTTTATCAACCAGAGGAGAAGCTGTGGGTAGCAATAAATAAGGAATTGAAGGACTTTACCTAGGAGGGGAGACGGCAAAAAGTCAAGTGGGATAAGATGATTCTTCCGGTAGAACAGGGCAGACTGGGATTATCCAATTTGAAGGGGTATTTCAAAGCTACACAGTTAAGACTCCTATACATAGCACAAGCAGAAAACTATAATTCAAAGTGGAAAGGGATGATGATGAAACAGGCAGAAACTCAAGAAACAAGGAGAGACTGGGATTCTGGATGCAGGCCTTTAAGGAGAATAACAATAATCATACAGAATATTATATCCATAAAGTAGCAAAAAAGTATTCTAAGAACTAAATCAACATGGGAATGGAAAAAAGGAGATTCTGCCAATAGGGATGACTGCAATTATGGATACAGACAATAGGCAAGAGGGAGATGGAATTTATTGGAGAAAACTGGCAAAGGAACCAAGGTATTGGGAGCAAGTAACTAGAGAGGGAGAGATGACAGAATGGGAAGATGCCAAGAATTTATTTGGACTGCATATTAGAGACTGCCTTCCCTATCAGGGATTGATATCAGAGTATAGGGAAATAGAAAGAAATAAGGGCTTCTAAACAAAAGACCAGCACTGATAGAGCTTTCTACAGAATCAGGCGCAGAAGGCGCTATTAAAAAAGGAATAATTAGCACAGCATATAAAATAGTACATGATAATTATAAGAATCAATCAGAGGAGGTTAGAAGGGATTGGGAAGAGAGACTGAATAAGCAATTCACAAAGAAACAGTGGAAAGATATATGTATGTCTCCCCAAATATGCAGCAAAATCTAGAAGATTTAGTATTTTTGCCAGGAAATGTTTACATAGATTTTTTTATACCCTAAGTAGACTCTAGAGAATCTTTCCTCATGTGGACAGCAAATGTTGGAGGTGTGAAGAGTAAGAAAGAGGTAATTGGGAACATATTTTTTGGGAGTGCGGTGAGTTGGTGGAAGGATTCCCTGCAGGATGCACTGGAGATGCTGGGTTTGCAGACTGGTCTGACTGGTCTGACAACAGAGATGATTTTTCTGAGCTATGATACAGAATCAGGATTGCCTAGCCATGGTAAGGCCTTGTTGTGTTTAATAATGGTGGCTGCCAAAAAAAGCAACTACTAGAAAATGGAGATCAAAATTTAAACCAACTACACTGAAAGTAGTGAATATAGTAACACAGATAAAACAACTGGAATGAAGATCTTCAGAAAAGGTAGGAGCAAACTACATAGGAAAAAAATGGGAATTGTGGGAACAATGCATACAAGGGAGGAATGAGGTTTAAAAGGTGGCAGGACTTACATGAGCTATGTAATGTTTTAGTGAGAAAGACTGGGTAGATTATAAGTGATGTATAATGTTTGCAACTGGAAGTTTGTCAGTATAGTTTGTGATGCAAAATGTTTGCAACTAGGATTGTGTCGGTGTGGTTTGTTTTGTTTATATACATGTATAATTGTCTATGTAGTAAGTGTTGGTTTAATAAACAAGTTTCTTGTTTAAAAAAGGCAGAAAATGAATAACAGGTTATATGATGCATAGCAATATATGTAAAGTATTATGTTTGTTATGTTAATATAGTTTGATTACTTTTATATGAATGTAATCTTGCCTATGTCACAAGTGATAATTCAATAAATGAGTTTGGGGATAAAAAAAAAACACCATATGGGCCAATCTCAGCATTTTCAGTATCAGTTACAGTGCTGTATGCTTCAATGAGGAAAATCCGAATGATCTACAGGAAGATACAAAACTGAGGAAAAGGCTTCAATCTTCCATGGAAGTTGTTGGAGACGAAGATATAGACATCGTTGTTGAACCTGTAAACATGTCACAGTCAAATTAAGTGAAGGTAAGACACAAAGGCTTGCAAAAATTAGTAGAGAGCATGCAATATTTCATTTCTCTGTCTGCCTGAGAGTTCAAACTTGCAGATTTAGGCAATTTGGCAAGTGATTTACCCCCCCCCCCCAAACTCCTAAGACCATTGTAAAAAAATTCTCTCTCTCTTTTTCAGTGTTGTTAACTTGAGAAGAATCTCAGTCTTCTTATTCAACTTTAGTTTTTGAGATCTGGGAAACTCAAAGGTAATGGTAATGACAGTCAACTATGAGGTCAAATGAATCCTTAGCGCCAAACAAGTTAAGAGCTTCATCCTCAAGGGCCTTTTCATAGACGTAAACAGTCACTCATGGTATAATGCGTGCAAATCTGACAGACTTCACATTTATGAATATCATGCAGTTCCTCCAGACTGAATAATTACTGCTCAAGCTTCTTCTTGGGTGGAGCATTATTACCAAATTTACATTTGTTAAATCTATGCTCCATAATGGAAACACAAACACATTTAAGCATAAGGAAAGACCGAAACAAGATTAAGATTTTTATATCTATCAACAGCAAGACTTAAAAATGAACAGTAAAGTCAAATATAACCAATAGGCCACACTGGGAATTAGAAAAAAGCTCATTAAAGTGCTTCATTGGTAGGGGTCTTTGCCAAGTGACCTGAAAAAGGCAAAAGAAGCTTCAACAATTTAGGCAGACGAGGAAAAAAATGCTATACTCATTAAATGGTGACAAATTATACTACAAGAGAGCCTGGAACAGTTTGTCTGATATTGTTCACTACAGCACACTAACAAAAAAGATCTGGCAAGGGTATCATGAAGCTTTACGGGTAAAGGCACGGGACACAGTAGCCTGGGAGAGTTTTAGATGCTGAACTCTCCAAATGCATAACAGCAAAAGTCCTGTTAACGAGGACAGAGCTCTTCATACCAGACTGAAGTTATGGGCAAAGCAGCAAACTGAACAATAAGCAGGTAAAAAACTGAGAACTAAAACATCCTTCCTTGGTACCATTCTGTCTGATGACAAATTCCAAAGGACCATAACTTGTATAAACTCATTAAAAACACACTGTTGGTTCAAATCTGTTTTTAGTGAAAGAACATTTCTAGAAAACAGATAACATCTGAGCAAAATGTATAGAGTAAGTCAGCTCTATCTCCCTAAATAAGGTACATTTTACAATATCATTTGGTACAGAATTTCACACACCAAGCACAAAACAGCTGATATACTTTATACTGCTATAAATAAAAACAGCCATTTTTAGGTTACAAGAACTTTATTTCCATGATCTTCATATACAAAATATTGCATAACATTAACTATCATGCCACCTCTGGCTTAAGGAACTTAAAAAGAAGCAGGGCAATGCACTGATCATTGCAGTCACCTTTGAAAAACTAACAGAAATCAGATGGATTACAGACACTTATCTTATATGGACTATTCTTCACAGAAGTTGCTTCAGAAAAATGCTGAAGAGCTTAGCAACACATTTTACTGCCACAGCATGCCTGTTGACTTTTCAGAAATGCTTTTGTCATATGCATTACGGCTAAGCCATTGCATTCAGGTCATTATTGTTGTTAGTGCATTCGATACTTCAGCTTAACTGAAAGTGATGGAACAATTTCATTTTCTTTTTTTGTCATGATGGTGCCTGTTGATCCTGAAAAAAAAAAAGAATTTAAAAAGTTACTGGAACCATGACCCAAGGTAAATAAACTGGCAACATTTTTAACCAGAACATTTTCTGGTTAGCATCTGTAAAAGACATTTCCATTAATCTGGAACATAACAGGACTATGAAATTTCCGACCTGTGACCATGATCACAGCTATAACAATGCATGATGTAAATACAATGTTATTAATTTCATACAATATATAACTACTACGGGTTTTGTATCCCATACTGGAGCTTTTCTCCCCAGACATTCAGTGAAAATGGGTCATGTCCAGTCATACTATCTCAGTAAACAAACAGAATAAATAAATTCACAAAATACAGGAAATTTGATACATGAATACTCACCGTATCAGGAAATTTCTGAGTGGGTTCTGTACAGTGGCTGGGAAAGTTGATTAAATTATTTTCAAGCACTCTGTCTCTTCATCTCTCGCTTTCTCTCATTCTCACTGACTGCAAAATCCTGAGATCCTATCGTTGGCCAAATAAGGCATCCATGTACCCAAGGTTAAGGGCTGTAGAGCCACTGGGAATCTCCTACTCTTGACATTACCCAAACTCAAAAAAAGAAAGCTCCACCCTTGAGATAAAATAAATGCACAGTGCTAAAACGAGGTCCTGCTGCCATAATTTCTGCAGTACAACATCTGAGATGAAGTAAGTAGATGATCCATTTGTACATCAAACAACATACAGAGTACATCTGTTCAAGTCTTACTTCAACAGCTTATCAGCGGTAAGTGCAATACTTAAACAGAATCTCAAACAGCACTTCCCAAATCTCGCAGAGGCAAAATCCTAAAAGAAGATTCTCAGGATAAAAAAAATCTTCAGGATAAAAAAAATCTCAACTGTTGATGGTACCTGTCCAAACTATTGTTTTGTACAGGTACATCTTAACCAGGTGGCCATGAGGTAAATACCATAAGCACATTCCTAAGAACACACAACAGCCTAATGGTGAAACCTACAGCTTACTGTCGCTGCACTGTTAAACTCTGTTCAAGAGCCTATTCTACTAGTAACACAAAAAATGCACTGGCCAATTTAGACATTTTTTTAATCAAGTACAAAACCTGACCAGCCAGGTAGAACAAAAAAAAAGATTATCTGTCTTCCAGTACTAATGGTCTCACAGGATGTAAAGTCATGAATGATGGTATAAATCCAGGACTGGAAGAAACATTATCCATTTTGAGCACACAGAAAAAAATACTAGGAAATAAGACAGAATGACAAAGATTACAAATCTCTTTAGAAAATAAATCAATTCGCATATCAAAAGAAAATCAGAGCTCCAGACTGTAATTCTGAGACTCATTGAGAGTCCTGGAATTACAAGAAGAAAAAAAAATAAGAAACTACAGGGAAACAAATGTCAACAACCACTGCTCTCCTTTAAACTTGCTTTTTGCAGAGAGTCAAGCCTCCTGCATTGCCCAAGCCTGGGAACTGCACTCTCCATAACCCTGCTACTTGTTAACTCCAAGATCACCACACCCAGAGAAAAGGAGATACTTCAAGACATCGCAGTCTTGGACTTCACATATAACTCTGCATTTTCACACATCCAGTCCCTCGATTCTGGGACTTGCACAAATGAGTCTAGCAAACGGTGATTGAAATCCAGTCCTTATAGAATATTAGGTAAAGCCCTAGGTTCAAGAGAGTGTGGATTTCAGAAAATCTCCTGTATCGTAAATAAGCTAGAGAGAATTCTTTAACCTCACATTTAAAGTTAATCCCTCATTCTGTCAAGGGTATCCACAAATGAGACATCCTGTGGTGGTAAAGCAGTGGACAGTGACTCCTCGGTGTTGGACATGTATACTCTCATAATGAAGAAAGCGGCACAGATGCAGCTGAACCCTGTAGGAACAAATACAGGGCAAACACCAGAAACAATTCCACATGGTGGGGCCATAATCAACTAGCTTTAAGATAAAAAGGAAGAACATCTTGACTAAAAGAAAGAGGAGTAATTCCCAGAATGACAACACCCTCATCAGTGAAATAAACAACCCAGGGGTTTATTAAAATCTACCAAAGACAAGTTGAAGGCTAAACTAGCTAGCCATGTCAAAAACAACCACAAGGTCTTTTTAGTTATGTTTGTAATTTCAAAAGCATAACACTGAAGCTGAAGGTATATGCGAGCCTGCTGGCTTATAAATTTTGCTCTAACTTTACCTCATATACCCCTCAAGATGCATCTAAAATTGGTTCAACTCCAGATATCACATGACCAAATCCCAACACAGATATCAAAAGCTAAAAATACTGTAGTGATAGGTCCTGACAATATCCCTGGATGCATCTTAAATGGCATGAAGCATGATTTAGCCACACCTCTATGTTCAAACTCAGCCGCCATGCAGGTTTTGTACCACGTGAATGGAGAACAGCTACAATCATTCCCCTGCATAAGGAAGGACCTTCCACAAACTCAAGCTATTACAGATCCATATGTCTGACCAGGCTCATATGCAAAGTCATGGAAAGACTTATTATGGAACTAATCAATAAGGACATAGAGAACCTCCAAACAATGGACTCACCTCACTTTTGATTTGTCATTGGATGTTCACACTTACTCAAAGCAATGGATGAAGGCAAAATTGTACACACAGCATACGTCGACCTAGACAAAGCTGCACTCAGGCATAGTAGAAAAGATAAACAAACTGGGAATAAAGCTCTGTATGTTACCCAGTGGTTTGCCAAATGTCTCACACACCGGAAACAGAATATCAAAATAGGGGAAGTTATCTCCACAAACACATCAGTTACCAGAGAAGTTTCTAGGGTTCAATGGTGGGACCTCTCCTGTTTGGCATTTACTTCTCTGAAGTAAAAGTAAATATCAAAGGAATCTGGCTAAGTTTGCAGATGACTAAAAGCCAACAGGAGTCACTGTACCCCCCAATGATTAGCCTTCTTGAAGAAAGGTTTGACCCAAATAACTTGTGCCAGAATCATGGACTGAAACTAAAATGCCAGAAAATGCATTACTGTATCATTTGGGAAGCCATCTACCCTTGTGAAATACCACACTGACAATATGCCCCTAAATGTTGACCCAGTTCAGAATTTGGGAACTAATGCGGACAGTGTCCTATCCTTTTTATGACAGTGGGCACACATTGGTTGACAGTCCTTCGATACTGCCCAGCTTACAAACAAAGGGATTACACCTAGATCTAGGGATGTCATTGTCCCACTATACTCAGCCCTCATAAGGCTGATCATTGAGTATAATGCCCCCTCTGGCATGCATCTGTCCAGACACATAAAACAACTTGAACACCCACAGAGTTCCTTACTAAAAGGATAAAATGCCTAAACAATATGTCCTATACAGACTAACTCAAAGCATTTCACTACACTTGGTATCTTACTGACTGCTAAGAGGTGACCTGAGTCTGGGATACCCACAACATCTTTAGAGTACTGATGAATTTACTGCACATCAGCAAGTCAAATGGCATCAGAAGTACTCTGTCTAGGGATCAAACCCCTGTTGCAACATCAACAGAATGGACTGGAGTGACAGATGCATCTCACAGAGGAAACTGCTGTTCTGGAATAGACTATCTACATAAAGAAAAGCTCATCCCTGTCCACAGTCAAGCACAACTTGGATCTATGAATGGAAAACAGAAAATGTACCCCCGGACTACCCTCTTTACTACTACCTGACAGAGGCAGCTCCTAAATGCTTTATCGCATACATGGGTTTCGTCAAATTATCTATGGTATGATCACAGGTATTCTCATTAGGGATAATATATAATTATCAACCATGGGATGGATAAGGTCAATCTAGCACCAAATGGGATAGGTTAATTCAAGCACCAAAAAGGAAACTGGTAACTTAAAATAGTCCACAAGGGCTGCCAGCTTAGTACTTACCTATGAACCTACGAGGGCGAGGACATTTGGTCAGCAGAAGCCAACTCATCATCTCTGTCTCAGAGTCTTCGGGAGGTAGAGCAGTATTTCCCTTTTCCTCTTTTGAGAAGGGATGCCCCTGACATTGATGGCAACCTAGAGGAAAGCTACAGGGTTTTCAAGAAAACCCTAAAATCCTGGGCTTACCTCATGAAATCCCTGACGGGAACTTGAAATGTAGAATGGGATGAGGGGCCACCCAGCTCATGCTGTGGCAAACTGGTAGATGTCTACTTTTTTTCCAGTCTATTTGGCACTGGCCTTAGAGGCCCTGGGACATGGGAAGACATCTTAATTCCTTGAAACTAGAACAGCTGACATCCTAAAGAACAAAGATCCAGGGAATATTGTCCTTCCCACTGAATACAATAATACAGGATTTTGAATCACATGACTGTGGAGAGGCCTCCAAAGATGTAGACACCAGAGTTATGAGCTGTAAACGTGCTCTGGGCAGTGAATAGGTCCCTCTGTCTGCTACAGAAAGCCAATGGCTTCCCAGTATTACTGCTGCTCTTTAGGGTACACTTCTATAAGTGTTTCCTTTTTTTTCAGCAAGGTGCCAGAGGCAGATGATGCCAATGACATGGCAATCTCAAAACAAGGCCCACAATGTTTACTAGTTAAGGTAGTCCTGGAGAGATTTTGCCCTCTGTTTCATCATTTTCTTGCGAAATCTTGCACAATGAGGATATTGTTCTTAACACCAGATAGTTATACACTTTTGTAGAAGCCTTTGGGGAGGAGTTGTTCTTTTGGCAATGCAATTATTAACCTTTTCAGTATACAATGTGTAGCCCTTATGAACTAAGGCTACCCCTAGCAAGTTATACAAAATATATTAAAACTGTTCCCCAATAAGTTACTTATCTGCCAGCTTTAGAATCAGACCAAAGTTTCAGCATGACACATTCAATCCTGAGTGAACACTTTCATAAAAAAAAATTAAGATAGGATGGGCAGATATACCTTTTATACCACTGGTGTCCTGGCATTCAGGGGTTGTGGTGGGCTCTGTCCAGCCTGTAAGGGGAAGGGGTGCTAAGCTCTGAAATTTGGACTAGCAATCAGGTTCTGTAGCAGAGATATGAAGAATTATTACTGCAACAGTGAATTAAATAATGGATACCAGGTGCAATTTTGAGAAAATTAGTCATGAGAATAAGACACTGATGAGAATAAAAAATCTTGGTTAGAGAGAGAGCCAGTTTCAGAAAAAGCATGGTACAGAATACAAATAAATTTTGCAAGACCTCTTCCTCCAGAAAAAGGCATATTTATTGCATTGCCTGCTGTTTATTGCAAAAAAAAAAAAAAAAATGATCCTGGTTTCCCGTCTTTCCTGACCTAGAGTAGTCCAAATACAGGCTTTGCTGTATTCTGGACTTTTGGAAAGTTCCTGTGTTGCCCATTTCCTTTCTTGGATAAAGGGAGGCTTCTTTGTTCACCAATGGCAGTGGGGAGCTTAGAGCAGCCTATCTATCCCTGGAGGAGTGTTCCCAGCACAAGAATCTGGTAGTCTATTGGCAGTTTTGGGCCAATTTCTAGCTCTTTCAATTCCCCCTGTATAAAACCTGCTTTGGTGCGGTTTTTGCGCTTGTTACCACTCAGACAAGCTCCTCGTGGTCATGCAAAGTGGTGCTAGCAGCAGAAAGGCTAAAAGAGTGACTGCTAACCTGATAAAAGTGTTTTTTTCCTGCTACTACCTGGGCGACTGTCCGATCTATCTAAACTGCAAGTATTTCTGCTTCTTGAACTGTTTTAAACTGTTTAAAGTTGTTTTTGCACCTGTACTTTTAAAGTTTGTCCTGTTGTTGCATTTACCTGTTGAGGCTACACACTCAAGTGCGCTAGCCTGTGTTACATATTTATTGCATTTTCCTGCTGTTTGTTGCAAAAAAGAAAAAAAAACAAAAAAATTATCCTTGTTTCCCGTCTTTCCTGACCTAGAGTAGTCCAAATACAAGCTTTGCTGTGTTCTGGACTTTTGGAAAGTTCCTGTGTTGCCCATTTCCTTTCTTGGATAAAGGGAGGCTTCTTTGTTCACCAGTGGCGGTGGGGAGCTTAGAGCAGCCTATCTATCCCTGGACGAGTGTTCCCAGCACAAGAATCTGGTAGTCTATTGGCCATTTTTCGCCAATTTCTAGCTCTTTCAAGTCCACCTGTATAAAACCCGCTTTGGCATGGCTTTGCACGATTTTGCGCATAGCGCAGCATCGGGCAGCTCTGCTTAATTGGGGTTAAACCATTCTCGGCTCCACAAAGTCTGCTCTTCACTGTTTCCCTTAGAACTGATCTAGTTCTCATAATAAACACCCTATTCCTACTCTAAAGCCTGGCACTTACTCACTAAAGCAATTATATGTCAGCACTAAAAAATTAAAAGCACTACACCCTCACAAACTCCCCTTGAGTACCTTGTTCCCCATTGGCCCTTTTTTCAATTATAAAGGAATTCCCAATACTATTCTAGCATATCCAAAGGTCAGTTGTCAATCTCCTCTCCGGTCCAGCTGGTGAATCTGGGAATCTTGAGGCAATGTTACAACTGCCTCATGTACACAGACAAACCTCTCCTCCTCCCAACAAATTCCAACACATGTGAGAGATGCAACCATATAGCCAAACTGGAGGCTAAGCTCTCTCAACTCAGTACTGGCGTAACCAGTCAGGAGGAGAAGGAAACCACACTCACTACAATTCCAGTCTCACACAGACCTACCACGACAGCAAACCAAACACATAAACACACATAAACATACACGGAGACTTTAAATAAAAATCTGCCTAAGCAGCAGAGATCTCCAAAGCAGACACCCAAGCAACCGCTACCCCAAAACAAAACACGTGCAACACATAGCTCACAAAGCCAGTGTGCCTAACAGTCACAGCCTTTAAGGCTAAACAACACACCTGATACACTTGCAATAGGTGACTCTATCGTCAGGCACACTGACGTCCCGCTCACCAGGCTGAACAAGGAGAAGGTCACGGTGAGCTGCCTGTCAGGCACTAGGATCTGCCACATAACACAAGCACTCAGGTCACTCCAAGGCAAGTACAAATATGACTCGGTCATTGTCCATGCTGGTGTGAATGACCTGAGATGTACCTCCCTGGACTACATGAAAAGAGACAGAGGAGCTCTCTGAGCATGTAACCCAGGCCGGTATGACCCTGACCTTGAGTAGCATCTTACCCTCACCAAGAATTATGCCACAATATGAAGACAAGATGATCAATTTCAACAATTGGCTTAAGTATTGGTGTCATTCAAAGGGGATCCAATGCCTATCAGCCAGGGATGACATGCTCGACAAGCCACGATGCTTCGCTAGGGAGGGCTTGCGCCTGTCACCCCTGGGCTTTTGGATATTGACAAAGGCTCTTGCCACCCCCATAGTGCCTTTTTTAAGCAAGGCTCAAAAGACAAACCCACCTCCATAGGTATCACAAGGGATAAGAAACTAAGAGTAATGCTACTCAACGCCAGAAGTCTAAACCTCAAGATGCACGCACTCGAAACTCTCCTTAGCATGGAGAACATCGATATCTGTGCAGTAACAGAAACCTGGTTCAAGGGTCCCGAGAGCACCCCAGCACTACCAGGTTATACCTCATACCATGCTTTTCGGCCCCAAAACTTGGACCGAACAACAAAAGTAGGGGGAGTATACATATTCGTTAAAGATACCCACACCTCCAGGTTGGTGGCACAGCACGGAGCATCAGAGACTATCCATGTGCAACTAACAGTGGGTAAAACTGCCTTCCAGTTTATAGCCTGCTACAGACCACCCTCCCAAACCCAGGAACCCCACTCAGCCTTCCTGAGAACACTGGAAAATATGAAGGTCTCTCCAAACAAAAAACACCATTATATTGGGCGACTTCAACTACCCAAACATAGACTGGGAGCATTACTCAAGCTCCAACACCCTAGCCCAAAGGTTCCTAGAATTTATAAACTCAAATGCTATGGAACAACTTGTTACCACTTCCACAAGAGGGGAAAACATACTGGACCTGATCATCACCAACATGGGGGCTCTAAGCTCCAGACCAGAAGTGTATCCCTCAATGGCAAGATCAGACCATAAACTAATCTCACTGGATATTCACATCCCGACCCCACCCCCTGCCCAGAAAACCACAGTGAAAAGCTTCTCTAAAGCAAATTTCACACTCCTCAAAACCGAGGTGCAATCCTTCAAAGCCCCCGGGCCTGTGGAAAATACGGCCCAGACCACAGAATCCTTTATAAACGCATTCTATGAACACCTTCAGGAATGCATGGATCATGCAATCCCAAATAAAACCAAGACCCAATCCTCCAAAGGCAGGTGTCCTGTCTGGTGGACCCCAGCCATAAACAAACTATACAATAGAAGGAGGAAGCTACTACATGATAGAGCAAAATCCCAAAAAGGGAAGGCATCTCTGATCAGTATTAGCAAAAAACTACGGGCACTCATAAAATCGTCTAAGGCCAGCTTAGAGAGAAAAATTGCACAGGACACTAAGGATAATCACAAGGCTTTCTTTAGTTATGTTAGGAACCTGGGTGGGAATTCCCAGATATGCTCAGAATTCATCCAAAATGACAAAAAATACACCGAACCCACAGACATTGCCAACATCCTAGCTGTCAGGTTCAGACCAACCCCCCCCCTCCCCACCAAAAGGCAAATATCTGTCCCAGCAGAGTGCTGCCCCCCTTACATCTCAGATGCTCAGGTAAGAGCCGCCCTCTCCAAAGCAAAAAACACAGCATCAATGGAACCAGACGGTGTCCCGGTCTGCGTCATACATGAACTCCAAGAAGAGCTAAACCCAAACATAAAGCTACTGTTCAATCTCAGCCTTACTACAGGATATGTACCCAAAGAGTGGCGTACAGCAACAGTGGTCCCTCTCCACAAAGGTGGTGCCTCAATGGATCCTGGAAACTATCGTCCCATAAGCCTGACTAGCTTGGTCTGCAAAGCTATGGAAAGGATCATCATGGACCTCATAAATAAAGATATTGGGGACCTACAGACACTGGATCCTTCCCAGTTCGGCTTTGTTAAGGGCAGATCCTGCCTCTTAAACTTGGTCGATTTCTTTGAAACAGTAACCAAGGCCACTGACGAGGGGAAGGTGGTCCACACAGCCAACCTGGACCTCGCAAAAGCCTTCAATACAATACCCCACTCGGGCATTATAGATAAGCTCACCAGCTTAAATATAAACCCCTATGTCACTAGATGGGTTGCAAACTGGCTCAAGGACAGAACCCACATGGTCAGAATTGCTGGAGCCATATCAGACTCCAAACCAGTTACAAGTGGTGTCCCACAAAGCTCAGTCCTGGGACCTCTTGTTCAGTATATATTTCTCAGAGGTACAGGCCAACACGGAAGGACTGTGGCTGACCAAGTTCGCAGATGACTGCAAACTAGGCGCCATAATCTACTCTCTAGCCGACACAAGCATCCTACAAAAGGGCCTCATAGAAACAGACAACTGGTGCCAGAGCCATGGCCTCAAGCTAAACACCAAAGAGTGTATAGTCATCCCCTTTGGCAAAAACAAAGTGCCCACAAATTACCACATAGGTGGTAATCCATTACGTACGGAAGAAGTAATTAGGGACCTGGGGACCCAAGTTGATATCAATCTCTCATTTGAAAACCATGTGGCCAAAGTGGCTAGAAAAACATTTTATATAGCCCACCTAACCCACCTAATCATGAAGGGATTCACATCTAGATCAGAGGAGGCCATCGTGCCTCTTTACTCATCCCTCATCAGGCCCATAATTGAGTACAATGCCCCTTTTGGGATGTACCTTACCAGACACCTACGGCAACTGGAAATACCCCAAAAGTACCTCACCAAGAGGATCAAAGGACTCAAACAGATGCCATATGCTGCCCGGTTAAAGAAACCCCAGCTCTACTCAGTGGCATACCGCCTGCTCAGAGGCGATCTGTGCCCGAAGTATAAAACCATGTCCAACCCGGAATTAATGGACATGCTGCACCTCAGAAAATCCAAATCCCATCGAGCTACACACTCGAGAGACTTGAACCTCAGTACTGAAATAAATAGGACATGCTGGAGGGACAGATTCATAACCCAAAGGCTCCCTTCACTCTGGAATAAAATCCCAGTCCAGGTTAGGCAGAGTCCCTCACTGACTCTCTTCAAGAGGAATCTTGATGAGTGGATGGGAGATCGTAGGTTTACCCCGGGTATCACTTCTGTGTCACTGTTAGACAGAGGCACAGTATATTAACCTCGAAAAAGGGCATAGCAAAATTCATTTAAAATGGGTGGTGAAAGCCAAACACACTCTGGATAGGCTTATAAATGCCCTAGGGCAGATAGCCTAGTATGAACCTATGAAAAATCAAACCATAAAGTTAAGGGAGTTCAATTCAAACAGGGCATACATGCTCAAGTAACGCCTAGTGGTCAAAATTAAAATTGCAAGTTTACCAAATATTTTTTTTTATTTTCAGATTACACGTCAGGTAGCATAAAGCTAAATACAGTAGGTCCCTGTATACTTTCGTCAGGGACCTCAGGGACAACTGTTAAATTAGGGATTCCATTTTAAAATATATATTAGACAGACTAAAGGGTAAAATTTTCATTTATGCATGAAAGACAGTTAAGCAGAAAAGAAAATAACCTTGCTGGCCAACCATGGAAGACTGTTAATTAGAGAGAAAAAGATAAGCATAAAGTGTGCAGACAGAATGTTCTTTTCTCAAGGAAAAGATCAGCTACAGAATGTTCTTTAATGAAGCACATACAAAGCCTGAGACCAAGGTCAAAGAAAAGTAAATAAGAAAGCAATATAATATGCTGTGTTCAGAATAGCAGGACAGTAAAGGTTAGTAAGTTCATTCAACCTGTTACTTCGGAGAAGATGACAAACACTAGAGTATGAGTACAGAAAACAGGTCTTCTAGAGACTATGTCAGTTTACGTTGTTTAGGACAATCATAATATGATGTGCAGCAATTTGAGTTGTTAATACTTAATACAATTATTAATTGCAAGTACTGTTAAAGAAGACAGTATCTGGATATTGTGAACATCTAATAAAACCTTATTAAATGAACTACAGTTTGGAGAATTCATGCTGAACAGTGCAGCAGACATGGTTGATAATGGAGAGCCTGACACCTATTGGGGCACGAGCTTGGGTAATTAAGACTTTTGTTTCTCAATCTCATTGTATACAGTGTTTCCAGCTAATTATGGTACTGTACAGCATTATTAAATCTTACAGGTAGAAATGATGGATTAGTGCATAACGACACCCTGTCTTTGTGAAAGATTAGCTATGGAGGTTTTATGGACAAGGCCTGCAACTCAGATACCCTTCTGGCTGTGGCTGAAGTAATTGCTACCAAGAACAGAGTTTTCCAGGAGAGATATTTTATGTCACATGTGGCTGAGGGCTCAAAGGGGGGAAATACAGGATAAAATGAAATTGAGATTCCCATGGAGGAAATGGATGTTTATATGGAGGTCTTACACAACAGGGTCCTTCAAAAAAGGCTCTGCGAAGTCTGTGTGACATGATAGAACGGTCATTTTCTTATATGAAAACTAGAAATTGCAGCTAGTTGAACTTTAACTCAAACTTGCACATATAATAAACTTCTTCCATTTGCTTTTGTAAAGTTTTGAGTAGATGTTTTATGAGATGAAATAATGTGCTTGACTGGGGAGGAGAGGGATGGAAACCTGGCAAATAGGGGAACTGGAGCAGCCAAGCAGTCATCTTCAGGATGTCCAGGTTGAGATGATCCATTCCAGATAGGTGTGTCAGAAGGTCCAGAACTGGCTCCAGAATCCAGGGTTCATCTCGAAGAGGAAGCTGAAGAAAGGGAAAACAGATTTGACAAGGCCAGTAGACAGCAATTAGGATAACGGTGGTCTCCAACAAACTCGCTTTCTGTAGAAGCTTTGGAATTAGAGGAATTGGGGGAAAAGCATAAAGAAGTCCTGGGGGCCAATCATGAACTAATGCATCCCTTGGTGACTTCCCCAGTAAGGGGGGAATCAGGGCGAAATAATTGCTGCATTTGGCATTTATGGGTGATGAAAAAAGATCACTTCCATAACTTTCTGATTGAGGGACGACACGTGAGGCCATAGAATGGCTCTGCTCAGCTTGCCCTCAATGACGTTGGATTTCCCCGGGATGTCATTATTATTAGAAAGTGGTTGGAGGCTATCACCCAATGCTAGACCCTGACAGCTTGTCGACAAAGGGGGTACAATCTGGTTCCTCCATTTGCTGACATACCATACTACAGATATGTTGTCCGTCTAGATTGCAATAGTTTCCATAGGAAAAGAGAGTTCTAAAATGCTTGCAATGCTAAAAGCATTGCTCTCATCTCTAGGACATTTATATGCAAGTGAGCCTCATGATCTTGCCAAATGCTTTGAACAGTCTTTCCTTAGAAAATCCCTCTTCCCTCAATCTGGGAAGCATCCCTGGTCACTACAGCCATAGGAGGAATAAAAGGATGGCCTCGAAGTACTGCAATCTAGTGAAGTGAGTGAAATAATTCAGAGACCCCAAAGCAAAGGTCGCTGATGAAAAGACGCATTTCCCATACCTATCCATGGTCCTAGAGTCATTATTAGGAGGATGGATAGAGTATGCTTCTCAGAGAATTCCTTTCTAGCGGCCACTGCCATGACCATAGCATCAACCCCTACACCCTTTGTGAGGAAATTTTTTCTTTTGGGGCAGTGATGTAATTTATTTGGCCTCCTAGGAGTAGGGTCTATGATGTCTGGGATCTCCCAAGCCTTTCACAAGATTAATTCGACAAGCTCGTCGAAAGGAGGAGTAACCCAAAAAGTTGATGGGTGAGAAGCAAAGAATTTCAAGGAAGACTGACTCCTCAACCAAAGGGGTGGAGGGCTCCCAATCACTTATCTGTTTTAATATTTCTAGGATGTCTCCAAAAGAGACAACTTCAGGAGGTGATCGTGGGGACCCCTCTGCTTCATCGAGGTCAGTGTCAGATGCGAGAGACTCTTCTGGTGAGTCAAGATGCTTCCTCTTGCATGTCCTCTTCTGACAGACCTCTTCAGTTGGATACTCTGGAGAGGTTTCAGAAGAAAAGAAGGGGGAAGTACCCTGAAGTACATCCTGAGGTCTAATGTCTCTGCGAACCTGTGGAGAGAGCCTGTGAGAAGACAAAGGCCTCTCACCCGAAGAGGGAGGAAGAACCAAAAAAATTTGTGTCCCAGACTGCAAAGTAGTCAAAGCCTTCCTCAATGCCTCGAAGGTAGACCCTGCCCACTCCAAAGAAGTCCCAAGAACCAACAAACATGTCAGAGCCAAAGGGATCTCTGGAGCAGAAGAGTAGCTCTAAAGCAGAGGTAGAAGCAAAACTCACTCGTGCTGAGGACCCCAGAGGCATGGTCAGATTTGAAGAGATCCAAAAAGTCTCCCCGGACTTGACAAGGGAGTGTCGCTTCCCACAGATCTCCTGCTCCGAAGGCATGGAGACACTCTGGGCAGATGTCGAATCAGAGGAAGGTATGGGTTCTGGACTCAATAGTGACATAACCTGGATATCACAATCTTCCAGCTCAGAAGTAGGGGGACAAATTGGAGGAGGAACTGTAACAGAAAAAGGAGTTTGAGTCTGACCCGATTCTTTTGGGCTCAGATCCAAGAGAAGTTTAACCAAAGCAGGTGTCTTCAAAAGTCTCTCTATGACCTTATCCATGTCTTCATCAGAAAAATACCTGGTAGACCTAATGGACAGGGTAGGTGACCCTGATGTAGCTAATAGTGGAGAAGGGAGCCGGGAAGAAATCTTCTCAATAGACGGAGATCGGCTCCTATGTCTATGTTCAGTGGAAGTAGTAGGCTCCAATGAAATTCCCCGCTCCAAGTGAAATTTGGAGCCAGGATAAGATGTCTGCTCTGATACAGCCTTTGGATCCATCAATTTCAAAGCCTTCTGCCTCTGTTCCAATGAAGATCTCTGCTCCAATGAAGGTCTTTTAGTTGGCTTTTCCGAAGGATCGGGAGATACAGCCTCATAGAAAGGTGATTTCAAAGGGCCTTTCAAAATCAGTTTATTTTTGCTTTCCATTAACGCCCGCTGGTTAAAGTTGTGACAAATGGAACAAGACTCCTGCAGATGAAGAGCCCACAAACAATGCACACGTGTGCACAGACAGACACAGACAGACACAGACAGATGCTCCTCTGGTTCCAAGAGTATGGATGCTGAGGGATGGAAAAACATACGCCCAGGGCAGACAGGGTTTTTCCGTCCTCCTCACACCTGGCCAATGTGTCTTTCACTTTTGGGCGAAAAGGGAAGAAGTTTCCACTGGACCATTAAGGAAGGAAGACTTAAAAGGTTCTGTGCAAAGTCACAAAGGGGCATCCAGGCATGACGTTTCATGACAACACCTGAATCCGCCGCTCTGGCTGCTCTTTCAGTGGAGTGAGAAATCAGATGTATGGAGGAGTTTGAAATGGATGCCAGGGCAGCAAACTGCGAGGCAACTTTGTCATGGACCTTGTCAGAAACAGCTTCTGCTAAGGTTTCGGCGAATTTGGTGACTAAGTCTCTCTGAAGCCTGGTGAAGTGTGCCAGATAATTCAAAGACCTAACAGCAAAGGTCAATGATGCAAAAACTCGCTTCCCTAGCCTGTCCACTGTCTGAGACTCCCTGTTTGGGGGGTGGACAGTCTGGCTCTTTCCGATCAGTTCCTTTATTGTGGCAGCCCCCACCACCATCGCGTCTACTGGAAGATCCTTGGACCAGTGAGGGTACTGCTCAGGAAGAGATAAAATTTTGTCCGGCCTCCATGGGATGGGTTCAGTGGTACCAGGACTCTTCCATGTGCGCTGCACAATGAGCTGAACCAGCTCATCTGCAGGCGGGGTCACCCAGGAAGTAGAGGGTCGAGCAGGAAAAGCCTGCAGGAACACGGACTCCTTGGAGGGACTGGTGGGCTTCCAAGTCACCCCTCTGCTTCAGTATTTCAAGGATGTATCCAAACAAGACATCATCAGGGGGTGACCATGGGGACCCTTCCCTTTCATCATAGTCCATGTCTTCAGTTGGAGACTCCTCAGGTGAGCCCACATGTTTCCTCTTGCATGTCCTCCTGCGCAGTACGTATTCAGCGGGAGCATCTGAAGAGGACTCCGAAGAAGGGGCACCCTGTGGTAGGGTATCCTGAGGCTCTAGTGCTCAATGTCCTGAAGCAGTGGCTTGTGTCAGCTGCAGCCCAAAGGAAGGACATATCTGGGGTTCAAGGACGGAGCCTTAAGGGAACTCTGTACCGACAGTGCTCCATGGACTGTGACAGGCGGCACCGTAGAAAAACTCTGAGCCATACCAGGTGCCAAGGAGCTCGCAGTCCAGTCCTGAACCTGACAATGGCCTGGCTCCAAATGATTTAAAGGCCAAAGGGATGGCTCCAGGGCCACAGTGAGATCCATTCGTAGTACCAAAGGTGTGGCAACTGAGAAAGGTGTTAGTGCAAAGTACTTTGAAGCTTGCAAGGAGGTCAAACGAAGAGAGAGTAAGCTGGAGTCCATGGAGATAAATTCCCAAGTCCAAAGGGGAATGGGGTCTTAGAAGGTGTAGCAATTCCTCTGGCTGTCAGCAGCTGGTCCGCAAGACGCACCACATCCAGTTCCAAGAGGTTCTTGATCGAGCTTGTGTATATCCCCGATGGTAACTCTGGCTATTCTAAAAAGGACTAAATTGCTGCCCAACAAAAGGATTCACTGAAGGAGAGTACCGGGTCCATGCAGTATGGTCTAACAGTACCAATGTCTCGAGTTTCGAGACTTGTGTGGCAGAGGTGTTCAAACTCAGAACAGACACGGTGGGCAAGCTCGGTGCTGTGGATTCACAGGTGCTATAATCAGAGTGAATGTCAAAATTTGTAGTTTAGGCAAGGTTAGTGCCGTAGATGGAGTAGTTAGTGCCACAGTAGGCACTGATGATACAGTGGCTGTTTACGGCACCGAGGATGGTGCTGAAGAAACTAGTTTCGACTCTGGAGTCGAAGTAATAATTTTTGGTCTCTGTTCCTCTTTGCTATCACCGAAGGATGAAGAAGGAATGGAATGCGGTCTCTTTTTTTGCTCTCTGTGCTCTTTCTTGGGAGGTACTGAGCCCTCTGATGCAGAGATAGCCTCTGAGAAGGGCATCTTATGGAGGCTCTTCAAATTCAATTTGTTTCTTCTTTCACTAAGTGTTTGGGAACTGAACCCCAGACAAACAGAACAAGGAGATGGGGAACTCCCAAACAATATACACACGAAGTATGAGCATCACTGTTAGGCATTTTGCGACTACACTTGTTGCACTGTTTAAAGCCTGATGCTCCTTTTTTTCTCAGACATCCTATCAAACCACAAAAATCCAATAATACAGAGAAATGTAGAGAGGATTTTTTTTTTTTTTTTTTTTTTTTTTTTTTTTAAAGAAGGGAAGTGAAGAGAAGAAAGAAATACCAGCAAGGGTATCGAAAGATTACCACAGAGGGTAAAGGGAAAGAGCCATACCAACAATGGTACTTGAGATTACAGTAAGGTATTTGAGGGAAAGCTATTAAAAGGGATATTCGAGTGGGCAAAATATTAGCTTTAGATTGTGTAAAAAGGTTTAGAATGAAAAGGAAAATGAACAAATATCAGAACACACTTTTATAAGCAAAAAAACTAAGCACTTAGCTGAGAGCTGGCTTGACACATCTTTGCGGCTACGCGGCAAACAATATCTGAGGTAATGGGGAAAAGGGCATTGTGGGTAAAAGCTTAGCTCAAGAGTTTTTTTGGCTGGCATGAGCTTGTTACAAGGTCGACTTGGTTCCAAGGACAGAAATTACACCATCAGTAAGGAATGAATGAAGATTAACATCATCATAAATTATGTACATGTGCCTTATATTAATACTTTTGTTACCAAGCCAAACTAGGAATTTTTATGGCCCTTCACTGTATAAAGCAAAAGTTTACATAATGCTGGGTAAAAAGCTTGCACTGGTAACATGGTGTCTATTCCAAACTGCTTTCCAGATAATTACATCAGTCAATAAAATATGCAAATGTGCATAAATATATTTCATTATATACTTCAAAAAAGTACAGTTTTGTACCTACCATAAATGTAGATGTCTGATAGGAATGCATCTGCAGTCCTTACAAATGGGTTGTCCTGTCGTCAGGCAGCCCTTCGGTCGGCCGGATTCCAAAGTCTGGGTCTGGCCTCGGCTGGTGTCGCACTTCACCCGACGCCATAGCTGCAGTTCTTCGGGTATAAAGGCATCAGCCGACGCCATTTTCCTCAGTGTTTCTTGCCCCAGATGCCAGGTGCCCTCTTGGATGGCTAAATTTGGATAAATGCCAATGTTTCCAAATAGTAGAGAGCAAACACATAAAATAAGCATGTATGTACATATATACAAACAAATACACCATAATAGATCCCCCCAAGCTAGCTGAAAGATGGCAAATACCCTAGGAGTACCACAGAGGGAAGGCGGGTGGTAATCCTGACTGCAGATGCATTCCTATCGGACATCTACATTTATGGTAGGTACAAAACTGTACTATGTCCTTCAAGGATGCATCTGCAGTCCTACAAATGGGTAGAATACCATAGCCAAACTAGGGAGGAGGAAAAAGAGAGATTATGGTGTAGTTAGATCCCTTGCAAAACAGCAGTGGCAAAACCTGCTCGGGATCTAGAGTATAGAGGTAAATTATAATGCTTGGCAAATGTATGCACGGAGGTCCAAGTAGCAGCCTCTATAATGTCCTTGGTAGCCACCCTCGTAAGAAGGCTGTAGTAGTGGCTGTAGCCCTTGTGGAGTGAGGCCTGATGTTCTCTGGAGTTTTCTTTCCATGGAAGGAGTAACAAAATCTAATGCAATTTCCTATCCACTTGGAGATTGTCTGTTTTGAAATTGCTTTTCCTTCCCTTCCTGTTGCATATGCTACCAGAAGCTGGTCAGTTTTTCTATTGCACTTGGTCCTGTCCAGGTAGTAGCGTAATTGTCTATGTACATCCAAGGTATGCAACAGTCTTTCTCCCCTGTTCTGTGGGTTGGGGAAGAATGTAGGTAGGTGGATAGCCTGGTTTAAAGACACTCTGGATACCACCTTAGGCATAAAAGTAGGATTTGTTCTCATGGACACTCTATCTTGATGGAAGATCAGGAAAGGTTGCACTGCCATTAATGCCTGTAGTTCAGAAACCCTTCTTGCTGAGGTGATTGCCAGAAGGAAAGCAGTCTTCCAGGATAAGTATTGTAAATCTGCCGTTGCTGCTGGTTCGAAAGGAGGAAGTGTCAATTTTTCTAGCACAAAGTTCAAGTCCCATGCTGGCAATGGGGGTTTCCTAGGAGGTTTTACATTTTTAATTCCTCTCAGAAACTGCCTGAGCAGAGGATGTGAGAAGACAGGAGGATCCAAGCTGTATTCTGCTGAAATAGCTGATGCGTGTATCTTGATGGAAGAATAGGACAGGCCTGTATGGAAGAGCTCTGCCAAGTATTCCAGGATGTTGGCTATGTTTACCAGTGACACATCTATTCCCTTTGCAGTACTCCAAATGAGATATCTTTTCCATTTTGCTGCATAATTCTTTCTTGTTGAAGGTCTGCGAGCCTCAAGGATAATGTCTTTAACCCTTTGTGATAAATTTGGGTTAATTGCTCTTATGTAATGTTCCAGGCAGTCAGCTGCAGAGTTTTCAGGTTTGGATGCAGGGTGTTGTAGCTGTTCTGTGTTAACAGCAGTGGGATCAGGGGTAGTGTCCATATTTGTTCCCGAGACATGCTCCTCAGTAATGGGTACCAATGTTGTCTTGGCCAGTCTGGAGCTATCAGAATTATCCTTGGACGTTCCTCTTTGATCTTCAATAGCACCTTGTGCATCAAAGGAAGTGGTGGGAATGCATATGCTGTCAGGTTTTTCCAACTGAAAGATAGGTAGTCCACCTTCCAAGCAAGTGGGTGGTACGTCCTTGTGCAGAATTTCTTTAGCTGGTGATTGAGTGGGGATGCAAATAAGTCTATTTGTGGTAGTCCCCATTTTCTTGTGATGGCTTTGAAGATGTCCGGGTGCAGCATCCATTCGTGGAAGTTCTGCTTAATATGTCTGCTGGAATGTTTTCCTTTCCTGGTACAAAAATTGCTTTTAACTGAATGTTGTAGCTCAGAGCCACATTCCATAGGTCCAGTGCCATCCGGCATAGAGGGTATGAATGTGTGCCTCCCTGCTTGTTGATGTACCACATAACTGTGGTGTTGTCTGTCCTTATCAACTGTCCTTCTTGGAGAAAAGGTCTGAATGCCTGTATTGCCAATTTTACTGCCAGCATTTCCTTTAGATTTATGTGCAGGTGCAGCTGATCTTGAGTCCATAAGCCTTGTATGCACTTGTCCAGCATGTGGGCCCCCCAACCGAGGTCTGAGGCGTCCGTTGTGATGGTTTGGCTTGGTTGAATGCTGTAGAAGGGCAATCCTGTGTTTGATTGACAGGCCTGAGCCCACCATAGGAACTCTTGCTTCAGGCATGGTATTAGTGGAATTTTGGTTTCTAGGCTGGGTTTGTGTTGAGACCAAAAATTCTTCAGGTACCACTGTAGCTTTCTCATATGCAGTCTGGCATGAGGGACCAGAATTATGCAGGATGCCATGAAGCCCAGGGCTTGCAGTACCTTTCTTGCTGTTAGATGGTTCTGCTTTGTTAATGCCAAGAAGTAGAGAGGAAGTTGTTCTTGCTTTTCTACAGTTAGGAATGCCATCTGCTTTGATGTGTCCAGCTCTGCACCCAAAAAGGTTATTCTTTGGGATGGAATCAGCCTTGACTTTTTTATATTGACTGTGTATCCCAGGGCTTGCAGCAAGTAAATGACGCTTTGTAAGTCTTCTGTTAGTTTGTTTTTGTTGTCCGCTTGTATCAGGCAGTCGTCCAGGTAAGGATAAATTTGGATTTCCTGAAGTCTGCAATGAGCGATTACTGATGCCAGGCATTTCGTGAACACTCTGGGCGCAGTAGATAAGCCAAAGGGCAATGCTGAGAATTGATAATGCTCTGATCCTGCAAGAAATCTGAGGTATCTTCTGCAATTTGGTCGTATGGGGACGTGCAGGTATGCCTCCTTGAGATCTAGAGTTACCAGCCAAGACTCCTTGCCCAGCATGGGAAGAAGCTGCTGTAGAGTCAGCATTTTGAATTTTGGAACAATGAGGAATGTGTTTAAAGCGGACAGGTCGAGAATAGGCCTCCATTTTTTCTCTTTTCTTGGTACCAGGAAGAGTCTGGAGTAAAATCCCTTTCCTTGTTCCACAGATGGTACCTTTTCCACAGCTCTCATTCTTGCTAATTGAGCTATTTGTTTTAGAGCTTCTGCCTTTTGATTTGGTGGTAGGTTTGGCATTCCACTTTTTCCTGGTAGAGTATGGAAATGAAACCTGTAACCTTGGTCTATAGTTTGCAAAATCCACTTGTCCCTTGTGATGTAATGCCAGTTCTTTGAAAATAAGGCTAGCTTTCTGCCTAAGGGTGCTGCTAGTTGTTCCCTGGTAGGCGGTGCCAGAGCCAAGTCACTGTGATTGTCCTGTTGCAGTGGTGGTGGCTGCGTCTGTGCCTCGCTGGTTGTTGCCCTGCCACTGGCGTCCCCTGTAGGCACCCCTGGATTGATTTCTGCCTCTTGAACGCCTATTCCTGCCTCTCTGAGCTTTAGAGGAGTCTGGAAAGGACCAATTTTTGGAGGGCCAGTTCTTGATTTGACATGGTCCGGCAAGGCCTGTTCTTTCAACCATGCATGCCTTCTGATAACTGTGCCAGTCATGGCTGATCTAAAGGAAGCCTCCAGTGCATCATAGCCGCATTTTAAAGAATGGTTACTAACTTGCTGAATGTTATGCACCATTTCCAAAACATATTTCTTATCTAAAGAATCATCAGAGGACAGTTTCTTAGTTAACTGATCAAGCATAAACTCCTGGTATTGGATCATATGAAACTGACAGTTCAAGGCCCTAGCTGACAGAGTAGCAGAGGTGTATACTTTTTTACCCCATCTCTCTAAGGACCTGGATTCCCTTTCAGAGGGGAGGGGATTTTTAACAGAGGTAGATGCTACTGCCTTAGGCCCCTGGGAGACAGTCTCGGGATCTGCAAAAGGAGCCTTGTATAAATGATGATGTGTGTCCGGGACCCTGTAGAACCTATCGGGCTTAGTAGGGGCTGGAGGTAAAGAATCAGCAGTACAAGCATCATTAAATGCATCATCCACAACAGAAAGAACTGGAGGTATAGCTAAAGGCCTATGTTGTGGTAAATGCAAGAAGGTCCTAAGCCTTTTTCTGGAGTCTGAAAAGTCTTGGCCCTGACACTGAAATTGTTCCCTCATGGCATGTAAGGTTTCCCCAAAGGAAAATTCCTCAGGTGGAGAGGCAGAAGGAATCGACTCTTCAGCATCAGAGTCTTCGTAAGGAGAATAAGGAGCCTCTGGAGGGTCTGTATTGTCTGAATCATCAGAAGAATCATCCGTGGACACTTGTTCAGGGGGCTCTGCTCTAGGCCTCTTCTCTGGGGGTGGCTGAGAGGCCCTGTCTGGATGAGGTTGGGATCCCCTTATTAAAGAGATGAGATCCTCTGCCAGAGAAAGCATTTGGGAACTGGAACTGGGCCTGTGAGAGGGGGGCTTAACAGGCACAGACTTAGTAGTTTTGGCTGCTTTAGCCCTGGCAAAAGCCTTAATGGACATGGCTGCGGGAGGCCTAGCAGCTCCACGTGCAGGGGTTGAAACATCCAAGGGAATAGTGTCCGATAATTCCTGTGTAACCACAACAGCAGGTTGTATTTCAGAAGCCGATTCTACCAGGTTAGAAGAGGCCTCGGTAGAAGGCATGGTTTCGCTGAAACAAGGACCGCTTGCTCGGTTTCGCCGAAACCGAGACACTCGGTTTGCTTAACTGCGGTTTCGCTGAAACCGCGGACCGCGAAGTGTCGGTCCTTTTCTTTTTGGCAATTTGTGTAGTCGGAGGATCCGACGGCATAATATACGCAAAATCAGAACCTAAAAACTGCTCAGCAAACTCCGACCGACGCCTAAGCGTCCGTCGGTTAAAGAAGCACAGGCTAGACAAGCTGCGACGCCGTGGTCTGGGCCTAAACAAGGTAAGCAGTAAGAGTGGAAATCTTTATGAGGTATTTGTTTCCCACAAGTTAAACAGTTATTCACTTTTTCTGACATCAGCTGAGGCAAGAAAGAGTCCCCAACGGGGTACTTAGCTTTTTAGAAGTCTTCGAAGTAGTATTCGGTAGTAGTAATCTCTGGATCTGACCGACCGGCACTTGCGAACAGCTTCTGCTTCGGGCGCCAAGCGGCAAGAAAGACTGAGGAAAATGGCGTCGGCTGATGCCTTTAAACCCGAAGGACTGCAGCTATGACGTCGGGTGAAGTGCGACACCAGCAGAGGCCAGACCCAGACTTTGGAATCCGGACGACCGAAGGGCTGCCTGACGACAGGACAACCCATTTGTAAGGACTGCAGATGCATCCTTGAAGGACATCAGAATTATGCCAGCAAAACCGCTGTAACTATACACAGGACTGTGCGATGAACTAATCTTGTTTATACACTTTTTTTGTAACTGTTCAAAAAAATCTAAATATTGAGATGTGAAACAGAAGGCTTTGGAAATGGAAGCTGGGTAACTATTATGACAACAGATCCAGAGATGATCCAAGTTTATTTGCTTCAAGCCTATGGCCGGCAAAGTGGGTTAAAAGCTTAGCACAAAAAACTTTCTCCTGCTCTAGCTATCCCTGTCTTTCCACAGTGTTTTGTATCGGTCTTCCTCTCTAGATTTCAGAAAGCTCAGCAAAAGTGTACATATCCTCCAATAGAAAATTCCTATTTCCATGCCTCACCTCTGCCAAAGGAAGGGGGTTGGAGGTCGAGTTTCTTGAACAGGATGCACTTGGATCACTCTCCTCTTAGTCCAAGAATTCTGGACAAAGCCAAAAATAATGGGGGAGGGGGCAAATGTTCAAATCTGGGACATTTTTTAAAATACTGCTGTTATAATTTTCAGAAATTTACTAGAATAATAGGTTTTGCATTATCATGCATTTTCTGAAGAATATGATGCCTAAATCTCAAAATGTTTATCATTATAACTTCAATGGTCAATAAATTGCCAGAAAGCCGCACATTTTACAAAGAACATAAGAAAATGATGCAAAAATGAGATAATTCTGTGAAATTCTGGAAATTTGAGAGGTGTACTCCAGTGTATTCTCTTGGAGTTGTACAACCAAGACCCAAGCACAGCTTCTTAGGTAGGTAGAAAAGTATTCCACACAAAAGTGTCCCTGAACTTATAGTTCCTTGCAAAGGTGTGCAAAGATAGCCTTAGCGGTAGATAAATGCCTATCAGAATGACATTCTTGTTGAGATGGTAGCAGCTTCACCATACCTGCCACAACAAAACTTAATGGAATCAATAAGCAATTGCTAGCAAATATCTAGACAATGTAGTAGTATTCAGTTTTCTTAGTATGGTTGTGGGAAAAAAGGCTGGAAGACTTAACAGATTGATTCAAGTTTAACTCTGAGCACCTTCAGCAAAAAAGAGAGGTTAGTTCATATGTGTACTCTTCCCTTATGAAAAATAAAATATGAAGAATTACGTAAAGCCTGAAATTCTGATATTCACCTGGCCAATGTGACTGCCGCCACCAACATATTAATTTTTCTGAAGTAGTGGACTGACAGAAGGCATGGTTCATTTTTGTAGTATAAAACTCAGGTTCCACAGAATCTGAGGACTCTCTAGTCGAGGTCTAACAACAAAAGAGCACCTAAGAAAAGTAATGCATGCCCTGAATGCAGCTAAGGAAAAGTTGAAAAAACCCTGGTGAAAAGTCTATCATGGCCAAAAGATAGAGTCTCGTACACAAGTTCAATCTACAGTTATAGATACGGAATGACCAGGACAAGTGGAACAAAAGCCAGTAAAAGGGTCAGGCTCCTATTAGTACCCCATGTGCAGAGGTGAGTATACAAAAGACCCTAATATGGTAAGCAGTATCCCTGACCATCAATGAAGTGGGGAAACCAAGTAGTCAGTTTGATAGAATGAAAGTCCAAATTGCAGCTTTTTGGACAGGTGACTCACAAGAGACCTTAAAGGTCTCTGATGTACAGGCTACTCCAGAAAGTGACACTACACGGCAAATAACACCTGCCTAGGCTACTAAGAAAGTACAGTTTTGTACCTACCATAAATGTAGATGTTCGAGTGCTAATACAGCTGCAGTCATAACAGATGGGTTCTCCTGCCATCAAGCGGGTCCTCGGTCGACCGAATTCCAAAATCTAGGTCCGGCGTTGGTTGTCGCCGCTTCTTCCCTGACGTCAGTGCAACAGGGGTATAAAAGAACCAGCCGATGCCATTTTCTTCAGTCTTTCTTGCCCCAAATGTCAGGTGCCCCCAGAAGGAAGGCAATACATAAAATAATGTAATAATGCAAAGCAATAAAATCAAAAAAACAGTAGTTGCAAGCAAATACACCATAAAAGAATACCCCTAGAGGGGAAGGTGGGAGGGAAACCTGGACTGCAGCAGTATTAGCACTCGAACATCTACATTTATGGTAGGTACAAAACTGTACTATGTTCATCGTGCATACAGCTGCAGTCATAACAGATGGGTAGAATCCCAAAGCTAAGAAAGGGGTGGTAGGCACTAGATGGAGCTAGGAGGAGCTAAAATGCCCTGCAAGACTGCAGTGGCAAAGCCTGCTCTAGACTTGGAGTATAATGGTAGGTTGTAGTGCTTAGAGAAGGTATGCACAGGCTGCTTCTAAAATATCCTTGGTAGGAACTCCTCTGAGGAAGGCTGCAGAGGTGGCTGTGGCCCTGGTGGAATGAGTTCTAATGCCTGTAGGTACAGTTTTGCCATGAAAGGAATAGCAAAAGCGTATGCAGTGGGCTATCCATTTTGAGATTGTCTGTTTGGATATTGACTTTCCTTGAGCTCCTACCGCATAGGCCACAAAAAGCTGTTCTGATTTTCTGAAAGGCTTTGTTCTGTCCAAATAATAACACAGTTGTCTGTGGATGTCCAAGGAATGCAGTAATCTCGCCCCTTTGTTTTGAGGATTAGGATAAAAAGTAGGTAAATGTATGGCCTGATTTAAAGCTACCCTGGATACCACTTTAGGCATAAAGGACAGGTTGGTACGTAATGAAACTCTGTCCTGATGGAAGATGATGAAAGGCTGGGCAGCCATAAGAGCCTGTAGTTCTGAAACTCTATGAGCTGAAGTGATAGCCAGAAGAAAAGCTGTTTTCCAGGACAAATATTGTAAATCTGATGAGGCAGCTGGTTCAAAAGGGGGCAAAGTCAGTTTTTCCAGAATGAAATTAAGATCCCAAGCAGGTATTGGTTGTTTTCTTGGAGGTCTTAAATTCTTAGCCCCTCTGAGGAACTGTCTTAATAGAGGGTGAGAGAATAAAGGTGGATCAGTGTTGTATTCTGCAGAAATGGCTGAGGCATGGATTTTGATGGAGGAGAACGAAAGTCCACTGCTTAGCAGTTCGGCCAAATATTGTAGTATTTGAGGTAAATTCAGTTTTCCAGGGCACTGGCCCTTTTTTTCTTTCCAAACACAAAAATGTTTCCATTTTGCAGAGTAAGCTTTTCTAGTTGATGGCCTTCTGGCCTCCAAAATGACATCCTGCACCTCCTTGGAGAGCAGGGCCTGCTGTGATGCTAAGGAATCTTCCATGCGGCTAGATTGAGTGTCTTCAGCTGACTGTGAAGAGTTTTGAAGCTGTGCTGAGTCAGAAGAAGAGGCATTAGAGGCAGGGTCCATGGTGGGGAATGCGTCAGGCTCCTTAGTAGTGGGTACCAGTGTTGCCTTGGCCAGTCCAGAGCAATGAGGATCATCTTTGGTCTGTCTGCTCTGGTCTTCAATAGGACTTTGGGCAGCAGAGGAAGAGGTGGGAAGGCATAAACTGTCATTGATGTCCAACTGAAAGAGAGAGCGTCAACTCTCCAGGCCTTTGGATGGAAGATCCTTGAGCAGAATTTTGTCAATTGATGATTTTTGTGGGAGGCAAAGAGATCTATGCCTGGCCTTCCCCATTCTTGGATTATTTCTGTAAAAACTTTTGGATGCAACTTCCATTCGTGGATCTGTCATATTCCTGCTTAGGTTGTCTGCCAGCGTGTTTTCCCTGCCTGGCAAGTACTGTGCTTGTAGCTCCATTTGTAAGTCCATGGCCATGTTCCAAAGTGACATGGCCAGTCTGCATAGGGGATAAGAATGTGTTCCTCCCTGCTTGTTTATGTACCACATAACTGTGGTGTTGTCTGTTCTTATCAATAGCTGACCTGGTTGTAGAAGGTCCTTGAAGGCTGTAATAGCATTTATCACTGCTAGCATTTTTGATTGATGTGAAGGTGCTTTTCTTTTTGGGTCCATTTGCCCTGAATGCACCGGTCTGTCATGTGTGCCCCCCAGGCGTAGTCCGAGGCGTCTGTTGTGATGACTTGATTTGCTTGAGGCTTGCTGAATGGAAGACCTGTGTTTGTTTGGCATGCTTGAGCCCACCACAGAAATTCCTTTTGCAGACATGGAATTAGTGGTATCATTGTTTCCAAACTGTGGCTGTGTTGAGACCATATGTTTTTAGGTACCATTGTAGTTTTCTCATATGCAGCTTTGCACATGGGATTAGTAAGATGCAAGATGCCATGAATCCCAGAGCCTGCAGGATTTTCCTTGCAGTCAGCCTAGTGCAATTTGCCAGTGTTCTGAAATATTGAATTAGTTGCCCCTGCTTCTCTGGCGTGAGGTAGGCCATCTGGGTGTTTGTGTCAAAATTGGCACCCAGGAAAATTATCTTCCGAGAGGGTATTAGTCCTGATTTCTCTTTGTTGACTGTGTATCCTAGAGAGTTTAATAACATTATTACATAAGCCAGATGTTTCAGAAGAATGTTCTTGCTGTCCGCTTGGATCAGGCAGTCGTCCAAATAAGGGTATATTTGTATCCCTTGAAGTCTGCAGTAGGCAATTACTGATGCCAGGCATTTCGTGAATACTCTGGGCGCAGTAGATAAACCAAAGGGCAATGCAGAGAATTGATAATGTATTGAACCTGCAAGAAATCTGAGGTATCTTCTGCAATTTTGTCTGATTGGGACATGCAGGTAAGGTATGCCTCCTTGAGGTCCAATGTTACCAGCCAAGACTCCTTGCCCAGCATGGGAAGAAGTTGCTGTAGAGTGAGCATCTTGAATTTTGGTACGAGTAGGAATGTGTTTAGCATGGAAAGATCCAAAATAGGTCTCCAATCTTTGCCCTTCCTTGGCACCAGAAATAGCCTGGAATAAAAACCTTGGCCTTCTTCATGTGTAGGTACCTCTTGAATAGCTTTCATGTTTATAAGATCTGAAATTTGCTTTTGTGTCTCTGCCCTTTGATTGTGTGGCAGGTTTGGCATGCTTTTCATTTTTGGAAGGGTATGAAATTGGAATTTGTAGCCTCTGTTTATAATGTTCAGGATCCATTTGTCCTTTGTGACAATATGCCAATTTTTTGAGAATAGTGCCAGCTTTCCTCCTAAGGGTGCTGCCATTTGAGACCTGGTTGGCATGCAAAGAGGAAAGTCATTGGTTTTGCTTTCTGAAAGATTGCGAGTTGTCCTCACCACCTCTTTGTGTAGGAGCTTGCCATTGTCTGCCTCTGTACGAGCCTTGTGTTTGTCCTCTGCCCCTCGGGCGCCTCTATCTGCCTCTTTGGGGGCTGTCTGTGGCAGGAAAGGACCAGTTTTTGGGAGGCCAATTTCTACTAAAACGTGGGGTTGAACCTGCATAAATTCTTTTACAGTTTGCATTGATTTAGCCTTTTCCTCCATTTTCCCTAATACTTCCTCAGCATTTGCCCCAAATAGTACATCCTTTTGAAGAGGCGTCTAGTAATTTAGCTTTGACATGATCAGGCAAGGCTTGTTCCTTGAGCCAAGCATGCCTCGTATGACTGAGCCTGTAACAGCAGCTCTACATGAGGCCTCTAGAGCATCAAAACCACATTGTAAGGTATGTTTACCCACTTGTTCTGCACTATGCATCAAATCCTGCAACTCCTTCATGTCTGGTTGTTCAGGTTGTGACATTTTACTTTTCAATTGAGATAACAGAAACTGTTGGTATTTTAGCATATGAAACTAACAGTTTAAGGCCCTCATGGATAAGGTAGCCGAGGTATATACCTTTTTTCCCCACCTTTCTAAGGATCTGGAATCTCTCTCTCGGAAGGCAATGGGTTTTTGGCAATGGAGGCCTTAACTCCCTTGGGCCCCTGTGAGATGGTTTCTAGGTCAGCAGCATGGCTTTTGTATAGAAATTGGTGTGAGTCAGGAACCCTGTAGTACCTGTCAGGCTTAACTGGAGCTGGAGGGAGAGAGTCCGGGTTAAGGCAGGCCTCCGAGTAAACATCATCTAGGATGTATAGGACAGGAGGTATAGCCAGAGGCCTGTGCTGGGGTAACAAAAGAAATTCCCTGAGCCTTTTCTTGGAATCTGAATAATCCTGGCCTTCCCAGTGGAAGTGTTCCCTTAAGGTATGCAGAGTTTCACCAAATGAGTAATTCTCAGGGGGGGATACAGAAGGAATAGATTCCTCTGCATCAGAGTCCTCAAAAGGAGAGTAAGACTGTTCCTGATAATCAGAGTGCTCTGAAATAATGGAGCCCTGATCAGAGGAGGGGGAATCTTCCTCCACTCTGGGTCTTTTGTCCGGAGGTGGCCGAGAACCTCTGATTAGAGTAATTAAATCCTCAGCCATTTTAAGCATCTGCTTCTTAGGCATGGGGCCTGGAGATGGACCCTGTGTAGCTGGTCTCTTAGGGTGCATGGCAGCTTTAGACTTGGAGAAAGAAGAGGAAGGTCTGAAGACACCTTGAGTGGAGGTGGACCTGTCCACAATATGTTTCAATGCCAAGCGTGGCTTCGGTATCTGTAGTCAGGGTGTGGGCCGAGGAGCCTGCGACCTCGGGTACAGGAGACACCGCCGAAGATGTGTCTTCGGTAATCAGGGGCTGCGTAGGCGCCTCGCTGAGAACCGGACCACATGTAGTCGGCTTTGGCGTGGTGTCAGTAGAGGCCGCGGACCTCGAGTGTCGGTCCTTGTCTTTGCGTTTTTTAGACAAAACCTGAGTCGGAGAATCCGACGACATAGTATAGTTAAATGCTTTCCCAAAATAATGCTGGGCGAACTCTGCCCGACGCTTAGTAGTGTGTTTGTTGAATGTAGCACAAAAGCGACAGACCGAGACGTCGTGGTCTGGGCCTAAACAAGGTATACAGAGGGAATGGAAATCCTTATGCGGTATTTGCTTCCCACAAGAAATACAATTATTAACTTTGTCGGACACCGGTCTGAGGCAAAAAAAGTTTCCCCAACGGGGTACTTAGCTTTTAAGAAGACTTCGGTTCCAAATTTTTTGAAATCTCAGGAGCTGGCCGACCGGCACTTGCGAACTGCTTCTGCTTTGGGCACCGCGCAGCAAAAAAGACTAAAGAAAATGGTGTCGGCTGGTTCTTTTATACCCCTGTCGCACTGACGTCAGGGAAGAAGCGACGACAACTGACGCCGGACCTAGACTTTGGAATTCGGCCGACCGAGGACCCGCCTGACGGCAGGAGAACCCATCTGTTAGGACTGCAGCTGTATGCACGATGAACATCTAGGAGACTGACATCTGACTTGTTGGCCTTTCCTTTATGAATGAACTTGGGAATGAGTAGGAACAGAATAAAGGCATACGAGAGCCTCTGGGTAGCAACCACAGAAGGGAAATGATGTAACAGACGTTGCGGTACAGTAGAGAGTTGATTATCCAATGTTCATTTTCCGAAACGTCAATTATCTGACCCAGCCTTCCGTTTTCGGGTAGGAAAAATCATAAATTCTGAATATGTAAACATTATACATATTCACTTGAGCATGTTTTTTGAGCTTGTAGTCACTGTCCACTGGAATCACTGAATGTTTGAAAAGTATATTCCCTGCGTGCAGAAAAAAACAAGATTTTAGAAGTTTTTTTTTTATCTGGTTCAATTACATGTTTGATTATCCAAACTACCCTACGTCCTAATTAGTTTGGATAATCAATAATCTACTGTATTTGGAGTTAGTTGGAGATGCACAGAGACCACAGCAAGGTTTTCCACAGAGAAGGAATACTCTCTGTGCTACAGATTAGATTAGGGACCACGGTGCAAGCTAACAGGAGAGAGCAGCTGAGCCTATCTGCCTCAGAACTGCCTTGACATGGGGGATGTGAACTGCAGTCAGAAAGCACACTAACAGATATCTAAACTTTCAGTGTCTCTGCAGAGTGAAAAGGACTGTGTTCCTCCCTGCTTATGTACCAGATTGCAGCCATGCTGTCTGTGTGCTACATCACCCTGTGGAAAGTACAGTTTTGTACCTACCATAAATGTAGATGTCCGATAGGTATGCATCTGCAGTCCTTACATATGGGTTGTCCTGCCTCAGGCAGCCCTTCGGTCGGCCGGATTCCAAAGTCTGGGTCCGGCGTCGGCTGATAAGCCCCTTCCCGACGTCAGAGCGCCCGGGGTATAAAAGTGTCAGCCGACACCATCTTCCTCAGTTTTTCTTGCCCCAGATGCCAGGTGCCCTCTAAGGAAGGCTAAATTTGGTAGAAATACAAAATATTGCAAACATGCACAGTAATATAAAACAAATACACCATAATAGATAACCCCAGCTAGCTATAAGAGGGATAAGTACCCAAAAAGTACCACAGAGGGGAAGGAGGGAGGGTAAACCTGACTGCAGATGCATACCTATCGGACATCTACATTTATGGTAGGTACAAAACTGTACTATGTCCTTCAAGTATTCATCTGCAGTCCTTACATATGGGTAGAATACCATAGCCAAGCTGGGGGTGGTAGGCTCTAAGAAAATGATGGTGAAGCTAAAATGCCCTGCAGGACTGCCGTAGCAAAGCCTGCTCTGGATCTGGAATATAAGGGTAAATTGTAATGCTTGGAAAATGTATGCACGGAGCTCCATGTAGCAGCTTCTAAAATGTCCTTGGTAGCCACCCCTCTTAAGAAAGCTGTGGAGGTGGCTGTAGCTCTGGTGGAATGAGGTCTGATGTTAGCTGGCACAGCTTTTCCATAAGAGTAGCAGAATCAAATGCAATTTCCTATCCATTTTGAAACTGTTTGGAAATTGCTTTTCCTTGAATGCCTGCAGCATATGCTACCAACAGCTGGTCAGTTTTTCTGAAAGTCTTAGTTCTGTCCAAGTAGTAGCGTAACTGTCTGTGAACGTCCAGAGTATGCAGAAGTTTCTCTCCCTTGTTTTGTGGGTTTGGAAAGAAAGTAGGCAGGTGAATAGCTTGGTTCAATGAGACCCTGGATACCACCTTTGGCATAAATGAAGGATTGGTTCTCAAGGAGACTCTGTCCTGATGAAAAATAAGAAATGGTTGTACTGCCATGCGTGCCTGCAATTCAGATACTCTTCTTGCTGAGGTTATGGCCAGAAGGAAGGCAGTCTTCCAAGACAGGAACTGTAACTCTGAAGATGCTGCTGGTTCAAAGGGAGGTAAAGTCAACTTTTCCAACATGACGTTAAGGTCCCATGTAGGCACTGGGGGGGGGGGGGGGGTCTTGGAGGATTGATGTTTTTAATTCCTCTTAGAAACTGCCTTAGGAGAGGATGAGAGAAGACAGGTGGATCAGTATTGTATTCTGCTGAAATTGCTGAAGCATGAATTTTTATGGAAGAGTAAGAAAGGCCATTATGGAGCATGTCTGCCAAGTATTCCAGGATATGTGTCATGCTCATCACTGTGGCATCTAGGCCCTTTCGGTGCTCCAAGTGTGGAATCTTTTCCATTTTGCTGAATCGTCTTTTTCGTGGAAGGTCTGAGCTTCCATGATGATATCCTTCACTCTCTTGGATAGCTTTTCCTGGTGAGGAGTCAAGGTATTCTCCAGGCTGTCAACTGCAGGGTTTTCAGGCTGGAGTGCAGAGTTTTGTAATTGTGCTGTGTCAGAAGGAGTGTCCATAGTGGTAGAGGCCACGGTTTCGTGTGACAGGCTCCGTAACAGTGGGTACCAGTGCTGCCTTGGCCAGTCCGGGGCTATTAGAATCACTTTTGGCTGCTCTGTCTTGATTTTCAGTAAGACCTTGGTCATTAGTGGGAGTGGTGGAAATGCATACACTGTTAGAGTATTCCAACTGAAAGAGAGGGCGTCCACTTTCCATGCGTGTGGGTGGTATGTCCTTGTGCAGAATTTCTTCAGCTGATGATTGTGGTGGAGGCAAAAGATCTATGTCTGGCCTCCCTCATAATTGTGTTATCTGAAGGAAGATGTCTGGGTGCAGCATCCATTCGTGTGGGTCCATGGTATTTCTGCTTAGGCTGTCCGCCAGTATATTGTCTCTTTCCTGGCACAAACTGGGATTTCAGCTCTATATTGAGTTTTAGAGGAAGTTCCCAAAGATTCATTGCTAGTCTGCAAAGAGGGTAGGAATGGGTACCTCCTTGCTTGTTTATGTACCACATAACTGTGGTATTGTCTGTCCTTATTAGCAGGTGGCCTTGATGTAGAAAGAGCTTGAAGGCCTCGATTGCATGAATCACTGCCAGCATTTCCTTTTGGTTTATGTGCATGCTAATTCTTTCTGAGACCATAGACCTTGGATGCATCTGTCCTCCATATGTGCTCCCCATCCATGGTCTGAAGCATCCGAGGTAATGGTTTGGCTGGTTACTGGTTTGCTGAAAGGCAGGCCCCTGTTTGACTGGCTTGCTTGGCCCACCACAGGAATTCCTTTTGAAGGCATGGAATGAGTGGTATCAAAGCTTCTAGGCTGTGATTGTGCTGAGACCATAAACTCCTTAGGTACCATTGTAGTTTTCTCATATGCAGCCTTGCTTGTGGAATCAGAAGAATGCGATGCCATATAACCCAGGGCCTGCAGGATTTTCCTTGCAGTCATCTGAGTTTGTTTTGTTAGATTTTTGAAGTAATCCGGTAGTTGTCTTTGTTTTTCTTCTGTGAGAAAAGCCATTTAGGTGGTTGTATCTAGTTCCGCACCCAGAAAAGTTATTCTTTGGGATGGCACAAGTCTTGACTTGTGAATGTTGACTGTGTATCCCAAGGCCTGCAGTAGGCGGATGGCATAATTCAAATGTTTTTCCAAAGTTTGTTGGCTGTCCGCTTATATAAGGCCGTCCAGATACGGGTATATTTGAATCCCCTGAAGTCTGCAGTGTGCAATTACTGATGCCAGGCATTTCGTGAATACTCTGGGCGCAGTAGATAAACCAAAGGGCAATGCTGAGAATTGATAATGCTCTGAACCTGCAAGAAATCTGAGGGGTCTTCTGCAACTTTGTCTGATAGGGACATGCAGGTATACCTCCTTGAGGTCTAGAGTTACCAGCCAAGACCCCTTGCCCAGCATGGGAAGGAGTTGCTGTAGGGTCAGCATTTTGAATTCTGGCACACTGAGATAAGTATTCAGTGCGGACAAATCGAGAATAGGCCTCCATTGTTTTTCTTTTCTTGGGACAAGGAATAGTCTGGAATAAAATCCTTGGCCTTGTTCTGAGAGGAACCTTTTCTATAGCTTTCATTTGCAATAGGCTGGCAATTTGTTTTAAAGCCTCTGCCCTCTGATTTGGTGGCAGGTTTGGCATTCCCTTTCTTTCTGGTAATGTATGGAAATGGAACCTGTATCCTTTGTCTATTATTTGCAGTGTCCATTTGTCCCTTGTAATACTGTGCCAATTTTTTGAGAATAAAGACAACTTTCCCAAAGGTGCTTCTAATTGAGCCCTGGTCGGCGGGGTCAAGGTGAAGTCATTGAGTCTGTCCTTGTGCAGCAGTTGTTGGACCTGCACTACCTCTCTGGTTAGGAGGCTGCCATTGGCGTCCTCTGTAGGAGCCTCTAGCTTGCCCTCTACCTCTGGCATGCCTGTTCTTGCCTCTTTGAAATCTCTCTTCTGGAAAGGACCAATTCTTAGAAGGCCAATTTCTGCTGAATCTTGGTGGTTGTACCTGGAGGAAATCTTTGACTGTTTGTACAGATTTTGCCTTTTCCTCAAATTTCTTTAAGACCTCTTGAGCAGTGGAGCCAAATAACTTTTGCTTTTCCAGTGCAGCATCCAGAAGCTTAGCCTTAACATGATCTGGCAGAGATTGTTCCTTCAGCCAGGCATATCTACGTATGACTGCACCTGTCATTGCTGACCTACATGAAGCTTCCAATGCATCATAACCACACTGCAAGAAATGGTTGCTAACCTGTTGTGAATTATGTACCAGATCCTGAAGTGACTTACGATCTAGGGGTTCAGGCGAAGACAGTTTTCTGCAATTCATCTAACAAATACTCTTGGTACTGTATCATATGAAATTGACAATTTAAAGCCCTCATAGACAGAGTGGAAGAAGTGTACACTTTTTACCCCATCTCTCTAAAGCCCTGGACTCCCTTTCAGAGGGAGTGGATTTTTAGAAGTGGCAGCTGCAACCCCTTTAGGACCCTGGGAAATAGTTTCTGGGTCAGCAGAGTGGGCCTTGTAAAGGAAATGATGTGAGTCCGGGACCCTGTAGTACCTATCGGGTTTAACAGGAGCAGGAGGAAGGGTGTCAGGGGTGCTAGACTCAGAATACACATCATCAATGACACTTAAAACAGGAGGAATAGCCAAAGGTCTATGCTGAGGTAAATGAAGAAAAGTCCTTAATCTCTTCCTGGAATCGGAGAATTCCTGGCCCTGCCATTGGAAATGCTCTCTCATGGAGTGAAGGGTCTCCCCAAAGGACAGCTCTTCAGGAGGGGAGGCAGAGGGAATACATTCCTCTGCATCAGAATCCTCATAGGCTGTGAAGGCCTCCTCCTGGTAGTCTGATAGAGCAGAGCCATCAGAGGCCTCTTCAGAGGACTGAGGTTCAGCAGACTCAACCCTGGGCCTTTTGTCTAGTGGGGTTGAGAGCCCCTGTCCGGATGAGGCTGAGAGCCCCTAATTAAAAATAAGGTCCTCAGCCAAACTTAGTATCTGAGAACCTGTAGTGGATCCCTGAGAAATAGACTTGGGAGGCAGAGTTTTTTGTTGCTTAGCAGCTTTAGCCCTAGTGAAAGCTTTTATGGACATGGATGCAGGGGTCTGGCTGCCCCACGTGCTGGAGTAGTTTTGTCTAGGGAATGGTGTCGTGGTTCCTGAACACGATTTCGAGGGTAATTCTATAACCGACTCAGAAAAGGCCTCGGGACCGAGGCAGTCGGTTGGCCAGCTTTCTCGGACGGAAGTACCAAGGACTCGGTTTCAGCGAGACACTCGCGGCAGGCCTAGGGGCGGTTTCAGCGAAACCACGGTCCATGTGTCAGTCCTTGTCCTTCCGTTTCTTGGTTAAATGAGAAGTCGGAGTCTTGACGGCATTTTATAAGAGAAACTAGCCCCAAAAATTCCTCTGCAAACTCCGACCGGCCTAAGAGTGCATCGATTAAAGGTGGCACAGGCAGTACAGGTCGAGACGTCGTGGTCTGGGCCTACGCAGGGGAGGCAGTACGGATGGCACTCCTTATGAGATATTTGTGTCCCACAAGTCAAGCAATTATTAACTTTAAGCGTTTGATCTGACATCGGCTGAGGCAAGAAAGAGTCCCCAGCAGGGTACTTAGCTTTGAAGTCTTGGTAGCTGAAGTTACAGGAGCTGGCGGAGCGGCACTTGCGAACTGCTGCTGCTTCAGGCACCACGCGGCAAGAAAGACTGAGGAAGATGGCGTCGCTGACACTTTATACCCAGGCTCTGGCGTGGGGGAAGGCGACATCAGCCCGGCCGGACCCAGACTTTGGAATCCGGCCGACCGAAGGGCTGCCTGAGGCAGGACAACCCATATGTAAGGACTGCAGATGCATCCTTGAAGGACATCAGAAGTCATGTTAAGCCTGCAGAGTAAATACCACCACTCTTATTCTCTATCATGTTTATGTGCAATTTGACCACTGCTTGTGACCATACTCCTTGAAATGTCCTACTTTGACGTCTTCCCACAGTTGTCTATACAAGTGGTCACACGTTGGAAGTGTGCATTCACCAATGCAGATGAGCTTTACAATTTTGATTTGAAGGAAGAACACCTGAAATCTGGCATTACTTAGAACAGAGTCCACAATATTCTTATACAGAACCTTGTGTGAGGTGCTAACCTATGGTGGCTGTCAACAGGGCTAACGTACAGAAATATGATTGAACCAGTACCAGAAATTGCTGGAGGACAGAGCTGATGGTCTTATGAATATGAGCAATTCACTTGTGAGGTAGGCTGACTCTGCCATTCTGGGTACCTGAGTTGCATCCTAGTTATATCACCTTCCAGGAGACCCTCGGCTACAACTTTGCATGGACAATGTTAGGTCTACAGACTGGTACAGAAGCAGAAAATTATCTTATTCAGTAGACTTTCCAGTATCAGTGCAGACAATGGCAAGTAATTCATGTAAGGAAAGACTTTTGTTGCTTGTATCCTCTGCTTGGTTATCACCACGATCATGCAATTGGTTAACACCCTGGAGCATGCTGGGAGATCAAATGGAAAAGCCCAAATCTGGTAATGTCTTGCTCCTATCACCAGATGGCATAATGGTTAAGGTCTGTGCCTCCCATGCACAAGGTACAAGATACAATCTTGACCTCCAGCCAATGCCTGTTTGGAGTTTGCATGTTCGCCCTGTGTCTCAATGAGGTTACTCCTACCTCCAAATAACATGCCGAGTGTTTCCATCTCAGTCATCAATGAATGGAGCTGTGGGAAGCAGCAGACTCTACAAGGTGCCCTACAGGGGCAGACCAACCGCTTTGGTCAAGTACCCTTAAGACAGGAGAACACAGACTGCACATAATTGCAGGGCTAGCAATTCAATGGTGTAAAATATGGCTCTAGGCGATTCGGTCATCTTGACTAATGTTGTCAAAATGAGCATGGGTAGTTACCGGTGATAAGTGGGTTGATGATTTGGCCTACTCTAACCTACGCCAAGGACCCAAGCTAACAGCTAGAGGGGTGTGTATGTCTTTATTGGCCAGTGTGCGCATGCCATAAAGCCCAGCAGCTCTGGGTCAATAAGCTACTGGCCGGCCAGTGTCTAGTTCCCCAGCCTGAGTTACTTGGGACAGCTCTGTTGAGAGAAAGCTATATATAAAACCAATCAACCTGCCAAACATGAACTGAGAATTACTACACTTAATATACGTTCACTGACGGGGCACAGCTTGGAAGTAGACAACATGATGATACGGAGGAGGCTAGACATCCTATGTATCCAAGAGACAAAGCGGAAGGGCACTGAGGTGAAGTCACTTGGCTTGGGATTCACAGTCTACTACTCAGGAGGAGAACAGGCTAGAAATGGTGTGGGAATGGTGGTGAGAGAGGCTTCAAATGGCATCGAGAGATATTATCAGAATTAGTGACAGACTCATGGCAATTGGATTCCAGTGTAATGCTAGGGCAGTATATCAATCTCAGCCTATGCCCCACAAAAGGGTTGCGATAGTGAGAGAAAGAGTGCATTCAGACAGTTACAGGACCTACTAGATAAAACCTGACAACATGAATTGGTGTTGATAATAGGTGACTTAAATGCACATATCGGGACAGACAGAATAGGGTACGAAGACTGCCTGGCTCCACATGGGTGGAGCAACACGAATAAAGGTGGAGAGGCCATTCTAGACTTCTGTCTGGCAAACAGCCTGATAGTAGCCAACCCATGGTTCAGAAAAAAAGACATAGGATCACATATAAGAGTGACCAACATGCAACTCCGGTAGACTACCTCCTTCTAAGGAAAGGGCAATGGGGCAGAATCAATAATTGCAAAGTCATCCTAAGTGAGACAGACAGCACACAGCATAAACCACTGGCTACCAAAATCAGCTGCAAGCAGGAGTCAGAGAAGATCAACAGACACCAGGTTGAAGACTTGGAAGTCGACTAGAGAGAAAATGCAACAGTTCAAGGAATTACTCCGGGCTCTAACACCCCAAGAAGTGGAGGAAATAGGTGGAGTTGAAGAAGAATGGTAGCATCTCAAAACAGCATGTGTGAGGACTACAGAACTGATTTTGGCCAAGCCAGATATAGAAATAAGGTACATAAGAAAAGCTGGTGGTGGAATGCAGAAGTCCAGGAAGTCATCAAAAGAGAAGGAGTGCAGGAAAAAGTGGAAGATAGAAAAAAAACAACCAGGACAGGAAGGAATACTGGTTGGCTAACAAAGAAGCCAAGAAAGGAGTTTCAATAGCAAAGAACAGAGCATCGGAGACGCTCTATCAAGTTTCTGGAAAATGAATCAGTAGGTGGCGCAAAGAAACTACATCAGGTTGCAAGACAAAGAAAGTACAGTTCTGTACACTTACGATAAATGTAGATGTTCAAGTGTATTCACTGTTGCAGTCATTACATTTGGGGTAATCTGCTGGCAGGTTGCCCTCAGTCGGCCTGAATAACAAAGTCTTGGGTCCTGCGTCGGTTGCTATTCCTTCTTCCATGATGACAGGTTGTCAGGGGTATAAAACATGCAGCCGGCCTTAATTACATCAGTTTTCTTGCCCCAGATGTCAGGTGCCCCCAAATGGTGAGCAAAATACATATATATATATATATATATATATATATATATATATATATATAATTAGAAACACAAAAATATACCTCCAAACAAAAAGCAAATACACCAAAAAGGCTTTTAAGCATAGTAAAAGAAAGAATAGGTATAGTAAAAGAAAAACAGGGGGCTGGAGGGAGGGTAACCAGGACTGCAACAGTGAATACACTCACACATCTACATTTATGGTAAGTTTACACAACTGTACTATGTTCATCATGTTTCACTGTTGCAGTCATTACATTTGGGTAGATTCCCAAAGCTAAGGTTGGGAGGATGGATTTATACAGCATCAGCTACAGCTATAAGGCCCTGCAAAACAGCAGTGGCAAAGCCAGCTCTGGATTTAGAGAAAATTGGTAAGTGATAATGCTTGGTGAAAGTATGAACTGAACTCCAGGTAGCAGCTTCTAGAATATCCCTGGTAGGAACACCTCTGAGAAAGGCTGCTGAAGAAGATGCAGCCCTGGTGGAATAAGATCTGATCCACGGGGGATAGGTTTTCCATGGTGCTTATAACAGTAATGAATACAATGGCTTATCCATTTAGAAATAGTTTGCTTTGAAATAGCCTTCCCCTCTGCCCCTGCAGCAAATGCTACCAGCAGTTGTTCAGATTTTCTTTGAAATTTAGTCCTGTCAAAGTAGAATCTAAGTTGTTTGCCTACATCCAATGAATGCAGAATCCGCTCTCCCTTGTTCTGTGGATTGGGAAAGAAAGTTGGCAAATGAATGGACTGATTAAGAACCACACTGGATACCACCTTGGACTTGAATGATGGATTGGTCCTGAGTGACACCCTGTCTGCAGGAGATGATGAAAGGCCCCACTGCCATAAGGGCCTGCAATTCAGATATCCTTCTAGCTGAAGTGATTGCTAAAAGGAAGGCTGTTTTCCAGGAAAGAAATTTTAAGTCTGCAGTTGCAGCTGGCTCAAAAGGAGATAGAGTGAGTTTCTCCAATACAAAGTTAAGGTCCCAGGCAGAGGTTGGAGCTCTCCTGGGTGGTCTCAAAATTTTGGCCCCTCTGAGATACTGCTTTAGAAGAGGATGAGAGAAGGGGGGGGGGGTTGTGTTGTAATGAGCTGAAATGGCTGAGGCATGGATTTTTATGGAAGAAAACGATAGGCCCTTGTGAAGCATCTCAGTTAAGTATTGCAAAATCTGAGGTAAACTGGGCTCTGTTGTGCTCATCCCTTGAGACTGATTCCAGGCACAGAATGCTTTCCACTTGTCGGCATAAGATTTTCTAGTACTAGGTCTTCTCGCCTCCAAAATGACATCCATCACAGGTTTGCTGAGGGATGCTAAGGAGGAATTTAAAAGATTAGCCAAGCTGCAAGATTCAATGTTTGGAGCTGAGGGTGCAGAATTTGGTTCTCCTGCTGAGACAGTCAGGAAGGTGTCTGAGGCAGGTGCCATCGGGAAATGTGTGACATACTGCGCAGAAGTGGGTACTAGTGTTGGCGACGCCAGTCCGGAGCAATCAAAATAACTTTGGTTTGTCCTGTTTGACTTTTAGTAGAACTTTTGAGAGCAAAGGCAGAGGGGGAAAGGCATAGACTGATAGTTTTTTCCAGCTGAAGGACAGAGCATCCACTTTCCAGGCGTTTTTTGTGATGGGTTCTTTTGCAAAATTTGTCCAACTGGTAGTTCTGGGGTGAGGCAAAAAGATCTATATCTGGGCTCCCCCATTTGCGTGTCAACATGTTGGAAATCCGTGGTCCCACTTCCCATTCGTGAGGGTCCATGAGATTTCTGTTTAGTTTGTCTGCCAGAACATTCTGCTTTCCTGGCAGGAATTGAGCTTGTAGTTGTACTTGGTAGCTCAAGGCCATGTTCCACAATGCCATGGCTAGTCTGCAGAGGGGGTAGGAATGTGTACCCCCCTGCCTGTTTATGTATCACATAACTGTGGTGTTGTCTGTCTTTATCAGTAATTGTCCTGGATGAAGGTAGTCCTTGAAGGCTGTCAGTGCATTCTGCACAGCTAGTATTTCCTTTTGATTGATATGAAGGTGCATTTGTTTTGGGCTCCACTTGTCCTGAATGCACTTCCCTGCCAGATGAGCCCCCCATGCATAGTCTGATGTGTCTATAGTTAGGGTTTGGGTAGCAGGGGGTGGTGTGAATGGCAGTCTCTTGTTTTGGTGGCAGGCCTCTGCCCACCATAGGAAATCTAGGCGCAGGCAAGGTATGATGGGAATCATTGTTTCTAGGCTATGACAATGTTGACTCCATAAACTTTTTAAGTACTACTGAAGTTTCCTCATATGCAGTCTTGCATATGGAATTAGAAGAATGCAGGAGGCCATGAAACCCAAGGCTTGCAGTATTTGCCTTGCAGATAGCAGGGTTTTTGTGGCCACCTGTTTGAAGTAAGTCACCAAATGAATTTGCTTTTCTGGCGTAAGGAAAGCCATCTGGGTAGTTGTATTCAAGCTTGCACCCAGGAATGCAATCTTTTGAGCGGGTACCAGTTGAGATTTATTTTCGTTTATGGTGTACCCTAGACAGGTTAGAACTCTTTTTACAAATGACAGATGTTTTAGAAAAATGGCCTGGTTTTCTGCCTGAATTAGACAGTCGTCCAGGTATGGATATATTTGAATATTTCTTTGCCTGCAAAATGCAATTACTGGAGCCAGGCACTTTGTGAATACCCTGGGAGCAGTAGACAAGCTAAACGGCAGTGCAGAGAACTGATAATGCATGCAGCCTGCTTTGAAGCATAGGAATCTTCTGCAAGATTCCCTGATTGGGACATGCAGGTAAAGCCTCTTAAGTCGAGAGTTGCCAACCAGGCATCCTTGCCTAGCATAGGAAGTAACTGGTGAAGAGTCAGCATCTTGAATTTTGGAATGTCCAGGAAGGTGTTTAGAGTAGACAGGTCCAGAACTGGACGCCAAGATTCGTCTTTTCTGGGTACCAGGAAAAGTCTGGAATAGAAACCTTGTCCCTTTTCCTCTTCTGGTACTAGTTGAATAGCCCCATGTTTAGGAGGGAAAGTACTTGTTTCTGAGCCTCTGCCCACTGATTTGGGGGCAGGTCTGGCCACCTGTTTGGAGTTGGCAGCGTGTGGAAATGAAATCTGTATCCCTAGGACACTATATTTAAAATCCATTTGTCCTGGGTTATAAGTTGCCAGATACTTGAATGATGAGCCAGTTTTCCCCCCAAAGGGGTGGCTAAGAGATAAGTGCTTGGTAATTTGAAAGGGAAGTCATTGAGACTGTTTACCATAGGGTGGTGCCTTGTTGTTTTCAGATTTGGAAGTGGAAGCACCCCATTGCTTCGTTAGGAAAGTCCCTTGGGACTGAAACCTGGTGCTTTTGGAATGTCTGGGTTTGACAGTAGTGGCTCTGGAGGGAGCTGGAAAGGACCATTTCTTAGTAGGCCAATGCCTACTAAATCTAGGAGGTTGCAATTGTAAGAAATCTTTCACAGTTTGCATAGATTTAGCTTTAGCTTCCATTTTTTTTAGAACTTCTTCAGCCTTATTGCCAAATAGGCGGTCCTGCTGTAAAGGAGCATCCAAATGTTTTGCTTTAACATAATCAGGCAAAGATTGCTCCTTAGGCCAAGCATGCCTTCTAAGTACAGACCCAGTAACAGCAGCCCTACAAGAGGCTTCTAAAGAATCAAAACCACATTGCAAAGTATGTTTGCCAACTTGTTCAGCTGAATGCAATAAATCCTGCAAATCTTTATTCTCCACACAGTCAGAAATCAACATCATTTTCTGTTTAAACAGTCCCATAATATGCTGTTGATATTTTAGCATATGAAACTGACAGTTTAAAGCCCTGATTGCTAAAGTTGCAGAAATATAAACCTTTTTACCCCATATATCCAGCGCCCTGGAGTCTCTATCAGAAGGGGTAGGATTTTTTGCAGTAGAAGCCTTAATGCCCTTGGGCCCCTGAGAAATGGTTTCAGGGTCCGCAACAGGATTTTTGAAAAGAAATTTGTGGGACTCAGGAACCTGTAGTACCTGTTTGGTTTGCTAGGGGCTGGAGGTAAGGAATCAGGGGTCATACTGGATTCCGAAAACACCATCAACAATATCTAGTACAGGAGGTATAGCCAAAGGCCTATGCTGAGGAAGAAGGAAATCCCTAAGCCTCTTTTTGGATTCAGAGAAATCCTGACTTTCCCAGTGGAAATGCTCCCTTAAGGTATGTAAAGTTTCCCCAAAAGAGAAATCCTAAGGTAGAGAAGCAGAGGGAATGGAATCCTCTGCATCAGAGTCCTCATAAGTAGGTATGGACAAATTCAAAGCATTAGAAGAGTCAGAAGAAACAGAGTCCTGTTCAGAAGATTCAGTCACATTCAATCCTAGGCCTCTTGGAGGGGGGGGGGGGGGATGACTACCCCTGATTAGAGTAATTAAATCTTCAGCCATTTTGATCATTTGTTTTTTAGGCATAGGGGCCTGAACATGTGGCCTGGGCATTGGTTTTTTAGACATCAATCGAGATTTAGGCCTTAGCACTGAAGTTGGAGTCGGTTTAATATGCAAGTCTGTAGGCCTGAATACACCCTCAGAAGCAGGTGCCTGCTCAGCGGCTCCGGACCCATCCAAGGTAGAGACATCCGCAGGTTCCATATGTGAAGTATCTCGTGGCATACGAATGGGTCTCAGTAGAGGCCTGTGAATCAGAAGTAGCAGGTATCAGGGGCTGTGAAAGCGCCTCACTGAGTACCGGCAAACTGGCGACTAGCTTAGGAGAAGCATTGTCAGCAGTTCTGGACCTCAACGGCCTGTCTCTGTCTTTTTCTTTGCGTTTTTTCGGTATTCCAGTAGTGGGATGGCTAACCAACGTCATTTCTGGATAATTAAATCGAGAACTGAAATAGTTTGAAGTAAAAATGTACCAACGACGGATAGTGCGCTGATTAAATAAAGCACAAAACCGACAGCAAAGTACGTCGTGGTCAGGGCCTAGGCAAGGAATATAATACAAATGAAAATCCTTATGAGGTATTTGCTTCCCACAAGTAATACATTTATTAACTTTTACTGACATCGGTAAGGAGCAAGAAAAAGTTTCCCCAACAGGGTACTTAGCTTTTAGTTGAAGACTTTGGTTCTGAAACTCGAAAATGAAAATTTCAGGAGTCGGCCGACTGGCACTTGCGAACTCCTTCCGCTTCGGGCACCGAGCGGCAAGAAAGACTGATGTAATGGTGTCGGCTTCATGTTTTATACCCCTGACGACCTGACGTCATGGAAGAAGGGACAGCAACCGACGCAGGACCCAAGACTTTGTTAATCAGGCCGACTGAGGGCAACCTGCCAGCAGATTACCCCAAATGTAATGCCTGCAACAGTGAAACACGAACATCAGTCAGTCAGATACACTTCATGGGGATACCATCAACAACCTCTCACCAGTCCACAGTTCATCAAACACAGATGGAAAGAGCATTTCCAGAAGCTTTGAATGAAGAAAACCCCACAGAAGCTGCACTGCCCCAGAAACAGCCTACGATGAGAGAAGAGAGGGAGCATACCCTAGAAGAAGGAAGAACAGAATTAAGGAAAATGAAGTCAGGAAAGCAGCAGGCTCAGATAAGGTCACAGCAGATATAATAGAGATGCTGAGTGAGATAAGGGAGAAATGGCTCCTGAGGGTACTCATAGTGTGGAGAGAAAGGCATTTTCCAGATGACTGGAAAATAAGCATACTTGTGCCAGTGCACAATAGCAAAGAGGACCATCCACAACTGTGGGCAGTACCGAGGCATCAAACTGCATGAAAGTTCTGTAGAGGGTGACTGATAAATGGATACGCAGAGTAGTAGAATGGAAGATAGGAGATGAGCAGTTCGGATTCAGATCAGGATGCAGCACAACTCGCGCCATGTTTGCAGTGAGACAGATAGTTGACAAGAAGCAACAGATGAGGACAGAGTCCAACTGGGAATTCTTAGACATGGAGAGAGCATATGGCAAGGTCCTAAGGAAGCTAATTTGGGCAGTACATCAGTGTTTCGAAGTTCCACAAACAATTGTAGAATTTATGCAGGCTATGTACAAGGACTCAATGACTCAAGTACGAACAGTGTTTCTCAAAGAGGGGTTCCCAGTGGGAGTGGGTGTGCACCAAGGTTCAAGCCCACTACTGTTCAGACTGGTGACAGACTACGTTAGCAAACAGGTCGGAGGGGACAGATAAACAAAGTTGCTGTATGCAGACAATGCGGCATTACAGGCAAATTCTGGGCAAGAACTTCAGCAAAGAATAGGGGAATGGAATGCTAAACAGACGGCACATGAGATGAAACTAAGCACAGATAACACAGTGGTAACGGCAGCAAATTGGGGAAATCAGAAGAAGCTGAGAATTGACATAGAAGGGAAGATAGTAGAACAGGTAAATAGTCTGACAGAAGAATGCCAAAGAAGCTGAAAAGTAAGGCATATAAGACAGTAGTGCAACAAGTGCTACTGTATGGTACAGAAACCAGAGTAGTAAAGGCAGAACAGATGATGAATTTAGAGGTGATCGAAATGAAGTGCCTGAGAAGAGTGGTAGGATGCACACTGTGGGGCAGATGAAGAAATGAGGGAATAAGAGCAGAAGCCAAAGTAGCCCCAATTGCAGAAAAGGTCAAAGAGAACAGACTACAGTGGTTCAGACAAATATGCAAAAAAAGCAGAAGACAATCTGGTGAAGAAAATTTGGGAAAGACAGGAAGATGGTAAGAGGAAACAAGGACATCCAGCAAAGAGATGGATGGATTGTGTGAAAGAAGATCTGCGACAGTCAGGCATGAGCGTGGCATTGAATCGAGAGAGATGGAGACAGTTAATACAATACCCTGACCCATGTAGAAAATGGTAAAAAGGGGGATGATGATGATGTCTTGCTCCTATCAAACAGCATAAAAACCTCCTCCACTCCTTGGTTATTCTTGTGTTCAAGTAAGCATCTTGGAGGTCTAGACAACACATGCAGTCACCCCGGGTAGACCTGGGAGAACTATCTGCAGTGAGTCCATCTAGAACATGTGTTTGGGGACAAACTCATTTAGACCACTTAGATCTAGAGTGCACATCACATCCTTTGTTTTCTTCAGGAGGAAAAAGAACTGCAAACACCCTAACCTTCTCTGTTCTGGTAGGCATGATGAATGTCTCTCTTTTGCATAAGTATATTTACCTCTGTGCTGCTTTCCTTTGATAGGGTGGGTATACTGTCAGGCAGGAAAGGAAGTCCAGCTTTGAAGGGGTGTGTGGGATTGGACTGCGCAGGCTCTGGATAGGACATCATCCATCTGTAACATGTGATGGCTAGCCACTCAGGAAGATGGAGGGACAGGTGACCCATGACTGTATCCAGAGCTGGAGAGTCCAACAAGCCCTCAGGATTCTGCTGTGATTGCCAAGCAGATGGGGAAGTCTTAGGGTTTATCATTCATGCCTCTGGGCAGTTGTCAGTTCTAGAAGGAGCCACAGCCATGCTAATCACTCCAGACTACTGGTTCCAGTGCTGCTGAAAGCAACATCTGAACTACGATGACCCCAGATTTGTTAGGTATGAGTGAAGGTGTTCTGTGGTGCCTGAAAATGGATACGCCACAGCAGTGAGGGTCCTGATATCCCTCTTGCTTTTTTGGAGCTTTTCCCTGGATTTGTGGCACAAAGAGGGCTAAGACAGTAAATGGGGCATTCAAGAACTATACCTTGAAATTCAGTGAAACCTATTACTGTGGCAGATGAGTGTAACACCAGGATTTGCTGCCCTAGCCAATCCATTCATGGCATCATACAATGGGTACATGGAATGTTTGGAAATAGAAGCAATCCTTCCTGCCTAGAACATCTGCTGTGTTTCGAGTCCTGCTTGGCCCTCCAGCAGGTGTTTCACTGTTTTATGAAATGTACCTGTGAGAGCACTCTAGAAGCTCAACATGCAGTGGATATAAAAAGTGTACACACCCCTGTTAAAAATGCCAGGTTTTTGTGATATATAAAATGAGGCCACAATAAATCATTTCAAAACTTTTCCCACCTTTAATGTGACCTATAACCTGTACAATTCAATTGAAAAGCAAACAAATATGTTAGGGGAAAAATATAAAAAAATAAAAAAAGTACAATAAGCTGGTTGCATAAGTTTGCACATCCTTAAACTAATACATTGTTGTAGCACCATTTAATTTAATTACAGCATTCAGTCTTCTTGGGTACAGACCTGCCATCAATTAGAGAGACTCTGATTAACCCCAAATAAAGTTCAGCTGTCTAATAGGATTTTCCTGACATTTATTCAGTTGCCTCTTACAGGAAAATCCATGGTTCGCAGACAGCTTACAAAGCATCAAAGGTATCTCATTGTTAAAAGGAATTAGTCAGGAGAAGGTTACAAAAAAAATGTCCAGAGCATTGGATATACCATGGAACACGGTGTAAACAGTCATCAAAAAGCAGAGAAAATATGGGACAACAGTGACATTGGAAAGAACTGGACATCCCTCCAAAACTGATGAAAAGACCAGACAAAAACTAGTCAGGGAGGCTGCCAAGAGACCTACAGCAACACTGAAGGAGCTGCAGGAATTTCTGGCAAGTACTGGCTGTGTACTACATGTGATAATCTCCCGTATTCTTCATATGTCTGGACTATGGGGTAGGGTTGCAAGACGGAAGCCTTTTCTTACACAGAAAAACATCCAGACCCAGCTAAAATTTACAAAACTATACATCAAGTCTCCCAAAAGCATGTGGGAAATGTGTCATGGTCTGTTGAGACCAAGGTTGAACTTTTTGGCCATAATTCCAAAGGGTACATTTGGCCCAAAAACAACACTTTGCATCACCAAAAGAGCACCATCCCCACGGTGAAGCATGGTGATGGCAGTATCATGCTTTGGGGTTGCTTTTCTTCAGCTGGAACTGGGACTTCAGTCAAGGTGGAGGGGATTATGAACAGTTCCAAACACCAGTCACTTTTGGCCCAAAACCTTCAGAAGTCTACTAGAAAGATGAAGAGGAATTTGACCTTTCAACACAACAACGACCCCAAGCATACATCCAATTCAACAAAGAGGGCTGTGCACAAGTGATGCCCTCGCAATCTGACAGATTTGGAGCGCTTTTGCAAGAAGAGTGGGCAAATATTGCCAAGTCAAGATGTTCCATGCTGATAGACTCGTACCCAAAAAGACCGAATGCTGGAATTAAATCATTAATTTAAGGGTATGCAAACTTATGCAACCAGCTTATTGCATGTTTTTTATTTTTTATATTTTTTCCCCTAACAAATTTGTTTTTCAATTGATCTGTGCAGGTTATAGGTCACATTAAAGGTGGGAAAAGTTTTGAAATTATTTATTGTGGTCTCATTTTTTATATCACAAAAACCTGGCA
>NC_056748.1:603608869-603701369 GCF_019279795.1 Protopterus annectens
GGAAAGCCATCTGGGAAGTTATGTTCAAACTTGCTCCCAGGAATATAATTTGTTGACAGGGTACCAAATGTGATTTCTTTAAGTTTATGGTGTACCCCAGACAAGTTAGCACCTTTTGTACAAATGCAGATGATTCAGAAGTATGTCCTGGCTTTCTGCCCGAATTAGACAATCGTCCAGGTATGGGTATATTTGGATATTTCTTTGCCTGCAAAATGCAATGACTGGAGCTAGGCACTTTGTGAATACCCTGGGCGCAGTAGATAAGCCAAAGGGCAGTGCAGAGAACTGATAGTTCATATAGCCTGCTTTGAAGCGTAGGTATCTTCTGCAAGAGTCCCTGGATTGGGATGTGCAGGTAGGCTTCCAGTGTTGCCAACCAGGCATCTTTGCCTAGCATAGGAAGTAACTGGTGAAGAGTTAGCATCTTGAATTTTGGAATCACCAAAAAGGTGTTTAAGATAGAAAGGTCCAGGACAGGATGCCATGAGTTGTCTTTTCTGGGTACCAGGAAAAGTCTTGAGTAGAAACCTTGTCCCTTTTCCTCTTCTGGTACAGTTTGAATAGCCTTTATGCTTAAGAGAGACAGTACTTGCTTTTGAGCCTCTGTCCACTGATTTGGGGGTAGATCTGGCCAACCGTTTGGAGTTGGTAACGTGTGGAAGTGAAATCTGTATCCTTGGGAAACTATATTTAAAACCCATTTGTCCTGGATAAAGAGTTCCCAGTTTTTTGCCTGCAGAGCAATCTTTCCCCCTAAAGGAGCAATCAGTTGAGAAGAGCTTGGAAGATGTAAAGTTAAGTCATTGAGACAGTTTACCATAGGGGCGAGTCTTACTACTCCCTGATTTGGAAGTGGGAGCCCCCCACTGCTTAGTCCTGTGCGTACCCCGAGATTGAAGCCTGGGTGTTCTGCTGGTTCTGGGTTTGGACTGAGAAGGCCTGGAAGAGGCAGGAAAATACCAATTCTTACAGGGCCAATGCCTACTAAATCTTGGAGGCTGTACTGCTAGGAAATATTTTACCGTTTACATAGATTTAGCTTTTTCCTCCCTCTTTTTAAGAAGTTCTTCTGCTTTGTTGCCAAACAGGCGGTCCTGATTTAAGGGAGCATCCAGCAATTTAGCTTTAACATGATCTGGCAAAGATTGCTCCTTAAGCCAAGCATGTCTTCTACGTACAGACCCAGATACAGCAGCCCTGCAAGATGCCTCTAGTGAATCAAAACCACATGGCAAAGTATGCTTTCCAACCTGTTCAGCAGAATGCTTGATATCCTGTAAATCCTTATTTTCAGCACAGTCAGGAATCAACATCATTTTCTGTTTAAGCAATCCAATAATATGCTGCTGATATGAAACTGGCAGTTTAAGGCCCTAATGGCCAAAGTTGCAGAAGTGTATACTTTCTTACCCCATCTATCCAGCGCCCTGGAGTCTCTATCAGAGGGGGTAGGACTTTTGGCAGTAGTAGCCTTAATGCCCTTGGGTCCCTTTGAAATGGTCTCAGGATCCGCAGTAGGATTTTTAAAAAGGAACTTGCGAGAGTCAGGAACCCTGTAACAATTATCAGGCTTTCTGGGAGCAGGACGTAAAGAGTCAGGGGCCAAGCTAGATTCCGAAAAGGCATCATCAACAATGTCTAGTACAGGAGGGAAAGCTAAAGGCCTGTGTTGGGGCAGGAGTAAGAAATCCCTAAGCCTCTTTTTAGAATCAGAGTAATCCTGGCTCTCCCAGCGAAAGTGCTCCCTGCAGGGTTTCACCAAAAGAGAAATCCTCTGGGGGGGGAGCAATGGGAACAGAGTCCTCTGCATCAGAATCCTCATAGGTAGATAAGGGTAAATCCTGGTCATCAGAGGAAACAGAAATTTCAGAATCCAGGTCAGAAGTATCATAAGCAAATTCAGTCCTAGGTCTCAGAGGGGGAAGGTTGGCTTCCCCTGATTAAAGTAATAAGGTCTTCAGCCATTCTTATAATTAGTTTTTTAGGCATAGAGGCCTGACCATGTGGTCTGGGCGTCAGTTTTCTAGGCATGGTTCGAGTTTTAGGCCTTGAAGAAGAAGATGGCGTTGGTTTAATATTTAAGTCAGTAGACCTGAATATACCCTCAGATGCCGGTGCCTGCACAGCAGCTCCTGACCCATCCAAGGTAGAGACATCTGCAGCTTCCACAGTTGAAGCATCTCACGGCATACCGGACTCCGAATGGGTCTCAGTAGAGGCCTGCGAATCTGAAGTAGCGGGTACCAAGGGCTGCGAAAGCGCCTCACTGAGTACGGGCAAACTGGTGACTGATTACGAGAAGCGTTGTCGGCAGCTTTGGACGTAGACGGCCTGTCTCTGTCTTTATCTTTGTATTTTTTCGGAATGTCAGTAGTCGGATGGCTTACCAAAGACATATCTGGATAAATGAACAGAGTACCAAAATATTTAGAAGCGTAAATATACAGACGACGAATAGTTTGTTGCTTAAATAAGGCACAAAACCGACAGCAAGGTACGTCGTGGTCAGGGCCTAGACAAGGAATACAGTAGGAATGAAAATCTTTGAGAGGTATTTGCTTTCCACAAGAAACACAATTATTGACTTTTACTGACATTGGTTTTGAGCAAGAAAAAGTTTCCCTGACTGAGTACTTAGCTTTAGTTGAAGACCTCAGTTCTGAAACTCAAAAATGAAAATTTCAGGAGTCGGCTGACCGGCACTTGCGAACTGCTCCTGTTTCGGGCACCGCATGACAAGAAAGACTGATGTAATGGCATTGGATGCATGCTTTATACCCCCCCCCCCGACTACCTGACGTCATGGAAGATGAGACAGCAACCGACGCAGGACCCAAGACTTTGATAATCAGGCTGACTGAGTGCTACTGCAAGCAGATAACCCAAATGTGATGACTGCAACAGTGAAACATGAAGAACATCGAAGCATCTGATTCAAGGAATATTCCAAATAATTGCAAACAAATTACACAAGAATCGGAGGTTGTGTTTCAAGTGCTACAGCTTTTGAAGCAGCAAAAGAAATCAGACGATTGAAAAGAGGTGTGAAATATTGTGAAATAATGGTGAAGATAAAATGGAAAAGTTTTAGGTGCCAAGGTGACTTGAACCTGTGGTACAAGTGCTTCAAAATTTGAAGAGGATGGACTGGATCATTTTAGATATATAATTTCAGTGAAACAGCTCAGACAAAAGCAGCCCAGCCAGGAACTCCTCAAGTGTCAGTAAGTATAAAAAAGTACAGTTGTGTACACTTACCATAAGAGTGTATTCAGGTTGTCAGGGGTATAAAAGATGCAGCAGACACCATTTTCTTCAATTTTTTTTGCCCCAGATGTCAGGTGCCCCTTAAAGGGTAGCCAAAATTATATATATATATATAAAAACACATGCACCAATATAAACTTTACCTTCATCTACAAGCAAATACACCATATAGGTTGTATAAATCAAAGAAGGAAAGATAAGTTCCAGCAGGAATAAGGGGGGTGGTGGGAGGGTAACCTGGACTGCAACAGTGAATACACTCAAACATCTACATTTATGGTAAGTCTACACAACTGTGCTATGTTCTTCGTGTTTCACTATTGCAGTGATTACATTTAGGTAGAGTCCCAAAGCTATGGTTGGGAGGCTGCAGCTAAACAGCATTAGGAGCGGCTATGAGGCTCTGCAGAACTGCAGTGGCAAAGCCTGCCCTGGATTTAGAGTAGAGTGGCAGATGATAATGCTTTGTAAAAGTGTGCACTGAACTCCAAGTAGCAGCTTCTAAAATGTATTTGTTTGGTACACCCCTGAGAAAGGCTGCTGAAGTGGTTGCAGCTCTGGTTGAATGTGGCCTAATGCCCTTAGGCACTGGCTTGCCATGCTGTAAATAGCAGAAACTTATGCAGTGGCTTATCCACTTTGAAATAGTCTGCTTGGAGATAGCCTTTCCTTGAGATCCTGCAGCATATGCCACTAGTAATTGCTCTGTCTTCCTGAAAACTTTGGTTCTGTCCAAATAGAATCTAAGCTGTCTGTATACGTCCAAAGAATGCAGAATTCTCTCCCCTTTGTTCTGTGGTTTTGGATAAAAAGTTGGCAAATTAATAGTTTGGTTAAGGGCCACACTGGACACCACCTTAGGCATAAATGTTGGGTTTGTCCTCAGAGACCCTGTCTGGATAAAAAATGATAAAAGGTTCCACAGCGATGAGTGCCTGTAGCTCTGATACTGGTCTTGCAGAAGTTATTGCTAGGAGCAGAGCTGCTTTCCAAGATAAAAACTTCATAACAGCGGTGGCAGCTGGCTCAAAAGGAGGCGGAGTGAGTTTTTCCAAGACATAGTTGAGGTCCCATGCAGGTATTGGTGATCTCCTTGGAGGCCTTACATTTTTGGCTCCTCTGAGGTACTGCTTTAATAAAGGATGCGAAAAAATTGGTGGCTCTGTATTGTAATGAGCCAAAATGGCAGAGGCATGAATTTTAATTGATGAAAAAGATAGGCCTTTGTCTAGCATTTCAGTTAAGTATTGCAAAATCTGAGGAATATTTGGCACAACTGTATCAGTTTTTTGTGTCTGGTTCCAAGCACAAAATCTCTTCCATTTTCCAGCATAAGATTTTCTAGTACTAGGCCTTCTGGCCTCCAAAATGACATCCATCACAGCTTTACTGAGAGGTGTGCTTTGTATGCCTACATTATCCGCTATGCTGCCAGGTTTAGCGTCCTGAGTTGACTGTGCAGGATCTGATTGTTTTGTTGGGACAGTAGATAATGAATTTGAGGTAAGGTCCAGGCTGGGCAATGAGACAAGTTCCTTAAGATCGGATACCAATACTGGCGGGGCCAGTCTGGGGCAATCAGTATCATCTTTGGCTTCTCCTGTCTGACCTTTAAGAGTACCTTGGGGAGGAGAGGCAGTGGGGGAAAGGCATATACCGACAGGTTTTTCCAGCTGAAAGATAGGGCGTCCACTTTCCATGCTTGTCTGTGATGAATCCTTGTGCAGAATCTTTGTAGTTGGTAGTTGTGAGGGGAGGCAAATAGATCTATGTCCAGGCATCCCCATTTCCTTGTTATCATGCTGAAGACTTGTGGATCCAGCTGCCACTCGTTGGGATCCATGAGGTTTCTGCTTAGTTCGTCTGCCAGAGTATTTTCCTTTCCTGACAGGAATTGTGCTTGCAGATGAACTTGGTAAGTCAATGCTGTGTCCCACAAAGCCATGGCTAGTCTGCAAAGGGGGTAAGAATGTGTGCCCCCCTGCTTGTTTATATACCACATGACCGTGGTGTTGTCCATCTTTATCAGTAGTTGTCCTGGATGAAGTAGGTCCTTGAAGCCTGTCAGGGCATTTTGAACAGCTAGCATGTCCTTTTGATTGATATGTAGATGCATTTGGTTTGCGGACCATGTGCCCTGAATGCATCTTCCTGCCATGTGGGGCCCGCAAGCATAATCTGATGCATCTGTTGTTAGGTTTTGCCTGGCTGGGGGTAATGTGAATGGTTGTCCCTTGTTCTGGTGACAAGCCTTCGCCCACCATTGAAACTCCTGTTGCAGGCAGGGAATGAGAGTAATTCTCGTTTCCAGGCTGTGGCAATGTTGTGTCCAAACACTTTTTAGGTACCATTGAAGTTTCCTCATATGCAGTCTTGCATATGGAATTAGTAGGATGCAAGATGCCATGAAGCCCAAAGACTGCAGAATTTTTCTTGCAGGTAACTGGGCCTTTGTTGCCAATATTTTGAAATAGGTAGTCAGTTGCCTTTGTTTGTCTGGCATAAGATAAGCCATCTGGGTAGTTGTATTTAAGCTTGCAGATGCTGAAGAAGAATGTCCTTGTTCTCTGCCTGAATTAGGCAGTCGTCCAAGTAAGGATATATTTGAATTCCTCTTTGTCTGCAGAATTCTATTACTGGTGCCAAGCACTTTGTAAAGACCCTGGGAGCAGTAGATAAGCCAAAGGGCAGTGCAGAGAATTGGTAATGCATTGAGCCAGCCTTGAATCTGATGCATCTTCTGCATGACTGCTTGATTGGGACATGCAGGTATGCCTCTTTTAGTTCTAAAGTCAAAAGCCAAGCCTTCGTGCCCAGCATGGGCAGAAGCTGCTGCAAAGTCAACATTTTGAATTTTGGTATATCCAGGAATGTGTTTAGAACAGATAGGTCCAGTATTGGTCTCCAGGCTTTGTCCTTTCTGGGTACCAAGAACAGTCTTGAGTAAAATCCTTGTCCCTGCTCTTGCTTTGGTACTTGTTGAATGGCCCCCATGTCCACGAGGGATGAGACTTGTTTTTGTGCCTCTGACCATTGATTTTTTGGCAGATCTGACCAACCATTTGCCTGTGGCAGTATGGAAGTGGAACTTGTAGCCTTGTGACACTGTTTAGAACCCACGTGTCCTGGGTTATAATGTGCCAATTTTGAGAACAAAGTGCTATTTTTCCCCCTAAGGGTGCTGCCAGGAGTTAAGTGCTTGGTGCCAGCAGGGGAAGTCATTGGGACTGTTTCCTGTAAGGTTGTGATTTGTCTTCTCCACTTTTGGAGGTAGAAGCACCCCATTGCTTTGACCTGTATGAAACTTGCGTCTGGATCTGCACCTTTGAGGTCTGTCTGACACAGGAAAGGACCAATTCTTTCAAGGCCAGTGTCTACTAAACCTAGATGGCTGTACTTGTAAAAAATCTTTGACAGTTTGCATAGATTTAGCTTTGTCCTCCATTTTAACACCTCTTCTGCCTCAACACCAAACAAAGTATCATGCTGTAAAGGTGCATCTAATAATTTAACTTGGACATGATTAGGCAGATTTTGTTCCTTTAACCAAGCATGCCTCCTAATTCCAGAACCCGTAACTGTGGCCCTGCAGGAGGCCTCCAGAGAATCAAAACCACATTGCAAAGTATGCTTTCCAACTTGTTCAGCTGCATGCAATATATCCTGCATTTCCTTGTTTTTTGCACATTCAGAGTTTAACATTTTCTGTTTAAGCAGTGCCATGACATGTTGCTAATATTTGAGCATATGAAACTGACAATTTAAGGCCCTTATAGCCAAGGTAGCAATGTGTAAACCTTTTTTCCCCATCTATCCAGTGACCTAGAATCTCGGTCAGAGGGGGTAGGGTTTTTTGCAGCAGAAGCCTTAACCTATTTGGGACCCTGTACAATAGTTTCTGGGTCTGCAGCAGGGTTTTTGAAAAGGAATTTATGAGAGTCGGGAACCCTGTAATATCCGTCAGGCTTAGCAGGAGCTGGAGGTAAGGAGTCAGGGGTCAGACTAGACTCTGAAAATACATCATCCACAATGTCTAACACAGGTGGAATGGCTCGAGGCCTGTGTTGAGGAAGTCCCTGAGCCTCTTTTTAGATTCTGAAAAATCTTGGCTCTCCCAGTGGAAGTGCTCCTTCATGGTATGCAAGGTTTCCCCAAAAGAATAGTCCTCTGGAGGAGAAGCTGAAGGAATAGATTCTTCAGCATCAGAATCCTCATAGGGGGGAATAGAATATTTCTGATCAGAAGAGGAATCAGAAGAAATAGAAACCTGATCTGAAGATTCATAGTCTGTCTCTTGCCTAGGCCTCTTATCAGAAGAGGGATGGGAACCACTGATCAAGGTAATCAAGTCTTTGGCCATTTTGAGCATCTGTTTTTTGGACACGGAGGCCTGTCCACGTGACTCTTGAGTTTGTTTCTTTGTCTTTGAAGGTGCTTTGTCTTTGAAGTTGGTTTAATGTATAGATGTTTAGGTCTGAATACACCCTCAGAAGCCGGTGCCTGCTCAGCGACTCCGGACCCATCTGAAGGCATAGTGTCCAAGGCTCCAATACCTTGAGTTTCCAGCGGCATGGCCGACTTCACGTGGGAGTCGGTAGCGGCCTGCGACTCTAAAGTAGCGGGCGTCAGGGGCTGCGAAAGCACCTCACTGAGAACCGGTGACTGGCTTAGGAGAAGCTTCTTTGTCAGTTTTGGGCCTCGGTTGTCTATCTTTTTCTTTGTGTTTTTTGTGAACTCCGGTAGTCGGATGGCTATTCGACGACATTTCTGGATAATTAAACCTGCGTCCAAAATAGTTTAATGCAAAATCATACAGACGCTTAATAGTGCGTTGGTTAAATCTAGCACAAAACCGACAGCCTGAAACGTTATGGTCAGGGCCTAGGCAAGGAATACAGTAAGAATGAAAGTCCTTATGAGGTATTTGCTTTCCACAAGAAATACAATTATTAACTTTTTCTGACATCGGTGTGGAGCAAGAAAAAAGTTTCCCCAACGGGGCACTTTGCTTTAATGAAGACTTCGGATCTGAAATTCGAACACGAAAATCTCAGGAGCCGGCCGACCAGCACTTGCGACCTGCTTCTGCTTCGGGCACCACGCGGCAAGAAAGACTGAAGAAAATGCCGTCAGCTGCATCTTTTATACCCCTGACGACCTGACATCAGGGAGGGGGCGACAGCAGCCGACACAGGACCCAAGGCTTTGGAATTCAGGCTGGCTGAGGGCAACCTGCTAGCAGGACTACCCAAATGTAATGACTGCAATAGTGAAACACAAAGAACATCTCCACTTTTGCTAGGTGTAAATGTGTTAAGCTGATCCACAGCAGTTTATTTTCCATGAAAAAGCCATTACTTGGTTGGACAGGTTCTACTGTAGCTAATGATAGCTAAGGATGGGAAACTGATATAACAGTTCACCACTTCCAAGGGCTTGACCTTCTCCAACTTTTAAAAGTATACCCTGCAAGGGAAGGACAAAGAGCCAACTCTTATCAAAGGGGAAAAACTAGAAGCTGCCTCTTCAATAACATGGCATCAGCTGCAGTCTAAGCAAGGCATGACTTCTTACTAAAGTCCTTGTTGCTGCTGTTCTACCTGCATCATATTCATAAAATGGTGCGTTTACCCAGCATAAGACCTGGTGATGTTTTGTTTGTGCACTCTGTGTCACATCTCATTTGTGCAGAGTCTTGCACAGTACTACTATGCAATGATCAATTTTATGAATACAGCAGAAGAAACATACCCACTACCGAGCACCTCCCCCGAGTGACTTGAGCCAACTACCAAATTAAGTGACCATATGTTTGCTCTCATTAACGATGTTTTAGGCTTCAGTGTTGTGCCTGAAGCAACAGAGCCCTCAATTTGTGAAAGTCAAGGAGATTATTTTCCAGTAAACCCCAGAAACACTGACCCAAAGCAGACTAAAAATGGACTCTCCAACTCTTCACTAATGAATCCCCTGTGAAGAACTGTGGACATAAAAGGGAACTTTAGTCTCACTTTGGAAGTAGAGACACAAATCCAAAACACAGAAGGGCAGTGTTATAAAACAAGGCACCTTCTTTAGGACATGTACATACAAATAAGTCATGGAGACTACAAACATTTACCACCAGCAGCCTCAAAACGTTTTTGTAGCAGCTTCCATGATGCCACCAGTATAACTCCCAGACCTCCTAAGCCTTTTTTTTTTTTTTTTTTCCAAAGAATGGAAAACTTATGAACAGAGTCCAGTATCACACCTGCAAAGGCATGCACAGCAACAAGAGAAAAGAGGACTTCACTCACTAAATTGACAGTGATCTCAAGAAGCCACAGCCAAGGGTAACACTGTCAGTAGTTCAATCTTTGATGCTGAGACAATCAGAATGTTGTTCCTCCCAACTGCCAAAGCAAGGGTCAACCATTAAGGGTAGTCATGTTAACAGCCACAGGGGTGGTTTGAGGGTTTTCTGCTAATTTCTTAACTATATTCCCCACATATACCAGGCTCAAAGAGCCGAAAAGACAAGTGCAATGAGTTGCCTGCACTGGTCATCCCTCATTTCTTCCAGGAATGCTGCCAGCAAACAGCCAAATTTTTTTGTCATTTTTATACTTGTTCAAATGCCACTTTTTCTATCTGCTTTAGCCGAAATGGCAATCAACTAATTTAGTTATGATCCGACAGTAAACCATCTGAATACCTCCAAGCAGCAAGCATAGCAATCCCTGTTAAAGTAACAGAGGAAAGATAATTTAGCTATTTTTCTGCCCCGAGAAAGCACCCAGATGCATCCCAGAGGATGAAAAAGTTGAAGATCATTTTAATGTGCACTTCATGAGCCTGGGGGCATTTTCAAAGGTGAGATCCCGAGGAAGAATTTACGTTCAGACTGTCCAAAATAGCATTTTGTGAAAATTAATACCAACTGTTGCCTCACTCAAACCCCAGTGGAAGAGGCCAACATCCCCGAATTTCGGGGCAAAGTGCAATTCTCTATGACACACTAATTTCATTAAATACATTCTACACAACTGACATTCAATAAAGCTGGCTCTCTAAGGTTAAATCCAGCTACATCAGCTGTAGCGATACTCTCAGAAGCTTTACAAGGCACTACACCAGCAGTGGGATTCTCCAAAATGCAATTCACCACTTAAATTCCTTTTTTTCTATGCTAGAAATATAAAGAACATTAAAAATGTACATAACTGCAAAATACAACCTCAAAAACCCAAAAGGAAGATCCTCAAAACAGTTGCAAGGGCTAGTATAAACAGTAAGAAAACAGTAAACAGAATTGTACTCTCAGTTTACAAGCGAAAAACAGTTGTCTGACAGCTAGGTAATTACAAGCGATTGAGGTGTGCTTTTTAAGTGCCTTGTTCTGATAGTTATTTGACTATTCGCGTGCACTTACTTGTCTTTCTTTCTTTTAGAACTCTCTTCCTTATCTCTTTTTCTTTTCTTCCTTTTTGGAGTCCTACTACGATCTCTATGATGTCTAGAATGCTCAGTATCTCTGTAACTTCTAGAAGATTCACGGGATTCTACAGAAGCAGATCTCTTTGCTTCATGCTTTTGTCTGCAAATACCAAATTGAAATTTCTGTCACAGGAACACTTTGTTAAATTGATGCCTACAGTTTTGAAATTCATATTTAAAATTGTTTTTACTCTGCAACTTAATCAGAAGGTAGTATGTCAGCTATTACTGAAAACTTCAAGAGCCTCAAAATCAGTTGAAGGTGCAAAACAGAAAGTACAGTTGTACACTTACCATAAATGTAGATGTTAGAGTGTATTCACTGTTGCAGTCATCACATTTGGGTTATCTGCTTGCAGTAGCCCTCAGACGGCCTGATTATCAAAGTCTTGGGTCCTGCGTCGGTTGCTGTCTCATCTTCCATGACGTCATGTAGTCAGGGGTATAAAGCATGCAGCCAACACCATTTTATCACTCTTTCCTGCACTGTTGTCAGACTGCGCAAGAGTGGGTACCAGTGCTGGCGTGGCCAGTCTGGGGCAATAAGAATTGCCCTTGGTCTGTCCTGCTTTATTTTGAGTAGTACGTTTGAGAGGAGGGGCAAAGGGGGAAAGGCATAAATTGAGAGGTTTTCCCATTGAAAGGACAGGGCATCCACCTTCCAGGCCCTGCTGTGGGGGTTCCTGGTGCAGAATTTGCTCAACTGGTGGTTCTTGGGGGAGGCAAATAGGTCCACCTCCAGTGTCTCCCACCTCTGGATCAGAAGGTTGAAGGCGTTGGGCTCCAGTTTCCACTCGTGGGTCTAAGAGATTTCTGCTCAAGTCATCTGCCAGTGAATTTTGTTTGCCTGGCAGGAAGTGAGCTTGTAGATGTACTTGGTTGCTCAAAGTTGTGTTCCACAGGGCCATGGTTAACCTGCAGAGTGGGTAAGAATGGGTTCCCCCCTGCTTGTTTATGTTCCACATAACTGTGGTGCCTATTATAAGCAGCTGTCCTGGAAGGATTAGGTATTTGAAGGCGGTCAGAGCACTCTGTACAGCTAGCATCTCTTTTTGATTGATGTGCAGGAGAATCTGGGCTGGGCTCCAGTGGCCTTGAATGCATTTGCCTACCATGTGAGCCCCCCATTCATAGTCTGATGCATCTGTTTGTCAGGGTTTGGGCGGTGAGGGGTTGAGTGTAAAGCAGGCCCTTGTGGTTGCATGCTTCTGCCTACCAAAGGAACTCCCACCTGGTTATACAAGGTATGATTGGAATCACAGTTTCCAAGTCCTGAGAAAGTTTCCTCATATGCAGTCTTGCATATGGAATTAGCAGAATACATGAGGCCATGAACTCTAGGGTTGTAGTATTTTTCTTGCAGATAGCTGGGTTCTGGTGGTCATTTGTTTGAAGTAGTTTGTCAGATAGACCTGTTTTTCTGAAGTGAGAAATGCCATCTGGGAAGTTGTGTCCAAGCTTACTCCCAGGAATACAATCTTTTGACTGGGCACCAGTTGTGATTTCTTTTCACTGATGGTGTACCCCAAAGAAGTTGTTGTTGTGTCTTTCGGCTTTTCCTGGTTAGGGGTCGCCACAGCAGAACTCCGGTCCGCTAATGATTGGCAATAGATTTTTACATGCCGAGTTGCCGGCCCTGACGCACAACCTTCAACGAAGGTATACCCATTCACGCACGTCTCCACACAGAAGACGCTGTAGCTGAGAATCGAACAGGACAACGGTGTACCCCAAAGAAGTGAGAAGGCTTTTTACAAATGCTGAAGTAGCAATTCCTGACTGTCCGCCTGAATCAGGCAGTCGTCCAAGTATGGGAAAATTTGGATATTTCTATGCCTGCAGTATACAATGGCTGGAGCCAGGCACTTTGTGAATACTCTGGGTGCAGCAGATAAGCCAAAGGGAAGTGCAGAGAATTGATACTGCATAGAGCCTGCCTTGAAGTGTAGACATTTTCTGCATGACTCCCTTATGGGGATGTGCAGATAAGCTTCTTTTAAGTCTAGAGTCACTAACCATGCATCCCCTTGGCTACCATAGGGAGAACCTGTTGCAGGGCAAGCATCTTGAATTTTGGGACCACCAGAAAAGTGTTGAGGGTTGATAGATCTAGGATTGGGTGCCAAGAGCTCTCTTTGCTGGGCACCAGGAAAAATCTGGAGCAGGAAACCCTGCCCCCTTAGTTCTACTGGAACAGGTTGAATGGCCCTGATATTGAGCAGGGGAAAGTACTTGCTTTTGAGCTTCTGCCCACTGGCTTGGAGGTAGGTCTAGAAATCCGCTTGGGGTTGGCAGTGCATGGAAGTAAAATCTGTACCCCTGGGATACAATGTTTACGACCCATCTGTCCTGAGTAATAGACACCCAGTTTTTTACATGAAGAGCACACTTTCCTCCTAGGGGCACAAGTAATTGGGCAGGACAATTGACAAGCCATTGTGAACTTTTTCCATAAGGGGGCGGCTTACCACTCCCTGATTTAGAGGAGGGGGCAGTCCATTGTTTAGATCTCTGCATACCCTGAGACTGGGTGGCCTGTTTCCCCTGGGTTTGGTCTGAGAAGGCCTGGCAGGGGCTGGAAAGGACCAGTTTTTAGAAGGCCAATGCTTACTGAATCTAGGTGGTTGCACTTGTAAGAATTCTTTAACAGTTTGCATAGATTTTGCTTTTTCTTGCATCTTTTTAAGAACATCTTCTGCTTTGGTGCCAAATAAACAGTCCTTATTTAGAGGAGCATCTCGTAATTTGGATTTGACATGATCTGGCAAGGATTTTTCCTTCAGATTAGCATGCCTTCCCAGTAGAGAACCACTGAGTGCAGCCCTGCAAGATGCTTCTAGGGCATCAAGGCCACACTGCAAAGTATGCTTACTAACTTTGTTTGCAGAATGCATTAGCTCTTGTAAATCTTTATTTTCTGCACAATCTGGAAGTAACACCATATTTTGTTCAATTAGTTCCATAATACGCTGCTGCTACTTCAACATGTGAAACTGGCAATTCAAGGCCCTGATGGCAAGAGCTGCAGAGAATCCATGTCTGAAGGGATAGGATTTTTGGCTGTAGTAGCCTTAATACCTTTAGGTCCCTAGGAAATGGTCTCTGGATCCGCAGTTGGATTCCTGAAGAGAAATGTGTGGGAATTAGGTACTCTGTAGTACCTGTCAGGTTTCCTAGGGGCCGGGGGTAAAGTATCTGGAGTAAGACTAGATTCCATAAAGACATCATCTACACCATCCAGGACAGGGGGCATAGCTAGAGGCCTGTGCTGAGGCAACTCTAAAAATTATCTGAGTCTCTTTTTGGACTGAGGGTAGTCCTGGCATTCCCAGCGGAAATGTTCTCAAAGTATGCAAAGTTTCACCAAAAGAAAAATCCTCTGGAGGGGAGGCAGAGGGAATAGATTCCTCTGCATCTGAATCCTCATATGTTGATAAGGGCATGTCCTGATATTCAGAAGGGTCAGACTCATTGGACTCCTGGCCTAATTAGGGTAATAAGGTCTTCAGCCATTCTAAGCATTTGTTTTTGTGGCATGGGAGCTTGAGCATGCGCTTTGGTTGTCAGTTTTCTAGGCGTAGTGTGTACTCTGGGCCTTAGAAACTCGGAAGTTTTAGCTAAAAACGAAGTTGGTTTAATTAGAACATCGGTAGGTTGGAATACACCCTCAGAAGCCGGTGCCTGCAAAGCAGCTCCGGACCCATCCAAGGTAGCGACATCCGCAGGTTCCATAGTCGAAGAAATATCTCGCGGCATACCGGACTCCGAATGGGTCTCAGCAGAGGCCTGCGAATCTGCAGAAGCAGGTATCAGGGGCTGCAAATGCGCCCCACTGAGTACCGGCGGACTGGTGACTACCTTAACGGAAGTGTCGTCAGCAGTTTTGGACCTATGAGGTATGTCTTTATCTTGACTTTTTTTGGAAGATCAGTAGTCGGATGGCTTATTGAAGCCATTTTGGAATACAGAGAACCAGAGCAAAAAAATTTAGTGACAAAGATAGCCAGATGATGCATGGTTCGGGCGTTAAACAAGGCACAAAACTGACAGCGAGGGACGTCGTGGTCTGGACCTAAACAGGTGACGCAGTAGGAATGAAAATCTCTATGAGGTATTTGCTATCCACAGGCAAGACAATTGTACTTTTTCTGACATCGGTTAGAGCAAGAAAAAAGGATCCCCAACGGGGTACTCAGCTTTAGAAGACTTCAGGATTACAGACTCGAAAACTAAAATTTCAGGTAGCGGCTGACCGGCACTCGCGAACTGCTTCTGTTTTGGGCTCCCGCTCGGCAAGAAAAACTGGTGTAATGGCGTCGGCTACCTGTTTTATACCCCTGACGACCTGACGTCAGGGAAGAAGCGACAGCAACCGATGCAGAAATCCTAAGACTCTGGTATTCGGGCCGACTGAGGGCTACCTGCAGGCAGATAACCCAAGTGTGATGACTGCAACAGTGAAAGATGAAGAACATCTTAAGTTCAGCACTTTTGTCTATTACTTTGACGTCATCAGAACTGAACTAGAGGCAGCTGAGTTGCAATAAACAAAAAAGGCTACAACGTGCTAATAAATATTAAAAGTAAGCAATATACAGCATACAGTCAAAAAAGTCTTTAATACTACATTAGTTTAGAATGCACTTAACATTCATGTGACCATACACATCATGTGGTCAATTAGCACTCAATAAAAGAACAAAAATTAATTTTCTTATGTTAAAATACTTTATGTTGCATCTCTCAAACAAAATGTGATCATATTTAATATGTTACATTCCCAAACACCACTACTAGGATAAAATTAATGTAAAGGTAAAGTCACAATCTCCATAAGGAAGCATAACCTGGTAGATGGTTCAGCAAAATACTGCAGCTTTTACTTTACTACATTAATGCAATACTCATTACGGTATGGAGCGCAGAGACAAAGCACCATCAAACAATAAAAATGGGGCACTAACCCAGTCACTGCCCACAACATTTGTTTCACAAGACTGCTACACCAGTGGGGAGTGCAGAGATGGCCTTTAGTCAACAGGTACCCAAGGCAAAAGAGCTGCACAGCGCTCCTCACACCACCCGGTGACCCCATCCTTGTCTAACTATACCATCCATATTACTTTCTCTCTTCATTTTTCTCAAAGTATGTCTTACTCTTCAGTTTTTCCTGTATTCATTCAACACATTTTAAAGAAAAAACATTTATTTACTGCAAAAAAATAAATACTGGAAAAGTGCCCCTGCTAGAGTGGTGCCCTAGGCGGCCACCTAGTTGGCTTATGCTCAAGACCGGCTATAGGGGAGTGGAATTTTGTCCTTTCACCACTATTTTGCAATCTCAGAATACATATATATAATTAGCTGGGGGTGTCGATGTAGTTGTATTCCAGTTTAGTGAGTCTGTGATGTAGTGACATGTAATCATATATGACTACTGTCCATAAGAGTGAATGCTCATATGAATGAATTTTTTTTTGACTGATTTCTGGAGTGAATGTTCACTTTTAATTGTATTTCAACCTGCCAGCTACTTTCTGTGCAAGACTGCACTGCAACAGGTCTGGTAATTTGTCTTTATACCACTGTTTTATAATCTCAGAGTTTGTATGTATACGTAAGTAGCAGGGGGTGCAGGAAGACTTGCCCTCCGGCAAAAAAATATTTTTGCTTTTGCTTGCCTTTCGATAATTTTTAGATTCCGTCTAAAATTATAGCTCTCTTTTCATTTGGTATTTGTATCGATTGATACACGATGAGAATTATAGAACAGATATACAAAGACATGCACGCTCACACACAGCTAGATTTAAAAAAAAATAGCAGCAGTCATAATCATCTATGGCAATTTCATCAAAATTCTGTTTCACTGAGTTTACTCCCTCCACAGAAATGATGTGCTCTAGGGGCATTTTTACATTAGTTGAAATGGTGTACGAGGGGAAAATGCCCTACAATGCTAAGTCAATGTCCTCTCAAAAAGCAGGCAAGTACTATTTTTTGATGGGATTTGCAGATGGCAAACTTGATGAAATGGGAACTTGTATTTTATTTGGTGCGTAATATCATGGAAAAACTCAATATGCTCTAAACTACAAGACATTGGCACTATCCTTGCAAATAACTTATGTACCGATTTCAGTACCCTGGTAAGTACAGCCACTACTTCACTGTATGCAGAGGTGGACACTCCTCCAAACATGCAGCATAATCAGATCAAAGCTGCCCTAGGTAAAAATCAACAGAACACCAATTCCAACATTCTGCAGGAATAAAGCCCTATAGCCCAGAAGACCAGAGTTGGATTAGCAGCTAGGACACCTGATAGTTGAGGCAGGGAGGATGGACATGCCCATCTTGGAGAAGGATAGTAGTCCCAACCAGTTTGTGTGGCTACTCTGCTGACAGAGCCTTTGCTGAAGGGTGGAGGCATATCATCATGCATGCAGCCAGTGCAAAGAAGATGTGGGAGTTGTCTGCCCAAACCGGTGATGATAGCACTCATCGGCACATATATAGGAGCACACACAGATGGACAAATGCATATAGCCAGTCTTTAGGTTAGACCAATCATTAAAAAACACCCCTCCATATTCAGGATGTTGGTGAAGGGGCAAGCAGCCTCTATGTCTGCCTGCATGACAGCCCCCACCACACCAAACAGCTCTTCACAGTGGATCTGGGGAACAAATGGATGTCCCATAGGAGAGGCTTGTTAGGCTCCAGGAAGTGGGTGAAAATGCACTAAAAAAAAAAAAAGATTGATTTGTATTCTTCTAAAATCAGTTTAACTACCCTTGTGTGCATGCATTTTTTCCAGTTGCGGCAGATTTGTGGTGTTGAACTATGTCTTATCTTTTGACTACATACCCATGCAGCTCATATCTCTATAACAATTGTACTTCCATTGTTGTCTACACATTTCATGCAACAAGGTCTTAGCTAGAAAAAGGACAACAAGTTCAGTCTACTTAATTTAAAAAATAATGAAATAAATAAATGATAAAATTTCATCCTGACTTTTCAAACACACCTTTCCTGGAGTCTCATGCTTTTGCTCTTACTAGTCGCACCCCATCTCCAAGACTAACGGTGTGGACATCAAATGCCAGCTGCAGAGTTTTCAAGGCACAAAGTAAATGGAAGAAGGTTGCGATGTCTTTCTTATCACATACTAATGCACTAACACCTATGGGCAATCTAGAGCCCCCAGTCTACCTTCAGGCATGTATTTTGAATGTGGGAGAAAAGTGGAGCACCCAGATAAAACTCATGCAAATCCAGGGAGGACATGCTGACTCCACAGATAAGGTACCCCAGCAGTGAACCAAACTGGGGAAATCCCTTGCTGTGAGGTAAAGGCTTGCAATTGCATATTCTTTTAAAATAATTATTTTATGTCTGCAAACTGCGAATTCCAGTTTAAGCCTGCATGTCATCTCTTGAAGACTTATCAGGGTGACAGCCATTTCTTCATATCATGAATACAACAGCTGCCATTTTTTCAAGCTTGTAATAATCTATACCTCTGCATAACAAAATAAAATTTTACATTTGCTGTGCAAAATTATTTACTTACCAACTTATACTTGTTTACTGGGGTAGTGCACTGATCTCAATAGACCATTTTCAGGCACAGACTGGGTGAACAGGATCATATAAGAAACGGGCAAAACATATTTGCAGATACAATGACATGATAAACATATATTTACAAAATGATTATGTATTTAATAAGATTAAACGTTGTAACCCATAAGCAACATTCTTCCATACTTGAGGAACAAAAGTCATGTAAAAAATTAAAACTTAAAACAGAACTAAAAGTAATCAAAGTTAGAAGTGTGCTTTGGCTTTTAGTAAAAGGAATGCATTCCACTACTGAAACTATTAAACTTCAGGGGCAGTACCTTTGCCATGTTTCACACACAGAGCAGGACTTCATTATCATTATTCACATTATGAGTAGTGCCCAATTTTACTTCCAACATCTTCAACCACAAAATCACTACTGAAACAGCGATTCAGTGACTTGGGCTCCTTCAATTTATCACAGCTTCCCATTTTACTGACAATCCCCTTTGAAAATTGATACTGTTATCCATTTCCAGAAGTCAATAAAATTATTAATAAATAAATGCTCATGCTCCTTTGAAGCAAAAATTGATTTTACCTTATAGATACAGAAGATCTTGCTGAAATGGTAGAGCTCGCATCATCCTGCACATCCACACTACTGGCCTCACTTTCCTGCCAATATCTTGAAAGCTCTTCCATGTGCACATTAATTACATCTCGTATCACCTTGAAATTTCAAAATAAATACAGGTTTACCTACATAAAAATATAGTGAAAACCTATGCACATTCTAAATCTAATGAGAAAGTTATTGTATGTTGATCAGAAAAACATCTAAATAAATTTGAGCAGGAAAGAACAAATGTAAACAACAGTGATTCAGATTTTTATTTCATTTTTAATACGAGATAACTACTAAAAAATTCCAAAGATACATAATGCCTTTTTAGCTCACTCTGAAAGTTTCAAACACACAGACATATTTCAGCCAATTAGACCCTATTCAAGGTGATGGGGGAGAGACATTAGTCTAACAAGCAAGTGGCATTTAACTAAGTCCGGACAGAACACCACTCTCTCTCTCTCTCACACACACACACTCTCACACACACACACGCTCTCACTCACGCTCTCACTCACGCTCTCACTCACGCTCTCACTCTCTCACTCACACATTCAGTTGCGCACTCACACACTCTCGTGGGCTCTCACTCTCGCACGTGCACACACTCACATGCGTGCACTCATGCACACAATCTCACACACGCGCACACATCTCACACACGCGCACATACACACTCACACACACACACACACACACACACACACACACACACACACACACACACACACACTGTGTACTGTCAACTTAACATAATAGCATGGTCTTTGGGAAGAAGCTAAGATTCTGCCAAACCCAACACAGTCAGCGGAGGGCATACAAACTCTTGTGTTCATAAAACTCAAAGCATAAATACTTCATACATGGAACATGAGAGGGTCTGATGTGAACTATCTTGTACTGTAGATTTTGGGAACGACTTTCATTAGTAATGAAGCCATGAGTCACATATCAAGTTCCTTAATCTTACAGCACAAGACACATCACAAAAACCTGACCCAAACATATGACATCTACCTACTTCTTTAATGTATTTTACATCAGAGTAGTGTTACCTCTCAATCTCAGATGGCTATCTTAATTGCCGATGTTTATACTACAGAGGACAAGTATTTGATGAAGTTTTGATGAATGGTATGTCTTGTCGGTGGGCTTTCTCATGCGCTTCTGAGGAAATTATAAGTTTGCAGTACTAGTTTATTTTTTTCTTTAGTTTATTAATGTATCAAGACTTATGTTAGTAATTAATTTTACAGCATTGTTTTACTTTTAAATAATATCTGGCCAATTTTGTTGGTAATGATACTTTTACCAGGACACTGCTTCATTTTTTTTTTTACTTTTTCCATTCTAGTAAGAATGTTATTTCAGAGAGAGAGAGAGAGAGAGAGACGGAGAGGGAGAGAGAGAGAGAGACATTTTATCTGCAGTACCTATAGTCATGTATTTTGTTACAATATAGTGAATGGAAAATGCAGTCTGCATTTCATGTTTTATTAGTTTCTTTAATTACTTTGTCAAAAAATGTAGGATTTGGTTTAGATGAGCTGTTACAGGTCGACCAGAGTATTTTGCGCCATGTCTGCATCTAAGCTCTGCATGACCAGTGTGCAAACTTTTACTTTAGTTTTTGGCTAGCAGCATAAAAATGTTGGGGAAGGGGTAGAGGAGTTTTAGCTTTGATTATATGCCAAGGGTGTAAAACCACCGTAAATATTTTGGGGTATTTTTAATGTGCTAGACTTGTATATTAAATACATGCGCATCAGATACATATTTCAAATACACTCTTTTTACCTGCAATACAATTAAAAGCCTATTCATCCACAGCACTTATGGCAAATCTCTTTCCATCAAATCCCCATTCAAACACAATCGTCAAAATCTCAGCCAAAATATTTTAATGAATATGCAGGAAGGAAAGTGCACTCGATCATTATAGAAATCAATTAAAATTCTCCAACCAGTTTAACTTTGGCAACAATGTGTTCATTTAGAAGAGGTAGATTCCCTACAATATATACTATATATTATATACATGCATATGCATGTTATATACTTGTATATGTACACTCACATGTACTTCTATAGGCATGTGTCCACGCATATATGTACACACGTGTATTTATACACGCATACGCATGCATACAAAAATGTGCACATATACACATATGCACATGGATCCCGATGAGGTCATAGTGCTAGCCCTCTCAGTAGGGTAAACTAGACCTATCCCCATCAAGTCTTCAGCTCACCCAGAGCAAAGTGTAGTTATTCCTTGGCCAGCTAAGAGATGGCTATATGATGTATAAGAGAGGCGTAGTATTTCTGCGTCGGTTGCTGTCACTCCAGGACTGACATCAGGTCATCATTAGTATAAAATAAGGCAGCAGATGCCATTACATCAGTTTTTCTTGTCCTGTTAGGAGCCCCAAAGAGGGAGCTAGGTTATGGTGGAAGAACACCACCAGTAGAAAATAAATACCAAAAATTCCTTGTAAGGAGAGAGAGAGAGAGAGAGAGAAGGGGGATGGAGGGAGGGAGGGAAACCAGAACTGCAACAGTAAATACACTCTAACATCTACATTTATGGTAAGTGTACACAACTGTACTATGTCCTTCGTGTTTCACTGTTGCAGTCATCACATTTGGGTTGATTCTAAAAGTTGAAGAAAAGGGTGGAGGCAGTCAAGACGACTAGGGGCTGGCTAGGATGCCCTGCAAGACTGCGGTGGCAAAGCATGCCCTGGATTTGGAGAAGATAGGCAGGTGGTAATGCTTGGTGAATGTGTGAACTGATGTCTATGTTGCAGCCTCCAGGATGTCCCTGGTGGGGACCCCTCTGAGGAAAGCTGCAGAGGTAGAGGTTGCTCTGGTAGAATGTGTCCTGACCCCTTTAGGGGGAGGTTTCCTGTGTTGCCTGTAAGAAATGGATGCAGTGTGCTTTCCATTTGGAAATGGTTTGTTTCAATATGGCTTTGCCCTCTGCTCCTGCAGCAAAGCTGACTAACAATTGATCAGTCTTTCTAAATGATTTAGTCCTGTCTAGATAGAATCTGAGCTGTGTACATCCTAGAGTGCAGTATCCTTTCCCCCTTGTTTTGTGGGTTAGGGAAAAAGGTGGGCAAATGAATGGACTGGTTGAGAGCCACACTGGAAACCACGTTTGGCATGAAGATGGGTTAGTCCTGAGGGAGACCCTGTCAGCATTGAAAATGATGAACGGCTCTACAGCCATTAGTGCTTGTACCTCGGACACTCTTCTACGGCACTCTTCCATGAGATAAACTTTAACTTTGCTGAAGTTGCTGGTTCAAAGGGGGCAGGGTGAGCTTTTCCAAAACAAAGTTTAGGTCACAAGCTGGGGTAGGTGCTCTTCTGGGTGACCTCAAGTTGTTAGCCCCTCTTAGGAACTGTTTGATGAGAGGTTGTGAGAAAAGAGGTGGCTCTGTGCTGAAATGAGCAGAGATAGCTGAGGCATGAATTTTAATAGAAGAAAATTGTAGACCCCTGTGTAGTAGGTCAGCAAGGTAATCCAGGATGAGAGGTAGGAGGGCTGTGCCGTCCCCTGGCTCCCTTAGCCTGGATCCAGGTGCAAAACCTTTTCCATTTGTCAGCATAAGAATTTCTAGGGCTAGGGCGTCTGGCCTCACGTATAACATCTAGAACCGGTTTGCCGAGATTGGCAGCTTGTGCAGTGGTCAGGGAATAAGCCAGGCTGCCAGACTGAGGGTCTACAATTGGGGATGCATGAATTCTCCTTCCCTCTGGGTCAGGAGTGTTGGGATCAGAGGGAGATGCCATGGTGGCAGAGGTGACAGGCTGCACAGCAGTGGGTACCAGTGGGGCAATCAGGATTCTCCTCAGTTTTTCCTCCCTTATTTTGAGCAGTACCCTTGTAATGAGCGGTAGTGGGGGAAATGCATAGACCGAGACTTTGACCAACTGGAAGGATTGAGCATCCACCTTTCCAGGCCTTGCAGTGAGGGTCTCTGGTACCGAACTTACTGAGCTGATGGTTGGAGTGGGAAGCAAAGAGGTCGACCTTCGAGATGCCCCATTTCTGAGTTACAAGGGTGAAGGCTCTTTGGTCTAGCTGCCACTCATGTGGGTCCAGAAGATTTCTGCTTAAGTTGTCTGCCAGAGAGTTTAGAAAGCCTGGCAGGAATTGTGCCACCAGGTGTAGTTGCATGGCTGAGGCCATGTGCCAAAGGGTCACGGCGAGCATGCACAGAGGGTACGAGTGAGTCCCTCCCTGCTTGTTGATATACCACATCACAGTGGTGTTGTCTGTTTTGATCAGGAGTCTGAAAGCATCAGTGCATGCTGGACAGCTAACATCTACTTTTTGGTTGATGTGCAGATGTATTTTATGTAGGCTCCATTGGCCCTGTATGCACCTGCCGTCCAGGTGTGCACCCCAGGCATAGTCAGTTGAGTCTGTGGTGAGGGTCTGGGCGGCGTGGGGTTGTGAGAAGGGTAGTCCCTTGTTGTGGTAGCATGCTGCTGCCCACCAAAGAAAATCTTTCCTTAAACAATGCATCACTGGTATAAGAGTTTCCAGGTCTTGAGAGTGTTGACACCAAAGGCTTTTTAGGTACCATTGTAGTTTCCTCAAATGCAGTCTGGCATATGGAATGAGTATAATGCAAGAAACCATGAACCCCAGAGCTTGCAGGATTTTCCTTGTGGATAACTGGGGTCTGGTGGCTAGTTGAGTGGAACAGGCTGTCAGGTAGGTTTGCTTTTCTGGTGTAAGGAATACCACCTGGGATGCTGTGTCCACGCTTGCTCCCAGGAATATAATTTTTTGGGTGGGTACTAGTTTGGATTTCTTTTCGTTGACAGTATACCCTAGGGAGGTCAGTAGGTTCTTTACAAAAGCCAGATGCTTGACCAGCTTTTCCTGTCTGCCTGAATCAGGCAGTCGTCTAAGTATGGGAAAATCTGAATATTTCTTTGCCTGCAAAAAGCAATGGCAAGAGCCAGACATTATGTGAAAACTCTGGGAGCAGTGGATAAGCCAATTGGAAGTGCAGAAAACTGAAAGAGCAGTGATCCTGCCCTGAAACGTAGATATTTCCTGCATGATTCCCTGATTGGGATGTGTAGGTAAGGCCTCTTTTAGGTCTAGGGTGGCTAACCAAGCATCCTTGGAGAGCACAGATAAAAGTTACTGGAGGATGAGCATTTTGAATTTTGATATCAGAAAGGTGTTTAGAATGGATAGATCGAGAATGGGGCACCAGGTGCCTTCTTTTCTGGGTACCAGGAAGAGTCTGGAGTAGAAACTTTGGCCGGTTATGCAGGAACGTGCTCTATTGCCCTCATACACAGCAGGGAAAGGATTTGCTTTTTGGCATCAGCCTACTGGTTAGGGGGAAGGTCTGGGAACCCTTTTGAGGTTGGTAGAGTGTGGAAATAAAATTTGTATCCCTGGGACACTATGTTGAGGACCCAGAGGTCACTGGTAATGGTGGCCCAGGTACTTGCATTGAAGGAGAGTTTTTCTCCTATGAGCAAGTGCAGGTGGGCAGAGGGAGGGGGTGGAAGTTAAGAGTCATTGTGAGTTCTTCCCATGAGGGGCTGGCTTAACATTCCCTAGTTTTGAAGAGGAGGAACTCCATTGCTTAGATCTCTGCATTCCCTGGGGCTGTCTGGGGGGTGCTTCCCCGGGATCCAGGCTGAGCTGACCTGGAGGGGGCAGGAAAGGACCAGTGCTTGTAGGGGAAATGCCTACTGATCCTGCAGGAAGTCCTCAACTGTCCGCATAGATTTAGCTTTTTCTTCCATCTTTTTTTTTAAGACGACCACTGCCTTGGTGCCAAATAAGTTGTCTTTCTGCAAGGGTGCGTGCAATAATTTGGATTTGACATGGTCTGGCAAGAGCTGTTTCGTACGCCAAGCATGCTTTCTAAGGACAGAACCAGTGACTGTTGCCCTGCAAGATGCTTCTAGGGCGTCAAAACCACATTGTAAGGTGTGCTTAGTTATTTAACTTGCAGAATGCAATAACTCTTGTAACTCTATTTTCTGCACAAGCAGGAAAAGATGATATTTTTTTGCTTGAAAAGTTCCATGGTATGCTGCTGAAATTTTAGCATATGGAACTGACAATTTAGTGCTCTAATAGCAAGAGTAGCAGAGGTGTTTACTTTTTTACCCCATCTGTCTAATGCTCGGGAATCCCTATCTGAGGGGGTGGGATTCTCAGCAGAAGTTGCTTAAATTCCTTTAGGCCCTTGAGAAATAACCTCAGGGTCAGCAGTAGGATTTTTGAAAAGAAATTTGTGAGAGTCAGGGTTTCCTGGGAGCAGGAGGAAGGGTGTCAGGAGTCAAACTAGATGCCAAGAAAACTTCATCCACAACATCCAGGACAGGAGGAATGGCCAGAGGTCTGTGCTGCGGAAGATCTAAGAATTCCCAGAGTCTCTTTTTAGACTGAGGGTAGTCCTGACATTCCCACTGGAAATGATCCCTTAAAGTATGCAGGGTTTCCCCAAAGGAAAATTCCTCAGGTGGAGAAGCTGAAGGAATGGATTCCTCTGCATCAGAATCCTCATAAGCAGAGAGGGGTTGCATGTCTTCATATTCAGGTGAGTCATCAGACTCCTGTTCAGATAAAACTAATGGAGACAAATCAATTTTTCTTTTGGAAGGGGTAGCTTGGCTTCCCCTGATCAGCATAATAAGGTCTTCTGCCATTTTAAGCATTTGAGACTGAGGCAAGGAAGCAGGTGCTTCAGATTGGGTCGTCTGTTTTTGAGTGTGGTTCGTACCCTGGGCCTTAGAAACTTGGTAGATGCGAAAGAAGTCGGTCTGTGTCAAGAACCGGTATTACAAAGTACTTCCTCGGAAGCCGATGCCTGCTCAGCGGCTCCGGACCCACCCAAGGTAGAGACAGTCGCAGGATCCTTAGTCGAAGAGTCTCGTGGCATACCAGAATCCGAAAGGGTCTCGGTAGCGGCCTGCAAATCCACAGAACCAGGCATCTGGGCTGTGAAAGCGCCTCACTGAGGACTGGAGAACTGACAACTAGCTTAACGGAAGCAGTGGTCGGTTTGGACCTGTGCAGTCTGTCTCTGTCTTTATACTTACGTTTTTTTGGAAGATCTGCTGTCACTTGGCTTATGGAAGCCAAATCGGAATTAGAGGACTGAGAGCAAAAATATCTAGCTACAATAAGGGCCAGACGGCATATAGTTCTGGCGTTGAAAAAAGCACAAAAGCAACAGTGGGGGGACGCCGTGGTCTGGGCCCAAGCAAGTGATGCAGTAAGAATGAAAGCCTCAGTGTGGTACTTGCTTTCCACAGGCGAGACAATTGTTAACTTTTTCTGACATCGGTTAGAGTAAGAAAAAAGAATCTCCAACGGGATACTTAGCTTTAGAAGACTTCAACTTCAATTCAGAAAATGAAAACGAAAACTCAGGTAGCGGCCAACCGGCACTCGTGCAAACTGCTTCTGCTTCGGGCTCCTCGGCAAGAAAGACCGATGTAATGGCGTCAGCTGCCTTATTTTATACTACTGACGTCAGTCCTGGAGCGACGGCAACCGACGCAGAAATACTAAGCCTCTGGCATTCAGGCAGACTGAGGGCTACCCTGGCAGGGAAAACCCAAATGTGAAGAGTGCAACAGTGAAACATGAAGAACATCTCCAAAACTGCTAGAGCTGTACCCACCTGCTGGTCATTCTCTCAATCCCTTATACACTCACCTGTGAACAATAACCCAAGATGCTTAAATTCCTCCACTTCTGACAGTTTCTGCTCCTCACCTGTAGACAGCACACAGACAACAGACTAAAAGACAAACACACACTTCTGTAGGGTAGAACCATAATCTCTGATGTATAGGTACTGATGTGTATATGCACAGATGTAAGTACGCACACACACACACACACACACACACACACACACACACACACACACACACACACACACACACACACACACACACACACACACACACACCTTGCAATCGTGTGTAAACTGGAACAAAAACAAAAAAAGTAAAAAGAAAGGGCATTCCCATACTTGAGAAGAAGCTCACTTTAACAAACTGTAAACTATCAGTGCTCAAGAAATCAATTTTGCTCTACTTAAACACTACAGCAGAGGTGGACTGATGCTGGGAAAAAAAAAATTTCAGAAAAGCCTAAAGTGCTTGTACTGACCTGCCAAGTGCATATGCCTTTGAAAGTTAAGATTTGCAAATATAAATGAAAAATATTTACCTACCATAACACCTGACCAATAGGAGTGGATGCATCTTTAGTAACTTACAGGATTAAGACTACAGACATTACAACTGCCCCTAATGCATCATGCTGACCTCCGTTTCCAGATCTGTGAGTAGCTTTGCTGAAGAAAGAAGTGCACAGGGCACACCAGAACGTCTCCTCTAAAGTGGATGTGTTACTAAGGAATAACCAGTCCTTACAGATCTAGCTGAATAGCAAGCACTACTGGATGGCCCCATAAGAAAACATCTCGCCCTCACCCCTCGCAAAGTTAACCACCATGAAAAACTTTGGGCTCCTAAAAACAGAGGTGGCTAACTTCACAGCACCCATGTCAATGGAAAATAGATGCATGACTGCCGAATCATACACCAGTGCAATCTACGAACACGTACATAAATGCATAGAACTAGCCATACACAACAGAACCAAGACACTCTCCTCCAAAAAAAGGAAGCCAATCTGGTGGTCCTCTGCCATTAATAAACTCTACAACAGAAGGAAGAAACTGTTACAGAAAAAGGTGAAGTCCCAAGACTGGAAAAACTCCCTTATTAGCCTCAACAAAAAGTTAAGATCCCTCATCAAAACCTCTAAAGCCACATATGAAGGCAGAATTGCGTTAGACACTAAAAACAACCACAAAGCCTTCTATAGTTATATCATCAAGAATCTCCACAGCAATACCCAGGTTTGCTCTGGGTTACAGCACAATGGTACCTCCTATACTGAGCCAGCAGATATTGCCAACATACTGGCTGACAGATTCAGTGCCAACTTTACCCTCCTCAAAGGACCAATCACAATACTGGATGAATGCCAGGCACCCAGCATTACTGCAGCATAGGTTAAAGCTCCATTGTCCAAGGCCAAAAACACAGCTTCCATGGGACCCGACAATATCCCTGGATGTGTTCTACATTAACTACAAAGTGAACTAGCACCATGTCTGTGTGCCCTGTTCAATCACAGCCTCACCTCAGGCTTTGTCCCTACTGTCTGGCACACTGCTACAGTCATCCCTCTCCATAGAGGGGGATCGACTACAGACCCTGGGAATTATTGCCCCATGAGTCTGATATGTAAGACTATGAAGTGCATCATCATGGACATAATTAACAAGGATATAGGGAATCTCTAAACTCTAGATCCCACGCAATGTGGTTTTGTGAAAGGTAGATCATGCCTGCTCAACCTGGTTGACTTCTCTGAGTCATTCACCACAGCGGTGGCTGAGGACAAGGCAGTTCATACAGCCTACCTTGATCTGGCCAAGGAATCTGATACCATTCCCAAATCAGGAATTATTGATAAACTCACCAAACTAGGCACTGACCCATATATCACTAGGTGGGTGCAAACTGGCTCACTGATAGATGGAAACCATTATTCAGTCCACAGGGTGTCATTAAAACTTTCTAACTATATTCCTACAAATTCACTTAGTGGTCTTGGTAAACTGAGGCCATCATCATGTCTAATAGAGTATGTGTGTTTGTGCAATGGCTCACTGATAGAACCCACAGTGTGAAAGTAACAGACTCCAAGTCAGACTGCCAACCAGTCACAAGTGGAGTCCCACAGGGATTGGTCCTGGGTCCTCTCCTGTTTGGCATCTACTTCTCAGAAGTCCAGGCCAACACGTAGCGACTCTGGCTGACCAAGTTCACAGATGACTGCAAGCTGGGAGCCATTATTAACTCTCCAAGTGATGTAGACAACCTACAGAAAGGCCTCACTGACACCAATGACTGGTGTTGAAACCATGGCCTTAAGCTTAATACCAAAAAATGTGTAGTCATCCCCTTTGGGAAACACTCAAGTTCCCACTAATTACCACATCGATGGGAGCCCACTGCACACTGAAGGCATTATAAGAGATCTGGGGACAGAGATTGACAGCAAGCTCTCCTTCGACCACCACATTGACACTGTGGTCAGAAAGCCCTATGTGGCACATCTCATTACCAAGGGTTTTGCATCCAGGAAGAAAGAGGTCATCATCTCTCTCTCTACTTTTCCCTCATTAGGCCAATCATAGAGTATAATGCCCCACTTGGCATGTACCTCACTAGACACATGCAACAGCTGGAAAGGCCACAAAAGTACCTCATGAAGAGAATCCTAGGCCTTAAACACATGTCCTACATGGAGAGACACAACAAACTCTAGCTATTCTCTTCTCATATCGTCTACTAAGAGGCGATATCTGCTTGACTTACAAAGCCACGTCTGACCCAGCTGTGTTAGAAATGTTACATCTAAAGAAGTCACAATCCCTCCACACCAAACGCTCCAGAGACCTCAACCTCATTACCTCAATCAACAGAACATGCTGGACGGACAGGTTCATAACCCAGAGACTGCCCATGCTCTGGAATAGACTTCCCATATACGTCAAGCAGAGCACCTCATTGGCCTTCTTCAAGAGAAATCTTGAGTGGATGGGAAATAAAGTTCACCCCGGGATCACTCCAGTGGCTCTACTTGATATAGGCACTGGGAGCTAATGTCAGGCGGCACGATGCCAAAGCACACTTCTACAGGCTAGGCTTGTAAAGACTCCAGGGCCATTAGCCTAGTACACACCCTATGAACCTATATCTTTGATAACAGGAAGCCCCAAATGCAGATCTACATCTGCACATGACACACAGCTTTTACTACTCTGCAGAGGTATACAAGGAAGCCACTGCACAATGTTTAAGCAGAAAGACCAAGGAAGTACCAAAAACACCAGCAGAATGAGACTTGGCAATTTGTAGCAATGGCTTACCATGCATTATACAGCAAGAATTTATATAATCATACACAGCCATCTGCCAGTGGTATGGTGGGAGACTTTATGCTCCAGAGCTTTGAAGGGCAAAGAAGCAAATGGCTAGGCATTCTTTTATATGAACTTGTTTTTTGCCAACACAGTACCTCAGCTGGTGGTGCACTTTCATGCAGCACAGCAACTCCTCCAGTTAGTTACTGTACATGGGAAAGAAAACAAGCGGATGTAGGTACTAGCTCAAATTTGACTCCGTTCTAACTTTACAAATAAAAGTGGGACCAGTTCTTGGAAAACTGCACCTTTGTGGGAAAAAAATTGATCAGGAGGTTTGGCAGAAAGAGTATGAAGTTTACAAATCCTTCTAGCTGAAGTAATGACTACCAAGAAATGAGTCTTCCAAAAATGAAACTAATTCTGTCACGCCAGTAAATTCAAATGGAAAATCAAATTTTCCAGACCACGGTATAAATCACAAGGATGTATTGCAATGTCTTGTAAGCCAACGTCTTAACAATAAAACTCCTCTGAGAAGACTTTACATGCTTTCAATGAAGTTAGAGAGTTACTATCTTGCCCTTAATAAAATTTCAAGATGGTAGCCTAATGTGCTATGAAAAGTAAATTAATCCAGGTTCAAAATATCTGTAAAATACTGTAGCAGTTCAAGAAGAAAAGAAAAGGAATCTAAGCCCTTGGAAGTAGTCCACATCTATGTGTTTTCACTTGTCACTAAGTCTTTGTCATGTTAAGCTTTTAGAAAGTGGTCCACATCTAGAAGTGTGCTCATTTCTCACCAAGTCTTTGTCATGTTGGGCTTTTAGAAGAAAGAGATCATATTAACATACTCCCCAAAAAATATCTTCTCCACTTCCAACAGTTACGAGTAATCCATGTGGCAAGTCACAAGGAGTATAGATTGAGGTGAAACTTGCCCAAATGGTGGGTCACACAGCAGTATTACCAAGGAATTCACAACAGCTTCTCCACAGAATGGAGGAGGAGAAGGAGGAGTAAATTACATGTGCTGAGGTCAGTAAGGAGCTATGAAGATGACTCTGGCAAGTTTTGCATTGTGGGTGAACCTCAAACAAGGAAAAAGAATAGAAAAGTCTAGGTGGCCAACGGTGGGTTAGTGTTTCACTGCTGATGGAATGAGAGAGAGAGAGACTGACCCTGTAACTTGGTGTTCATTTGGAAGGCAAAGATGCTACAGAGTTGGGTTTCCCTCATTTTTGGAAAAAAAACTTCCATGCACTAAGCTGCTGACAGACCTCATGTGGAGCAGCAGGTATTTGCTGAGCTTATCCATCAAGGTAATGGACTCTCCAGGGATATGGATGACTACTGAAAAAGACATGTTCCCCACACACTAACACAACTTTCCTGCATAATGAGCATGATCGGATTTCTCCCATGACTGAGGGTACACCATACAGCTGGCACACTATCCATCTGTAAGGGTAGAACTTGCACAGGGAGGGAGTCCTTGAATTCCTCCAGGGTAACTAGGACTGATTTTTACCCCAGTACATTGAGTTAAAGGTGAAAGTCCAATAATGTTTAAACACCATGATCTGCATGCCTTTGAAATGCTCACCCCCAACCCCAGGATTGATGCATCTATTAAGACTCTTGTCATGGAATGGGGTACATGGAATGGACTGTTTAGGAAAACATTACTGGTGACCGTCCGCCAGATATCTTCAGGCTTGAAAAATAAGAATTTAATGCTCTAGATCTTTGTAATGAGACCAATGGATCAAGTGTCCACTGGCGCTCTCTCCCGTGTAATCTTGCTTAAGGAACTGTGGAAATAGCAGCCAACAGGAGACCTAGTACCCTACAACACAGGTAAGTTGTTGTCAAGGATACGAGAGCAGAAATACTTGTTTGAAGAGCCTGAAATCTGCCTGTGGAGTCTTCCTCTGAATAACTTTAGATGCTTAGACTCCAGTCTATGAAAGTGAATAACTGTGAAATTAGAAGTTATGTACTCACCATAACGTTCCATCTGAGTAGGTACTTCATTTGTCTGCAACCTGTGGGTCTCGGATCCGACCGGCAGCTTTCCAAGCTTCAAGATACGAGCTCCTAGCTCCTCCCCTCTACCCACAATCCCCTGTCACCACCACACTACCTCAGATCGGTTTTGCTGTATCACCTGAAAAAACCTGTAAAAAAAAAAACAGGTTCAGATATTCTCAAGAATCATAAAGATCCTAGAAACCAGATACAGGTTAGGGGGATGGTTGCAGACAAATGAAGTACCTACTCAGATGGAACGTTATGGTGAGTACATAACTTCTAAATCTGAAGTAGTTACTTCATTTGTTCTGCAACCTGTGGGACAGAGTCCCCAGCTACCAAAGAAACCTGGGTGGTCTATGGGAGGATATTCCGAAGCACCGCAGAGCCAAAGGACGCCCTGCTTCTAGATATCATGTCCAGCTTATAATGAGAAATAAACGTATGAGCAGAGGACCAAGTGGCTGCTGAACATGTGTTGTCCAACGGCATCCTGGACCAGAAGGCTGCAGAAGTTGCGATGGACCTTGTGGAATGTGCACGGATTTTGAATGGGGTTGTTTTGCCTGATGCCTTATAAGCCTGACAAATGCATTGACAAATCCAATTAGCCAGTGTCACTTTGGATATAGGTTTTCCCATGAATGAGGGAGCAAATGACACAAAAATTTGATCAGCCTTACGAACATCTTTGGTCCTGTGCAGGTAAAAACGCAACTGTCTATGTACGTCTAGTGTATGCAACATGTATTCTCCCTTATTTTGAAAATTTTTGAAAAACACTGGCAGATTGATAGTCTGATTGATATTTGCCACAGATGCCACTTTTGGTAAGAAAGACGGGTTAGTCCTGAGAGACACTCTGTCATTGTGGAAAATAAGATAGGGAGGTTTCATGCACAAAGCTTGAAGCGCTGAAACCCTTTTAGCAGAAGTTATGGCTACCAAGAATGCCTGTTTTCCAGGACAGAAATTTAAGGGGTACAGAAGCTGCAGGTTCAAACGGAGGTTTCGTTGAGGCTTGCAGAACGAAGGTTAAGTCCCAAGGGGGAGTCACGGATTTCACTGGTGGCTTGAGAAGGAAAACAACACAATTTTGTAGATGCTAGAGATCCTAATCAGTCTCCCACATGAAAATGGGATATTGCTGCCAACTGTACTTTGACCGTTGATGCACTGGCCCCTTGTTCAAAAATCATGGACAAAAAATCCAATACTGTAGGAATTGGAACAGTAAATGGGTTGAGACCTTGGCTGTTAGCCCTGATAGAAAATCGTTTCCACTTACTATTATAGATTTTCCTGGTGGACGGTTTATGAGCCGCTACCAGAATAGTTTTCACTGGTGACGAGATACCGGGAGTCCTTGCCATTAGTGGAACTGGATCAACCAAGCCATGAGCTTGAGGTTGACCAGGTTCGGTGTTGGGCACCCCGTTGGGTGTGATATCAGATCTGGAATGGGATCCAGGATTAAAGGGGGGGAGAGACTGTGAGACCGCAGATATGGAAACCAGATTTGACGAGGCCAGAATGGGGCTATGAGGATAATTTTGCTCCCCAACTGTGCGGCTTTCTGAATGAACTTCGCCATGAGCGGAAGCGGGGGGTAAGCATAGAGTAGACCGGGAGGGCAAGCATGAATCAGAGCGCCTCTGGGGCTCTCCCCTTCTGGGGGAAGAACTGCGAAGAACTCGCTGCGTTTTGTGTTTTGGGGAGTAGCAAAGAGATCGCAGTGAGGCCAACCCCACTTGCGGAAAATTTCCTTCGGAATTTTCGGATTGAGAGACCACTCGTAAGGACTGAGAATTACTCTACTCAATTTGTCCGCCAGAATGTTGGATCGTCCCGGAATGTGCGTTGCTATTAGAAAGCGGTTGGTGGATATCGCCCATTCCCAAACTCTCATGGCTTCTCGACAAAGAGGTTAGGATCTGGTTCCCCCTTGTTTGTTTATATACCAGACCACTGACACATTGTCCGTCTGTATTGCAATCGTTTCTAGAGGTAGAAGGTCTTGGAGAGCCTGCAATGCTAGAAGCACCACCCTCATCTCCAGAACATTTATGTGCAAAGCGGTCTCCGACGAGGTCCACGTACCTTGGACGTTTCTGCCCAAACAATGCCCCCCCCCCCCAGGCGAGAAGCATCCGTGGTTAACGTGACCTGGGGGTGGGGGGGAATCACAAAGGGTCTCCCTTGCCTGAGTTCTGGGGAGTGAAGCCACCACAGGAGGGATTACGTGCAAACTCTGCTCAGGCGGAAAGGAGTGTTCAATGGGTGGAGTAACAGTGACCATTGAACTTGGAGTGTCCACTGTAATATACGCATCCTTAGGCAAGCATGGAGACAGAGGCCAATAGCCGCTGCCATCGAGCCTAGTGCCCTCAGGACTAACTCCACCGGCGGAGCCTTGGTGCGAAGAGCCAAAACTTGGAGTGAGAGGCTGGACAGCCTGTCCGAGGTCAAGAAGGCCCGAGAAGATCGGGAATCTAGCCAGGCTCCTATGAAATCTAATGCTTGCACAGGATGAAGAAAAGACTTCGGTATGTTGACTGAGATGCCCAAGCTGTCGGCAAGAGACAGCACATAGTCTCTTCCAATACAAAGTTGATGCCTGTTGGTTGCTGTGAGAAGCCAGTTGTTTAGGTACGGAAAAACCCTTATGCCCTGAAGCCTCAGGTGGGCCGCAACCACTGCCATGACTTGGGTGAACACCCTGGGGGTTGAGGTGAGTCCGAACGGAAGGACCCTGAACTGGTAATGACTGGCCCCTAGCCGGAAGCGGAGGAACCTCCTGGACCGTCTGTCCATTAGAATGTGGTAGTACACGTCCATGAGGTCTATAGAGCACATCCAGTCGTTCTCCTGCATTAAGGAGAGAATAGATTATAGAGTGACCATCCGGAATTTTTCTTTGGGAACAAACATGTTCAGGGCGGACAAGTCTAGAATGGACCTGAGGTCCCCCGTCTTTTTTGGCACTAAAAAGAACCTTGAGTAGTAGCCCAATCCGGATTGGTCTGGGGGGACCCGCTGGATGGCTCTTTTTTCTAACAAATTTGAAATATCTACGGTCGCCGCCTCTCTTTGATTGTGTGGGACATCGGGGAGGCGACCACCTGAGGGAGGACGAAATAGGAAGGGAATTTTGTAGCCTCTGGGTATAATTCGGAGCACCCATCGATCACTCGTGATGGACTCCCACATTGACAGGTGCTTTGTTAAACGCCCCCCGACTGTCTCCAGAGCAGGACAGTCGGGTAAGCCTCAGGGCTGCTGCGCAGGTCTCTCGGAAAAAGGCTCCCTAGACCCGAAGTTACGCAGTCCCCCTCTGCCTCTGGGCCGGCGTCCACCCTGCCCTCCTCTGCCTCTTGAGGGCACGGAGTCCGAAGCTGGAGAGGATTGCTGAGACTTGCGGAACCACAGCTTCTTTTGCCCCCTCTGATTCCTTGAGAAGGAACGTTGGGGGCTCAAGAAGTGGACTCCGATGGCAGACAGCATCTTCCCGTCCTTCTCGCTTTGGACTAGTGTATCGCGTACGGTCTTGCCAAAAAGCGAAGAACCGTCAAAGGGTGCGTTCGCGAAGGACACCTTGAAAGGTTCCGTGAAATTACAAAGACAGAGCCAGGCGTGATGTCTCAAGACAACACCTGCTCTGCTGGCCCTTGCAGCTCCCTCCGTAGCATAAGACAGTAGTCGCATGGACGTATTTGAAATGGACTTGAGAGTGGCCATGCGTGTCGAGAACACGATTTTGTCCTCGACCGACATGGACTCAGGAGGAGCTGCAGTGTATTCCTTGATCAAATCCCGTTGCAGCCTGATGATATGCGCCATATAATTCAGCGCCCTCACGGAGAAGGTTGCTGAAGCAAAGGTCCGCTTCCCTATACGGTCAAGCGCCCGGGACTCCTTGTCCGGCGGGTGTATCATGGAGCTCTCCTGGGAGAGTTCTCTTTTAGTGGCAGCAGCCACTAACATGGCATCAACTGGAGACCCTTTGGCCCAAGCCAGCCTGCCTGCCTGTCTGAAGGGGGGCTAAGGATTTTATCCGGTCGACGTGGGATAGGCTCCACGGTGTCGGGTTCCTGCCAAGCCCTGGTAGCCAGGAGATCTACCATGGGATCTGCCGGTGGGGACACCCAGGAGGTAGATGGGCCCGCTTCAAACGCCTCCAGAAATACGGACTCATCAGAGGAAGGTTTTTGGGCAGACCCCCCCCCCCCCCCAATACGCAACATTTCCATGATGTTTCCAAATGAGACATCCTTGGGAGATGACCTTAGGGAACCTTCCCTTTCCTCTAAGTCCGTATCTGTGGTGACAGACTCGGGGGAGTCCATGTGCCTCCTTTTACACGTCCGTTTACGAGGCACCTCCTCTGTGGGACTATCAGAAGAGGGCTCGTCAACGGCCTCTTGTTCCTCCGAGGGAACCAGCTGGAGGGTCTGAACAGGCTGTCCCGATGGAAGGATGATGGAAGTTAGGCCCATATGCAGTGGGGGAGAGGAGGGATCCAAAGCCCGAGTCGGGGACCTGGAAGACCTCGACAGTACCCTCTCCACTACCTCGAACGCCGAGGGAGAACTACTCTCTTCCGGCCCCGAAAGCAGTCTCCTCGGCTCCGAGATAGGGATCGGGGTCGGAGCCGAAGCCATCGGATACGAAAGGGAGGTGCTCTCCGACATAAGCGGCGCCGAAGATGCACCCGCTCCCACGGATCTGACGCCCAGCCCACGGCCCTGGGAGCTCGGATCCGAGATACTCGAGGGTATGGTCGGCGTCGAGAAGGCTTGGGCCACTGGCATCGACAAAACCTCGGCTTCGAAAGGGCCTGGATACGAAGACTCCAAAACCCAGATCCGGGTTGAAGAAGGAGAAATCGGGGCAAATATTGAAGCTGCACTTCCCCCCTGTGGAGGGGGGGGGGGGGCAGGAGCACCCCCATCTGCATTTGGGTCTGCAAAAACCTACGCATCATCCTATCCATGTCGGAGTCGGAGAGAGACCTAGTAGATCTAGAGGAGGTCGTAGAGGCGGGTCTGGAGGGCCACCTCGACAACCTCGAGGGTGATAGGAGCTCCTCCTCCAGCTCCGGTGAGAAGGAAGAAGATCGGAGCCGAGAAGGAGAAGGTCCGGACACCCTCGGAGGTGATTTAACAATTTTTGAAGGAGGACCCGAGGGATGAGGCTCGGCTCGCCTCTTGTGTCTGTGCTTCTCCCTGTGCTTATCCCTAGAAGGAGAAGACTGAACTTCCTTCGTACTCAAGGCAGTAGTGGGAGGTTGAGTCCCAGCCTGAGTCGAGGGAATCAGGGGTGTCGGAGCTACCTGGGTAGCCTGCACCTTGGAGGGAGAGAAGGAAGAGGCCTCCTCTGGGGGAAGCAATCCCGCCAGAATAAGCCTGTTCCTTCTGTCCCTCACAGCCCGGGGGTTGAAGGCTGTGCAAACCTGGCAGTCTGAAGACAAATGGACAACCCCCCCCAGGCATATAACGCACTGAGTGCGGCCATCAGCTGGGGAAAGCTTATGGCCACACACAGTGCACTTTGAAAAAATAGCTTTATGGCCTTCGGCCATTTTGCTGACACACACACTCACACGCCCAAACACCTAGGGGAAGGGTTTGAAAAAAGAAAACGCAATCCCGAAAACAAAAAAGAGCAGAGAAACACTCACAATACTCTCCTTTTTAAGTTTTAAAGTTTTTAGAAAAATTTCTGAAAGAAAATTATTCACTTCCCTGTCTAAGCTCAGGAGCTCTTCACAAGATGCTTGTTATTCAAGCCGCAGCAAAAACGATCTGAGGTAGTGTGGTGGTGACAGGGGATTGTGGGTAGAGGGGAGGAGCTAGAAGCTCGGATCTTGAAGCTTGGAAAGCTGCCGGTCGGATCCGAGGTCGGATCCGAGACCCACAGGTTGCAGAACAAATGAAGTAACTACTTCAGATCGTAGGATTTGACAGGGTTCATTATTCCTACAGAATGGATCAAACGGACTAAATACTCCCTCATCAACAGTGAGCGATTTAAAGAGGGGACAGCTATAAGCAACTTACCCAGATCTGTAATACATTGGTTCCATGTAGACGAAGGCATGCCACAACTACAGATATGTACTTGATGAACACCCTGGGAAATAATGTGAGACCAAATTGACTGGCATTGACTCTGAAGTACACATACATGCCTTCTGGAATGTTTTGAGTTTTTTTTTTTTTTTCTGTAAGTCCAACGAGTACACATACTCCTTCTGTAGGAGGAATACACATTTGTATCAACACTATTTGAAAGGCTTCATAAGGATCACCTGTGCTTAGACTGATGAGATTCAAAACTGGCCTCAGGTTTTGTATTTTTAAGCTTTAAAGAAAGCATGGAGGAGTACATAATCTTCTTTGGCCTGACACTCTTCGGCTTAGGAGGTTTTGGACCTCAGTTTCTGCTTTCTTTAGATGGGAACCAGGCAAGTGGCTGCTGGCATAGAGCACTTTCACACACATCAGTTAAACTCCACCATGTGGACAAGGTAATTGTGACTTAAATGAAAACAAAACTTGAGTATATGTGTTTACTTTAGCGGTTCACTGCTTTGGACTCCCCGACAGGTAGACTGCAGGTTTAGATGTCTTCTTTAGAGCAGTTGTTGACACTAAGTATCTGGCTTAGGAGACTATGACCAGAAACTCCACTGTCTTGGATGGTGTAGAACTTTTGGGGGGGGGGGGGACTGGGACTATTACATGCAGGTTCTCCAAAAAGAACTGCTAACAACCTTAAGAATGTTTATCAAAGGGGAAACCTCCCAGGAAGACTTCTGGGTAGACCAGAAAGACTACAGCAGCATGTACTGTGGGAGGACATGGGATCAGCTAGCCAGACCCCCATGACACATTTCCAGGGCCTACTCGGATTTGGGGTTCTTCAGGAAGGTATACAAGGGAATCAGTGTAATCTTCCTCACCCAGATCAGCTGTGAGGGACTCTGCAGGAGAATTCACATGTCTTGTCAAACACACAGCCTTCCTATGCACCTCACACCTTTTTGCTTTTAATGAAGACATAATTACCATTGTGGGGGGGGGGGGGCTGGCATAATGGTCAAAGTCTTCATCTCACAGATACAAGGTTTAATTCTGACCTCGGCTATTAGCTAAGCTAAAAATAGCCATTTGGTACAGTTAGCCTAGTATTCTCATATGAGCCTAAAAGGATTCCAATGAAAAGAAAGGCTTTTTTTAGGTGCCAAAATAATTTGCTGTCAAGTGCTTTTGTTTCCTGACTTGTATGATGGGGCATCACGACTCAACACCACAAATATTTCTACCATAAAATAAGGCTGGCATCAATAAAGGGCAAGAAATGGGGGATGTCAGAGCAAAGATGAGTGACAGTTCCAAATCCAGTCTAGCTTCAATATATGTATAGGTAAGTGACTCCAGCCAGATATCCAGCCACTGATCCCAAAAGCTCCGATAACAACACTGAAGAAATACAGGCCAAAGTTGAGTCACATTCTCAAGGCAGAAAATCAACCAAGGAGTCATCCATTCAAGGTCAAGAGTGTTGACAGCAGTAATACTGAGAGAGAGATGGTAGCAACATCAGCACAGAGACCCGTTGTTGAACTCAAATGTCTTGGTAGTCAACACAGGCTGAGGCTTCAACAAAGTAGCTATACCATTTGAGAATGGTCTCTTTGGGCCTGTGCCCAAAACATAGGGACGGACTAGGAAAGCCCCGACTATACTGCAGGGGGGAACATAGGCTGAGTTCAATTCTTTATTCCCTGCTGAGGATCTAGAAGTGGAATCGATGCCAGATAAACTCCTTTTCAGATCATGAAAAGACTCAGGAAAAAGTACAGATGTGTACACTTACCATAAATGTAGATGCTTGAGTGTATTCACTGTTGTAGTCATCACACTTAGGTTATCTGCCTGCAGGTAGCCCTCAGTCGGCCCAACTACCAGAGACTTAGTATTTCTGTATCGGTTGCTGTCGCTCCAGGACTGATGCCAGGTCGTCAACGGTATAAAAACAGGCAGCCAACACCATTACATCAGTTTTTCTTGCCCCCAAATGTCAGGAGTAGGGAGCTAAGCTATGGTGAGAAAACACCACCAGTAAAAACTAAATACCAATACCCCTGTAAGGGGTGAGTAATAGACAGAGAGGAGAGAGAGAGAGAGATAAGGGGGGCTGGAGTGAGGGAAACCAGGACTGCAACAGTGAATACACACAAACATCTACATTTATGGTAAGTGTACACAACTGTACTATGTTCTTCGTGTTTCACTGTTGCAGTCATCACACTTGGGTCGATTCCCAAAGCTGAAGAAAGGGTGGAGGCAGTCAAGAAGAGTTGGGGCTGGCTAGTATGCCCTGCAGGATTGCTGTTGCAAAAACCCGCCCTGGATTTGGAAAAGATAGGCAGGTGGTAATTCTTGGTGAAAGTGTGTATGTGTACAGAACTCCAGGTGGCAGCTTCCAGAATGCTCCTGGTAGGGACTCCCCTGAGGAACGCTGTAGAGGTACAAGTTGCCCTGGTGGAATGTGTTGTGACCTCCTGAGGGGTTGGTTTCCCATGGTGTTTGTAGCAAGAGGAGGATGGCAAAATGGTTAAGGTGTTTACCTTACAAACACAAGGTGCAGAGTTTGATTCTTACTTGGGGTAATTGGCTACACTTAAAGTGGCCCACAAAGGCTGTTAGTCTAGTACTAAACTATGAAACTAAAACTATGAAGAAATGGATACAGTGTGCTATCCATTTGGAAATTGTTTGTTTTGAAATGGCCTTGCCCTCTGCCCCTGGTGCAAAACTAAGTAGTAACTGGTTGGATTCCCTGAAGAGCTTAGTCCTATCCAGGTAGAATCTGAGCTGTCTGTGCACATCCAGGGAGTGCAGGATCCTTTCCCCATTATTTAGAGGATTAGGGAAGAAGGTTGGCAAATGGATGGATTGGTTGAGAGCCACGTTGGACACCACTTAAGACATAAAGGAAGGGTTAATCCTGAGGGAGACCCTGTCAGCATGAAAAATAATGAAGGGTTCCACAGCCATAAGTGCTTGCAGCTCAGATACTCTTCTAGCTGAAGTGATGGCCAGAAGCAAGGCTGTTTTCCAAGAGAGGAATTTTAATTCTGCTGACATTGCAGGTTCAAAGGGGGGTAGCATGAGCTTTTCCAGTACAAAGTTAAGGTCCCAAGCAGGGGTGGGTGCTCTCCTTGGTAGCCTTAAGTTGTTTGCCCCTCTCAGGAACTGTTTGATGATGGTGAGAGAAGAGAGGTAGTTCAGTGGTGTAATGAGCAGAGATGGCAGAGGCATGGATCTTAATGGAGGAGAAGGATAGGCCTCTGTGGAGTAGATCTGCTAGGTAATCCAGGATTAGAGGTGAGGAAGGCAGTGCTGTGTCCTCTCCTTTAGCTTGAATCCAGGAGCAATACCTTTTCCACTTAGCATAGGATTTTCTTGTACTGGGTCTTCTGGAGTCAAGAATGACGTCCAGCACCTGCTTACTTAGGCTGGTCACTGGGGGAGAATTCAAGGAATAAGCCAGGCTGCAAGATTCAGGGTTTGCAGTTGCGGATGCAAAATCAGCTCCCCCTGCTGAGTGAGGAGGGTTGGGATCTCGGGTAGGTGCCGAGGTGGCACCGGTGACAGGCTACGCAGTAGTGGGTATGAGTGCTGGCGTGGCCAGTGCGGGGCAATCAGGATTGTCCTTGGTCTGTCCTGTCTTATCTTGAGTAATATTCTTGATAGAAGAAGCAGGGGTTAGAATGCATAGATTGAGTGGTTTTCCCCACTGGAAGGATAGGGCATCCACTTTCCAGGCCCTGCTGTGAGGTGTCCTGGTGCAGAATTTGCTGAGCTGGTGATTGGAGAGGTAGGCAAAGAGGTCCACCTCTGGGGTCCTCCATTTCTGGATTAAAAGGCTGAAGGTGCTGGGTTCTAATCGTCACTCATGTGGGTCTAGGAAATTTCTGCTTAAGTTGTCTGCCAGAGAGTTTTGTTTGCCTGGCAGGAATTGAGCTTGCAGATGAACATGCATGTCCAAGGCCGTGTTCCACAGGGTCATGGCTAGCCTGCAGAATGGGTTCCCCCCCTGCTTGTTGATGTAGAACAAACTGTGGTGTTGTCCGTTTTTATTAGCAGGGGTCCTGATGAGAGTAGGGATCTGAAAGCTGTTAGTGTGTGCTGAACAGCTAGCATCTGTTTTTGGCTGATGTGCAGATGAATTTGACTTGGGCTCCAGCGGACCTGAATGCACTTGTCATCCAGGTGTGCCCCCCAGGCATAGTCTGATGCGTCTGTGGTTAGGGTCTGGGTGGCATGGGTTGAGTAAAGGGAAGTCCCTTGTTGTGGTTACATGCTGCTGCCCACCAAAGAAACTCTGTCCTTAGACAAGGTATGATAGGTATGACTGTTTCCAGGTCCTGACAATGCTGGCACCAAAGACTTAAGTACCACTGAAGTTTCCTCATATGCAGTCTGGCTTATGGAATTAGTAGGATGCAAGAGGTCATGAACCCTAGGGCCTTGCAGGATTTTCTTTGCAGACAGCTGGGTTCTGGTGGCCATTTGAGTGAAGTAGCCTGTCAGATAGGCTTGTTTTGCTGGAGTAAGGAATGCCATCTGGGATGCTGTGTCCAAGCTTGCTCCCAGGAATACAATCTTTTGACTGGGGTCAAGTTTTGATTTCTTTTCATTGATAGTGTTCCCCAGTGAGGTTAGGTTCTTTACAAATGTCAGGTGTTGCAACAGCTGTTCCTGACTGTCTGCCTGAATCAGGCAGTCGCCCAAGTACGGGTAAATTAGAATTTTCCTCTGTCTGCAACAAGCAATGGCTGGAGCCAGGCATTTTGTGAAAACTCTGGGAGCAGTGGATAAGCCAAAGGGAAGTACAGAGAACTGATAATGCATAGATCCTGCCCTGAAACATAAGTATTTCCTGCATGAGTTCTTGACAGGAATGTGCAGATAGGCTTCTTTTAGGTCTAGGGTTACTAACCAGGCATCTTTGGATACCATAGGAAGAAGCTGCTGAAGAGTGAGCATTTTGAATTTTGGTACCACCAGGAAGGTGTATAGAATGGAAAGATCTAGGATTGGGTGCCAAGTGCCCTCTTTTCTGGGTACCAGGAAAGTCTGGAATAGAACCCTTGACCTATCTGTTCTGTAGGAACAGGTTGAATTGCCCTTATGGAGAGCAGGGACTGAACTTGGTTTTGTGCCTCTGCCCACTGGTTTGGAGGAAGGTCTGGGAACCCTTTTGGAGTTGGCAGTGAGTGGAAGTAGAATTTGTACCCCTGGGGTACAATGTTGAGGACCCATCAGTCTTTGGTGATGGAGGACCAGTTTTTTGCATGATGGGCAAGTTTTCCTCCTAGGGGCATGAGCAGTTGGGGTAGAGGTGAGCAGTGGAGTTGAGAAGTCATTGTGAATTCTTTCCGTAAGGGGGTGGCTTAGCACTCTCTGTTTTTGAAGTGGAGGCACTCCATTGCTTAGATCTCTGCATACCCTGAGACTGTAGTCGGGGGGGGGGTCTGTTTCCCCTGGGTTTAGTTTGAGATGGCCTTGAGGGGGTTGGAAAGGACCAATGTTTCGAGGGGCAATTCCTGCTGAATCTAGGAGGCTGCACTTGCAAGAAATCTTTGACTGTCTGCATAGACTTAGCTTTTTCTTCCATCATTTTTAGAACCTCTTCTGCTTGGGTGCCAAACAGACTGTCCTTGTTCAAAGGAGCATCTAATAATTTTGATTTGACATGATCTAGCAAGGTCTGCTCCTTAAGCCAAGCATGCCTTCTCAGTACAGAACCAGTGACTGCTGCCCTGCAAGATGCTTCCAGGGCGTCAAAGCCACATTGCAAAGTATGCTTACTGACTTGTCTTGCAGAATGCATAAGCTCTTTTAATTCTTTATTTTCTGCATAGTCTGTAAAGGTAGCTAATTTTTGCTTAATAAGTTCCATAATATGTTGCTGGTACTTCAGCATGTGAAACTGGCAATTCAATGCCCTAATGGCGAGAGTTGCAAAGGTGTATATTTTTTTTATCCCTTCTGTCTAAAGCTGTGGAATCCCTGTCAGAAGGGGTGAGATTCTTAGCTTAGTTGCTTTTATACCTTTAGGCCGCTGGGAGATGACTTCTGGGTCAGCAGTAGGACTTTTGAAAAGAAATTTGTGAGAGTCAGGAACTCTTGTAGTACCTTGTCTGGTTTCCTAGGAGCAGGAGGTAAAGTATCAGGAGTTAGGCTGGATTCCATAAAGACATCATCCACAACATCGAGAACTGGAGGTATTGCTAAATGTCTATGTTGTGGCAAATCTAAAAATTCTCTGAGTCTCTTTTTGGACTGAGGATAATCTTGGCATTCCCAGTGGAAATGCTCTCTTAAAGTATGTAGGGTTTCACCAAAAGAAAAATCCTCTGGAGGTGAAGCAGAAGGAATGGATTCCTCTGCATCTGAATCCTCATAAGCAGATAAAGGCATGACTTCATATTCAGAAACCTCAGAGTCGTTGGGACTCTTGGTCTGTTAAAGCTGCTTTAGACAGGTCTCTTTTTCTCTTAGGAGGGGAAGGCTAGCTTCTCCTAATTAGCACAATCAGGTCTTCTGCCATTTTAAGCATTTGATGTTGTGGGAAGGAAGCAGGTGCTTGAGATTGGGTTGTCGGTTTTTTAGGTGTAGCTTGTACTCTTGGGCTTAAGAAACTCGGTAGCTTTAGACAGAACTGAAGACGCGAAAGAAGTCATCGGTTTGTGTCGAATTATCGGTAGTGCAAAGAACTTTCTCAGAAGCCTATGTCTGCACAACGGCTCCGGACCTATCCAAGGTAGAGACAATCTGCAGGTTCCATAGTCAAAGAAGAGTCTCGTGGCATACCGGACTCTGAATGGGTCTCGGTAGCGGCCTGTGAATCCATCGAAGCGGGCATCAGGGGCTGGAAAAGCACCTCACTAACAGCAAACTGGCGGCTAGCTTAACGGAAGCGTCATTGGCAGTTTTGGACTGTGCGGTTTGTCTCTGTCTTTATCCTTACGTTTTTCAGAAGATGGTTAGTCGGATGGCTTACCAAAGCCATTTCAGAATACGGAGATCGAGAGCGAAAGTATTTAGTGACAATAAGGGCCCGGCAATGAATAGTTCGACCGCTGAACAAAGCACAAAATCGACAGCGATGTCGTAGTCTGGGCCTAAACAGGTGACGCAGTAAGAATGGAAATCTCGGTGTGGTATTTGCTTTCCACAGGCGAGACAATTGTTGACTTGAGTCCTGTTATAACAAAATTGCCAAGTTTGCCAAAAGCTCCCCATTTAGAACCCATCACTGCATACCTCTTAGGCAACTTCAATGGCTTGAACTGCCACAGTTACTACTATATCACCAACTTGTCATATCATACAACAACCTGACAAAATTCCCGCTCTAAGGCAATTACTGACCAACTTACACTCCAAATCGTCCACTCCGCTCTGCCAACAAATCACTCCTCACTATTACCTCAGCTAATAACACAGCCGGCAAATCTCTCTTTTCACACATTATAGCTAAAACTTGGAATAATCTCCCTCCATCTGTGACTTCTGCATCTAATACCACTCAATTCAAAAACTCCCTTAAGGCCCACCTTACAAGTTCTTGACTCTGTTCATGTATTACATAGTCCAAAAATCTGGTACCTCTACAACTTTCTCCTACCTCTCTTTGTACATGCCCCAGTAAGCATGGTTCCTCCAAATGTTATCCATGGAAAAACATGTACCTGTTAAAATTTGTCTCTCACTGCAAACAAAATGTACATATGTAAATATTTTACTGATTGGAATGGTCTGTACTGTTTTTTTTTTTTCTTTTCACTTCTTTCTAGATGCTACTAGTATAAAAAAATACTACTTCCTACACTTTGTATAATTGGAGCTTTTCTCCCCGGGCCTCCGCTGTAAATGGACCTCGTCCAGTTGGACCATCCCGGTAAAAAAATTAAAATAAAATAAATAAATAATTGTTAACTTTTTCTGACATCGGTTAGAGCAAGAAAAGAGGATCCCCCAATGGGGTACTTGACTTTAGGAGACTTCAGGATGATTCAATTCGGAAACGAAAACTCAGGTAGCGGCCGACTGGCACTCTTGCAAACTGCTTCTGCTTCGGGCTCCTCAGCAAGAAAGACTGATGTAATGGCAGCTGCCTGTTTTTATACCCGACCACCTGACGTCAGTCCTGGAGTGACAGCAACCGACGCAGAAATACTAAGTCTCTGGTATTCGGGCCGACTGAGGGCTACCTGCAGGCAGATAACCCAAGTGTGATGACTGAAACAGTGAAACATGAAAAACATCTGTCATCAAACGCACAGATGTGAGGTCTCACCACAGAACTGCAGGTCACAGCACTGAGGACGGCAGTATTATGACAATTTCTTGAATGAGTTACAAAAGAACCAGTAGGAAGACAGGAAGCTCATAGAACTGTAAAGGAGAGAGACTTATCAATGTCCTTTATAGTTACAGGAGACACAGGCTGTTCAATTACTTTAACAGACATCTCTAACTAAAGGCTCCATACTTTTAAATGCTACCTCAGATACAGTTGAGGAGATATGTGGATGCCTGTGCATTTTCTTTTTAAAAAAAGATTCAACAGCAATTTTTTTCTGGCTTTGAGAAAAGGGCTTAGCTGGTAGTAAGGTCAAAGATGTACCAAATTCAAAAGAACTTCCTGCATCAGCACTTAGCTGAAAATTTCTTAAACAATAAAAAATGTAATATCTTTCTCTTAAGATGAAGCGTGGAAAAGGAAAACTCAGGATAGATGTCTCAGGTAGAGGGGATATGATGTTCGACTAAAGAAATCATGCACTTAAGTCGTTCCCCTACAGCATTTTTCTCACCACACCAATACCCTCTATGGTACTCAGTACTTGGTGTTTAAACCATGGTAGTCACCAAAACAAAGAAAAAAAACAACTTCAATCAACTGCTTTTTAGCCTCTACTTCTCTGAAGTCAAGGCCAACGTCAAGGACCTCTGGCTGATAAAATTTGCAAATTACTGCAAATTAGGAGCAACCATAGACTCCCTCACTGACACGAATGTTCTCCAGGAAGGGCTGACACAGACAAATAACTTGTGTCAGAGCCATGGACTAAAACTAAATGCCAAGAAATACATAACAGATCCTTTTGGAAGTCATCTACCCAGATAACTATCATACTGAAAACACTCCCCCTAAGAGCAGACTCAGTAGTGAAGGACTTGGGGACACCCACAGAGAGTAATCTAGCCTCAGACCATGACATGTCTACAGCAGTGAGGAAATCATTATATGCTGAGCAACCTATAAACACAGGTATGTCATCTAGGTCCAAGGAAGCCACTGTTTCACTAATTCAGCATTCATCAGATCTGTCATTTGAGTATGATGACCCTTAGGTATGCCCCTAACCAGGCACATCCAACAACTGCAATTTCCACAGAGGTTCCTCACTAAAGGAGTGCAAGGCATAAGTTAACATTTCCTACACAGATAGTCTCAAAGCCTTATCCCTGTATTCTGTCTCCTACAAGCTGCTGAGGGGAGATTTATGCCTGGCATACAAGACATTGTTGGACCCCACCATGACGGACCTCTTGCATATCTGCAAAACAAACAGCATCAGAATGAATCATTCTAAGGACTTAAACCTTGCCAACGACATAAACAGGACATGTTGGAGAGACAGGCATGTATCTCAGAAACTACCCTTTCTCTGGAACAGGCTCCCCATCCATGTGAAGCAGAGTTCTTCTCTAACCCCATTCAAGTGCAACTTGAACAACTGGATGGGGAACAGGAAATTCATCCCTGGTTTGGCACCTACATCTGTAACGGACATAAGCAGCTTGTAAATGTTTCATCTCCCTGGACCCTGGTTGTAAAATGTTTCAACTCCTAGGCCCCCTGTTTAAACTTATCAAGAGTACCAAAACTTGTCCGAGATTTGGGGTGCATGGCTAGGCTTAAAAAGACCTCACTGGTTATTAGCCTAGTATGTACATATGAACCTATAAACTGGATAAAATAAACTGAAAAAAAATCAACAAATTCTGCAATACACATTATCTCCTCTGAGTAAGGTGGCTTAGACAAATAAAAAAATATGAATACACAAAAATAACTATGGCAAAGCTACAAAGAGAAAAATAAAAATAAAACAAACTAAAATATCCTAATAGAACCAACAGAGAATGCCAGCCAAAATGATTCACAATGATGTTAAGTTGCATCTATGGTCCACACACAAAAAAAAAAAAAAAAAAAACTTTTGAGAGGAACATTTCAAAGAATAGCATGTTTACAGAAAAAAACAAGGGTAATATCAGAAGCAATTAATACAAAACCAAGGAACATCAGTTGATGTTTTAGGTCTAGGATCATTTAGGAGACCATCCAGGCACCTTACATGACACTGAAGATTTCAGCACCAAAAGTGGTGCATCATGGGGGTTCACTTAGCAAATCTGTACTGCCCCGCAGTCCTAATGTCGACCACCTTAGTCCTACAAGTTACTAAAGCTTCAAACACATTTATAAAGGAATACAGTTAAACAACTGCTTACACTAACTGAAAAAATTCCAAAATGTTATCCCTGCAACTGTCCTGCAAACAGATATTAATAGGCTTAAGCTACCAGGGACCACCACCCTACATAAAACTTCTAGCTAGCAGTCCATGCCAGTAGGCAAGACAAAGCACATGTTGGAGAACTGGTCATGAGTGTCCCCCTATTTTAATCTTAGAAACTTAGAAACTGTTTACCCTGCTTATGGGAATGGACAGATAGACATCATGTAGGTCTAGAGTCACCATAAGGGTTTGTGAGACAATTAGAGGCAAAAGGATCTGTAATGACCAACAGAAACTTATTCAGTACCCCCCCCCCTCCGTAAGGAGAAAAAGTATGCCATGTTCCTTCTGCATGTGACATTATTAGCCCAAGGGTGGAAGTCTCCCTTTTCAGTGAGGCAGTCTGCCAGCTGTTTTGTTTGCATCTGACTGCAGGATACTCCTAAGTTTATGGGTTTTAATTTGTTAGTTCCACTAATTTATAAGTGAATTATTCCTAATACAACACAGTTTACAGAATTCTCATTCACAGTATAATTATTGGTGCCACATATTATATAAACAGTGGTATGCCCCTGGCCACCAGTTGTGGGCTCAGAATTATGTTTAATCAGAGTGCATTGCTGAAGTTATCTGAAATGGCAACAATTTCTCTTGTGAGTATGCTGCAGACCACTTTAATTCCACCTGATTGCCAGCAAAAGGATGAGAATTTTTATTGTTCTCCCATCAAAACAAAAAGTCGCCATCCCCAGCCTCTACCTCATCTCACCACCACGATCAAGTAGGTTTCTGTTTGAAGTATCAGTGAAGATAACTAGTTTCTGGAATTTACCATTTCCCAGAAGTTTAAATTTAAGAAGTACTTTTGCAAAAAGCATTTTCCGAACACAGTTTCATGACGTTTGTACAACAGCATATTCTATGGTGGACACCGAACTGGAAACTGCCTGGCAACATAAGAATTTGTCCTATTTTCACCCTAAAGACATCCACATCAATTGGGTAAGGATCCTTTGAGATTTCCATGACAAAGGAATGGAAATTATTTTCGTGAGACTCTTGGTGCACCAACACTGTTACAACAGCAATGGTCAAATTCAATTAATCACAACAGAAGTAGTCAAGCTTTTCATGGGCAACCTGGAAGGAGGCATTCAGGCAGAGGATAATTTAAGTGGCACAGCTTTGCGAGCTACCACATACAAAGCCACCCTTCAAAGCATGCAAACACATGTATGATGTTACTGTTCCCCACTAGCCAACAGAACACAGCATTGTCAACCTGTGAGATTTTCCCTTATGACTTAATACCTTTCACTTTGTTATACCAGCACAGTACAAATGTGTCTAACAGACTGCAAACCTACTTCTTCAGGTTCCACAGCCACTTGCATACCTTGCTTCATACCCTACAAAAATGCAGACAATATCCTTAACAAGCACTTTGCACTGCTTCTGACAAATTAAGACTCTCCATGAGCTATGGATGTTCGGATGATAAATATTTTGGAAATTCTTTTCTGAAAAGTTCATCAAGCCATCCAATCACTAGATGAGCTATGGGGTTTTACAGTACACATACCCAACCTACTGGAGATGCATTTTTTGGCCAACTGTTATTACTTTCTTCAAAAACATCACCATATTTCCAGCTCCATAACTCATCCTACTTTGCTGCTTTAAAACAGTATCTCCCCAAACAAAAATACACAATGTTCCATAATTGAGTCACAGGGTTGTAGCACATCAGTTTTTGATGCAATATGAGTATCTTCTACATGACCCTGTAATATAAGCTGAGTGTAAAAAAACAAGTTATATCAATTCTTACATCTTTCTGAAGCTTTACCAGCCCTAAGATTTCAGCAGTATGACTGTACCGCTTTTCTCTGTCTACAGATGTTATGGTTTGATCTTTTTTTTTTTTGAGACTGAGGCTACTACTTTGCTGCATCACATATGTCTGCTTCACCATCAGTACAAAATGCTTTACTCTTGTTTATTTACTTTAGGAATTGCACACTTCCTCATTTTCATTTTTTGTATCATTTCCAGTAAGTTTCTCACCTCACCACTTATTTTCAATTAACACATTCATCCTTCACTTCAATCTTGACTTTATTCAGACTGGAATGATGCACCCTTACACAAAAACCATAAATCGTGGCCATTGACAATCCCGGATTCTTTTATCTCTGCACATTCAGCCCTTTTGTAGAACTTTGCACCACAAATGCAAGATTTAAAATGGGAGACAAGCTGTTTTGTAGTGCTCTTCAAATACTTCATTAATATTCAACCCCAGCAAATGCTCTTCTAGATGTATGCAATGCTGAAATATGTTCAACTGCCATGCGGGCAATTTATCCCTTTGGACAGAAGAGATTTGGGGTTTGTTGTTCTGAAGTCATCTTTTATTTGTGCAGATTAAAGCACTTAAGTTTTGGGAGTCTTACAGAGTATCAGCTTTTCTTTATTTAACAGATTTGTGTTCTGGTCAAACACAAGTTAATGTGTTCTGGTCAAACACAAGTTAATCTGGACTGCAGCCATAAGCATTCTGCATTTTTTGCCAGCAGACTCCTATCTAATGCCATTTCCAGTCATACCCAATACAAGCTTTCAGTTTTATTATTTCTATTAGTGTCAGATTGTCTTCCACTGCTTTAGGCACTATATACTGCCATTATCACAGTTTCAACACTGTGATTCTCTGCCATATACCAAATTATATCATTAATAAATACTCCCATCATTGTAACTGAACTACTGCTGAAATGGATCATGCCTGCTTACCCAGCTATGAAAACAAGTCTAAATTTTATTTTTTTTTTATTTAAAACACAATGAAATTATATTATCTAACAGAAACAAATATATATACATGCACACACACACTACTTCAGTTTATTCAAAGTGTTACAAGTTTCAAAACCTCAATCATATGGTCTCCGCCAAATAGGTTTCGAAGTTTTGAAACTTTGATAAACTGAAGTAGGCCCACATGTATGTACATATATACACATGTAGATATACAGACAGAAATATTTATTTACTAAGTGTCTACATCAATTCATCCACAAATTTCTGATGTTACCTATGTTCATAATGCTTCTGGCACCAAAACAAACATGCAAAATGACTGACTGCACAAAGGTACAAAAATATCAGGAAAAGTTCACCTCTGTCCACAGCAACTGTCTCATTGTACTCAAAGGCCACAGACATACCAAACAGGTCTAAGTTTGGGTCTAATATACTTGAGGCAAACCTCACAAGTGTCAACAATCAGTTTAGAAATACAATCAAGATATGTGTTTGCTGAAATAACAATGGTAGGATAACAGAGCCAAGTACATTTCGGTTATTTTTTTTTTTTATTTTAATTAACTGCTATGATATCAAAAATATGCAAGTAGGATTATTATAGAAGTAGGAGGTAAAGATATGAAAATATATGCACATATTCTGTTTACTGAAGGTTTTAATTAAAAAGAAAAACTGTGATAAGCGCTGTGGGATCTTTAACAACCACCAGAGTGATCATGAATGCACACAAATGAGATCTTGATTTAGCATTCAAGCCGCGGTGGTACAGTGGTAACGTTGTTGCCTCACAGCAAGAGGTTCTCTTGTTCGATTCTTGGCTGGAGTGCCTTGTGTGTGGAGTCTGCATGTCCTCCCCGCGGTCGAGTGGCCTCTGAAAGACACGCGTGATTGGGCGTGCCTTCGCTGATGGTTGGGCATCAGGCTGGCAACTCGGCACCATAAAAATCTACTGCCAATCATTAATGGACCGGAGTTCCGCTGTGGCGACCCCAAACCGGGAAAAGCCAAAAAGACAAACTTAAGGATGATACTTCAGAAGTGCAGCACGATCCCTATGACTCACTACTGTCCATATGGCAAATAAAGCCAATTACCTGGTGTGGGATCAGGACCCACAGCTTTCTGGTTTTCCCAGCATTAAAGTCAATTAAAGTACTTGTCAGACCACTGGCCCTGGTGTCTGGAAGGAACACAGGCATTCAGTAAATTAGGCTTAGATACCTTTTTCATGACACTAAATGAAGATGCCTCCCTGAGACAACTACTAGGAGGGTTGAGAATACAGGTGGGCAGAAAAGAAAGGACAGCTGTCATTTAAATGTCATTTAAACCAGGTTCTTAGATACCTTTTTCATGACACTAAATGAAGATGCCTCCCTGAGACAACTACTAGGAGGGTTGAGAATACAGGTGGGCAGAAAAGAAAGGACAGCTGTCATTTAAATGTCATTTAAACCAGGTTCAAGGAATGGAAGTAAGGGCTACATACAAGTTGTGTCTCTCTAAGATACAGGAAATTAAACTTCTCTACTTGTTAACAAGTACAAAACCAAATTACACCTGGTGGGACTCGCTTCAGAAGCAATCTGGAGTAAAACTTCCTTATTAGTTACTTAACTATTAAGAAATGAAAAGAATTTGTTTATTAGAGAACATTTCTAGCTTCTTGTTATGAATTCTGCATACACAGCAATCTTATCCTGTAACACACTTAGCAGTTTAAGAATAAGCTACCAAATATAGCTGTTGAAATATGCAAATAGTTTCCAAGAGACAGGAAATTTAAAAACAGTGACACTTATCTAATAATGTAAATTAATAATGTACATTACGTTAATTTGAAAGACTTACCTCAGTGTAGGACTTTTTTGTTATGTGGACATTCTTGGCCCTATAGGACTGTCGCCTTCTTTTATAATCTCTCATTTCAGCGATAAGTTCAAGGTGAGACTTTGGTGCTTTACTACCATCCTCTGTGCAAAAAAAAAAAGGAAACAAAAGTTTACTACTGACCACATCTGCCTTTACAGCATTCAATAATATGAATATGCGGGAATCTATGCAAATTTTGAGCCATAAAAACAGAGTTTAATATGGATATTTAAAACAAGCAATGAAGTGGGATGTTGCATACAAAGTAGTAACTTATTTTTAGTTGCACAACCTACACTGCAATATGAATTTTGCAACAAATAACTCCCCATGATATTTTTATCCAAAGAATCAAAATATCTAAGGTAGCAATTTATGTCCTTCCTTAGATCACTGTTACGGTATTCAAAACTGATGGTTTATCTCAGCAAATAACCTGGACGTCCTGTCAGGGTACCAAAGCAAAAACCTTCACTACAGCTTTAGGTCCAATAAGCCCATGGATGTAAGGGTACATAAGCGGATGTATAAATGTAAATCCTCAGAATATCTTGTAGCCAGTTCAAATGCACGTCTCACATCACTCTGTCTGTTTTATACGTGCCTGTTGGCACTATTGGCCTTCATTGGTTCAGATAAATGTCCTGTTGGGGAACCTTCCTTTTGTTTCTCTCAGCTGTATTGCTGTTGGTTCCATTACATGCCAGCTATGAGGAGAAAAAGCAACTGTGGTAGGCAGATTCCCTACAAGGATCCCCACTCTCAATGCCTTTTCTCTTAGGTGCAGAGCTCAGTTACAAAAACTGTATGATCTGTAGTCCTTTGTTCAGAAGACTACTTTTGTCACTTAATTCCTGTTTGGAAACTTTGTGCCTTAAGGACCTCGCACAAGGAAAGACAGCAGACTTTTTCGTCCCTGACATCCCACCAATTCAGCAGAAAAAACATAACAGGCCTAGGCCTGATAATTGCAACTTCCCAGTCAAACTCTAATGTACCCGCAGAAGTCTTGTAACCAGAGGTACGCCCGATACCCGGGCAGACTCCAGCCTCATGACCCTGCAGGAGGATAGTATGGCATTTTGAGGTGCGCATATCCAAAACAACTGAAGCTACTGAGAACGGAAAGAAGACAGAACCAAGCTTAATTTTCGAAAGTTCCAAAGGCATACTTCAAATCCTCAGAGAGGAAATTTCTGGGTCTCTCATTGAAGGCTGTCAGGGGTCGGTGACACCTAAAAGCTGATGCTGCTCCAAGGAAAAAGAAACAAAAAGCTAAAAATGTTCCTTCTCCTCAGATGCCCAAAGAAAGGGAATGGATGGATTCTTCACAGGATCTATTAAAGGCAATTAGACACTCAAGCTATCATTCTTTTTTGGGCCGGTTACCACTATGGTTTCTCCCTCTACTCCACAAGAGACAATTAGACACTTCTTCTGCAGATGGAGAATAAATCAGACTCTGATGAGCACTTATTAGCCTATTTATCCCAACCCCATTCCCCAGTTCAAGTAGCATCTGATGATGAAGATTGCCTCTCTCCAGATTCCCCTGTTGAAGAAGCTTCATGTGGGGAAAGTATTGTGAATATGATGAAGAATTCTGAACAGGAATCTAAACAGATTCTGAAGTTCAAGAGACATACTAGAAATTCTTGGAAGTAGATACCCATGCCCCTTGCTCTTGTACCCCCTGTTATGGAGGCTTTTCTGAATGCTTTTGCATATGCTTTGTCTGAGAGATTCCCAGCCACCTGCTTCCAAAAGGCCTGACAGGTTTTACAAGGTACAGGAGGACTTGCAATTTCTGTACAAAAACCCTGTGGAAAACCCATCTGGGTTTTCCATGTCAACAGAGAAGACCCAAAAATTACTGTCTGCTGCCAACACTCTTCCTTCAGATAAGGACAGCAGGGCAATGGATAAGTTGGGGGAAATATGTCCTCCACTCTGCCCTTTAGAACTTATCAGACTCAAATGTCCAAATACTTTTCTATCCTCAGCAACTTGAACAAAGCATTGTCCTTCCCCGAGGACTCTACCACTAAACAGCAGGTCCTATTCCTCGGTGGAACAGGTTTTCCAGGTAACTATACAAAGTATTAAATGCAACTATGATGTAGACAAAATCTCATTCAGGGCAACTGCTACAGGTTTGTGATCATTAGGTACTCAGAGTTACATTCTCTTCTCAACCTCTTCAACAAGAAATTAAGGCAAAACTCACTCTCCACCTTAAAAAAGGATCTTTTTCTTGGTCTGAATGTGGCCAGTCTTTTCATGCAATTGCAAGAGCAATGTAAAATCATGAGAGACTGTACACAGATATTTGTTACTTCTGTACCTAGAGACCAGAGGAATTACCATGCAAAACCCACCTCCTTTGCTCACATGGAACCCATGCCTTATGGCCAAGAAAATCCCTAGGAAAAAATTTCAGGACAAAACAGACAGGGGCACTAGATCAGAGAAGTCTGCCTGACTACCTCCCATCCTCAAGTCCACCCCCTCCCATATCCAAAAGGCTGACATTAAAAAAAAACTGGCTTCTCATCACCTCAGACAAGTGGGTACTTCTTAGTCTTCCAGAAGGAATACGAAATGACCCGGAAAGAAGTTCTCCCTTTCAATGGCATCCATTCTTCTTCAACAAATCAGATACAGCTGGCTTCATCCCATCCCTCAAACGTTGCTACAGCAGGGCACAATGGAACTAGCCTCATAATATGTGGGAAATCACAGTATGACAGACACCAATTGTCCATTTAAAGAAAGGATACTGAAAACAAATTCTGGATTTCTCCACCTTCAACACCTTCCTCCTCGTTCTATCTTTCAGGATGCCACCAAAGCAAACTCTGCTCCAGTTCATCCTTCCTAAAGTCTTTCTGGTATTTCCAGACATGAAGTATGCCTGTCTCCACATTCACCCTAAAACAGGAAATTTCTGAGGTTTTCTACGAGCTCATTGCAGTCTCAGTTCCCTGCTTTACCTTTTGGACTCTCTACAGCCCCAAATGTCTTCACAAAGTGCCTCACCCCCATGACAGCTTACTGCAGGACTTTGGGAATACAGATATTTTCCTCTCTTATCTGATGTTGTCTCTTCCATCTGTTCCTCAACAGATGGAACAGAGTCCTCAGCTACTTAGCCCTTGGGGTGGTCTCATGGAAGGATATTCTGGAGGAAGGCTAACCAAAGGCCACCCTATTCCTGGAGATCAAATTCAGCTTGTAATGAAAAATAAATGTATGAGCACTGAACCAAACGGCTGCCACACAAATGTCATGAACTGAAGCCCTGGAAAATATGGCTGAGGAAGCTGAGACAGACCTAGTTGAATGAACCCTTACTGGTTTGGACAGGGTCATGCTTTTTTCCTTATAGGCATGAGAAATAGTCTGACAGCCATCTAGCTAAGGAAACTTTGGAAACTATTTGGCCCATCTTAGTTTTAGAAAAGGAGGCAAACAGATCTGTCTTACTGAAGGATTTGATACAATGGAAGTAGAAATGAAGTTAGAGATGTACATCCAACAAGTGTTGCATACACCCCCCCTTTACTGGAAAAAAGTGAGAAAGAAAACTGGGATATTAATACATTGGTTCAATTAAGCCTTAGCTACCACTTTGGGGATAGAGGATGGACTGGTTCTAAGGGACACCTTATCTTTGTGGACAATTATATAACGAGGCTTGCAGGACAGGGCCGGTATTTCTGATGCTCTCCATGTTGAAGTTACTGCATCTAGAAAAATAATTTTCCAAGTCATATATTAATGTCCATCCTGGCAGCAGGTTCAAAGGGAGGCTGGGTCAAGACCTGAAGCAGAACAGTCACATCCCAAAAGGGAATATGATGCTTGGGGGGGAGGGGGTTAAGGAAGGAGCCTCTATTGAAAGCTTTGGTAAATCCAGGAGAAGCTAATGTCACCAGATTTTCTCCAATATGAAAATGAAAAATAGCAGCTAACTGAACCTTAATGGTAGAATTACTGTCTCCAACTTGGAAAATGGATGCCAAAAAGACTGAGACTGCAGGGAGAGGAGCCGAAAAAGGATTCAGATTCCTTTGGGAAGCCCAAATAGAAAATCTCTTCCATTTACTTCATTAAATTTTTGGTAGATGGTCTCAGAGTAGTAGTACAAATGTGGACTATTGGACTATAGAGGAAGACAGCCTGAACTGAGTCACCAGAATTGGATTTGCCGAAACCAAAAGGGTCACTTGAGGGCAGGAATATCTGGATGAGGGGTGTCAGAAGGGCGAGGGAAGTCCTGCATCGGGATTCAGCACTGCTTGGGGATCAAACTAGGCCACAGAAAGGGAAACCACATCTGACAAGGCCAGAATGGGGCAATGATGACTGATTTTTCTCTCTGTTGCCTTCTGCAGAAACATTGGAATCAGGTGAGTAGGAGGGAAAGTATAAAGAATACTAGGGCCAAACATGCATCCCTCGGTGACTCCCTCTCCGGAGGGGGGGGGGGGGCAGGGCAAAGACCATGCTGCACTTGGTGTTGTGGGGTGAGGCAAAAAAGATCAAAGTATGACAGACACCACCAATGAAAAATCTGTTCCACCACTATCAGACTGAGGGACCACTCGAGGTAAGATATTAGACCTGTTCAACTTGGGCAACAGAACAATGGATTCCCTGGTATACACATTGCTACCAGAAAGCAATTGGAAGATATTGCCCACTGCCACACTCTCATCGTTTCTCAACATAAGTAACAGTAACTGGTTTCCCCTTTTTGTTGATGTACCAGATGACTGACATGCTGTCCATCTAGACAGAAATCATCCCTAGAGGGAGAATAGCCTGGATGTCCTGTAACACTAGGAGAACTTCCCTCTTCTTTAGAGCACTGATGTGGAGACTGGCCTCAGAGGGAGCTCAAAAGCCGTGAACTGTCTTCCCCATGTAATGCCCCTCCCCACCCTAGCAGGGGAGTGTCCATGGTCACAGTCATCTAGGGGGGATACAAAAGGATGCTCTTGAGATAACTAGGTAGATTCAGTCTCCCAAGGTATGTGTGCCCTGCAAATGTTGGCTAGTTGAATCTGAAAACTCTTTTGTTGGTACCCGATAAACCATTGTACCAAAAGAGTCCACTGTAGGACTTTTGTGTAATATCTTGCCAGAGAGACAAGGGTGATGGAGGCAGCCATCAATCCCAAAAACTGGAGATTAATTCTGGCTTGAGGCAATTGACAGGACAGAACCTTTGCTGCCTGGTTTTGCAGGGTGAATAATCTGCTGCCTGGCAACTTTGCTATTCTAGTTGTATCTAGATGGGCACCTATGAATTCCAATGTCTGAACAGGAAGACCATGAGATTTGCCCAGATTTATTGTGATCCTCAACTGGGAGCAAAAATGGAGCAGATAGTCCCTGGCCAAGCGAGAAGAGACATGGCAGGAGCAGTAATGAGCAAGTCATCTACATAAGGAACATCCAGAACCCTTGCAGTCTGAGGTGAGCTGCAACAACTGCCATACATTTGGCAAACACTTGGAGAGGCTATAGACCGTCTAAAGGGCAGGGTTCTGAACTGAAAATGACTGGCTCCTAGAGGGAAGAGGACTACCTCTTTTGGACTGCCTATCCGTCATCATGTGGTAGTATGCATCCTAAAGTTCTACTGAGCAAACCCTGTCATCTTTCCTCAACAGTCGGTGGATGGACTGTACCATGAACATTCAAAACTTCGTATGTTTGACATACTGGTTGAGATAACTGAGGTCCAAAATCAGCCTGATGTCCCTATTTTTCTTTTGCACCAAAAAGAACCTTGAGTAAATTCCAGATCTGTGCTAGTCTGGTAGGACCTCCTGGATGACTTGCTTGTCTAGCAGTTATTTTATTTCTATGGCGGCTGCCTTCCTTTACAAGGTTGGCATGTTGGGTGCTTTCTTTGTTGAAGAAGGCATGTAAAGAAAAGGAATGGAATAGCCTCTGGTTATGATCCTCCACACCCAGATATCTTCGATAATGAATATGCAAGCCTCTGGGTGCACAGACAAGTGCTTCCTGACTGGCTCCAGAGAGCAGCAGTCATTCACAAGCACTAATAAGTCCTCTCTGAGCAAGTACCCCCTGGATGCTTGGTTTTGTGGGCCCCCTCTACCTCGCAGACCATGTCCACCATTGAATTACCCCATTTTCCTCAGGGTGGGGGGTATATCTCCAGGGCATCTGGAGAAACTGTCAGGACTTCAGGAAAACAGCTCCCCTCCCTTTGGGTTTCTACAGAACGACCTCTAAGGGGTAGAGAACTATATGCCTAAAGCAGAAAGGGTTTTCCTATCTTGCTCACTTCTAGAGAGCATGTTCTTGACTTATGGACTGAAAAGGGTCGAGCCAAAGAGGGCACTGACAAAGGACATCTGGAAAGGCTATACAAGCTCACACAAGCACATCAATCATGGCTCCTTATGGCCATGCCTGTACTTGTGACTCTTGAAATGCCTTCAGTCACATTAGATAACCAGGCACAGAGAAGCATTTGATAGGGTTTGTAAGGTGGCAAGCCGTAAGTCCACAATTTTCTTGTCCTCCACAAACATGGACCCTTAGAGAGAGAGAGAGAGAGACACGTATTTTGAGAGTCCCTTAGTTAAATCTATATGAAATTTTGTGTGCGCAAATAACTTGCTGCCCTCATAGCAAAGGTAGCTGAAGCATAAAACTTACTTCCCAAACTTGTCCAACACCCTAGACATCTTGTTAGTGGGATGGACAGATTAGCTTTCTTCAGCCAGCTCTTTTTTGGTTGCTGCAACTAACACCAAGGCATTCACTGTCAGGCCTTTGCTCCAATGCTGTTTAGTGCTAACATAAACTTATCATGTTTCCTGGAATAGGTCCAGCCACATCTTGCTCCTTCCATACCTGCTGAGATATTAAAACCATCATCATCAGCAGGAGGACCATCCAAGAAGTAAATTTGCCAGATCTGAAGGCCTCAATAAACACAGATTACTCTTAGGAGGGGCTTCTCGAGGACTAACCACCTTTCTGTCAAGAGTTCAAGGACTTCCCCAAATGAGACACCCTCAAGAGATAATCTGGGGAACCCTTCCAAGTCTTCAGTGAGGGACTCCTGGAGGAAGCTGACATACCTCCTCTTGCATGTAAGCCTCCGAGAGGCCTCTGCAATGTGACCCTCCTGAGAGGGCTCAGAAGACTAAGGGGGATGCTGAATGTAGACCTGGGTAGGGGAATCGGCTGCTCCAATGAAACAGAAGGAACAGGATCAGGAACGAAGAACTTTTGTTGATGAAAGGGCAGAGTCGAGAAACTAAGGGAAGTCCACTCATCAGAAAATGAGAGAGCTCTCTCTTCTCTCTATCGCCTCAAAGGCAGAAGCTGAGGAGAACCCAAAACTGCTTCAGTAGGAGCTGAAGCTTCCAAACCAAGCTGGTCCCATGAACAAGTCAGATTTTGAAGCTAACCTTTCTAGTGCTGAGATTCCAAGAGTAAGAGAAGGCACTGACTACTTTAGAAGCTATCCCCAGCCCCTGAAACCAGTGCCAATGTTTTGGCTTCTGGATCTTTCTGGATCTGAGACACTCAGAACTAGTCAGATAAGAGACATTGCCCAAGTGGAAGCAGACTTAGATTTCTGATCTGATGAGGACAGTCCCTGGGAAAAACTCAAATCCAAAGTCCCCCAAACCAGAAGGCAAACTGGCATAGGAGCCACCACAGGTGGAAGGGGGAAGCCAAAGCTCACAGGTCTGACAAAGGTCAGAACCAGAAGAACCCCCCAACTGAATTTGAATCCTGAGGTTCTTCCTCCTTATCCTATCCACATCAGCTTCTGTCAGGCTCTTTGTAGACCAGACTGATTTAGAGGTGGAGGAGTGAGGTCTACAGGATTAGTGAACAGGTGTATCCTGCAAGAAAATGGAGAGCAGTCTAAGGGAGACAGGCTCTGGAGAAAAATCTAGCTTCCAGCAAGGGAGGAGTCTGATCCAATGACAACTGGATCCAAAGGAAGGCGTCAAGAGTTGAAACTTTAGGAAGTTTTGGCAACTAAGCCAGAAAAAACGCCTACGAGAAGGAACAGTCAAGAGACTGCTTCCTGTGCTCCACTGCTCTCCCCTTTGTGTCTGTCTGAAGGCTTTTTTTGCTGATGGGGAAGCTCAAGATACAGCGGACATAACTTTGGATGGTTCTCTCTAATTTCTCCAAATCTTTTTGGGTTTCTAATACAGTGATGGGAATGGACCCCATGCCTAACTCAAAATGCGATTAAAGTTCATGAAATTAGTACTGTTTCAATCTTATGTCAGCCAAAAGTGCTCTTTCCAGCACCAGCAATGTGCCCAGTAGTGACTCCTTCTGCAATTCGTACAGAGTTGCATGTACTGATAGCATACCTAAATATGACTGTAGACTCTTTTTAGAAGACCCGTTGCTCCTACTATCGGAACTATCAGAGTATCTTTCTTCCACATTGCTCTAGTTTCTGCTTGCAAACCCTGATATTTTATGACTTTGCGTCTCTGTACACAGGACACTGTAGTCACTGGGTGTGGTGATTTCAATGATCAATGCTACTTTTGTCTTCTCTTCTTGGACCACTATATCTGTTTTTCTAGCATCTATCTTTTGAACTGTTGGCAATGGACGATCCCATGTGATGTAGACCATCATTTTCTATGATGGTTTGTGGGTCATGTTTCCAGTGTTTTTCAGCCACTTCAATACCATAATGTTTGTACACCCCCCAGTGCAACAGTCTCGCCACATTATTACGCCTATCAGTATTCTACCATTAGTAGGTTGCATCCAGCAATGAGGTGTGCAACTGTTTACAATTCTGTTTTACAACACCTACATTTGTCTGTTTCTCCAACATGTTCTATGGACTTTGTAAATCAACACGTACGTAACACCACTATCTTGTGGTGCCAAGATTAACCTTTCATCTTTTGGTTTGAATTTGCCTCTCCTTAACCATTCCTGCATTTGTTCCTGATCAACATGAGGTTCTTCCAAAAGTTTTCTATACCTGCAATTATATTTATACATTTTCCACATTTCTTGCCTTCTGCAGGGGATTGGGAGATGTCCGTTTAGCACAAGCTTGTTGTGTCATTCTAAAGCAGCCCACTGGCCAAAAGCTATACAAATGCTGCAGTCTTCATCAAGATGTCAGCACCCAAAAGTACAGTTGTGTACACTTACCATAAATGTAGATGTTAAGAGTGTATTAACTGTTGCAGTCATCACATTTGGCTTATCCCTGCCAGGGTAGCCCTCGGCCGGCCCGAATACCAGATGCTTAGTATTTCTGCATCGGTTGCAGTTGCTTCTGGACGGACATCAAGTCATCAGTAGTATAAAAGTAAGGCAGCCAATGCCATTACATCAATTTTTCTTACCCTGTCAGGAGCCCCTAAGTGGGAGCCAGGTTATGGTGGAAGAACCCCACCAGTAGAAAGTAAATACCAAAACATCCCTTGTAAGGAGAGAGAGAGAGAGAGAAGAGAGGGATGGAGGGAGGGAAACCAAGACTGCAACAGTGAATACACTCGAACATCTACATTTATGGTAAGTGTACACAACTGTACTATTTTCTTCGTGTTTCACTGTTGCAGTCATCACATTTGGGCTGATACCCAAAGCTGAGGAAAAAGGTGGAGCCAGTCAAGGAGACTAGGGGCTGGCTAGGATGCCCTGCAAGACTGCAGTGGCAAAGCCTGCCCTGGATTTGAAGATAGGCAGGTGGTAATGTTTGGTGAAAGTGTGAACAGATGTCCAGGTGGCAGCCTCCAGGATGTCCCTGGTGGGGACTCCTCTGAGGAAAGCTGCAGAAGTGGAGGCTGCTCTGGTGGAGTGAGTCCTGACCCCCTTAGGGGGAGACTTTCCATGTTGCTTGCAACAGAAATGGATGCAATGTGCTATCCATTTAGAAATTGTTTGGAGATGGCTTTGTCCTCTGCACCTGCAGCAAAGCTAAACAGCAATTGATCAGACTTTCTGAATGATTTAGTCCTGTCTAGATAGAATCTGAGATGTCTGTGTACATATAGAGAGTGCATGATCTTTCCCCTTGTTCTGTGGGTTAGGGAAAAAGGTGGGCAAATGAATGGATTGGTTGAGAGCCATACTGGACACAACTTTGGGCATGAAGGATGGGTTAGTCCAGAGGGAAACCCTGCCAGCATGGATGATGATGAAGGTCTCCACAGCCATGAGTGTTTGTAGCTCTGGGACCCTTCTGGCTGAAGTGATGGCCAGAAGAAAAGTGGTCTTCCAGGAGAGAAAGTTGGACTCTGCTGAAGATGTTGGTTTGAAGTGGGGCAGGGTGATCTTTTCCAACACAAAGTTAAGGTCCCAAGCTGGGGTAGGTGGCTCTTCTGGGTGGCCTCAAGTTGCTAGACCCTCTTAGGAATTGTTTGATCAGAAGGTGTGAGAAAAGGGGCTGCTCAGTGTGGAAATGATCAGAGATAGCAGAAGCATGAATTTTAAGAGGAAAAAAGAGAGAGACCACTGTGTAGCAGGTCAGCTAGGAAATCCAGGATGAGAGGGAGGGAGGGAGGGAGGGCTGTGCTGTATCAGCTCCCTTAGCCTGAATCCAGGTGCAAAACCTTTTCCATTTGTCAGCATAAGACTTTCTAGTGCTAGGGCGTTTGGCCTCACATATAACATCTAGTACCCATTTACTGAGGTTGGCAGATTGATCAGTGGTTAGGGAATAAGCCAAGCTGCCAGAATGAGGGTCTGCAATTGAGGATACATGAATTCTCCTTCCATATGGGTCCGGAGGGTTGGGGTCTGAGTGAGATGCCATGGTGGCAGTGGAGACAGGTTGCGCAGCAGTGGGTACCAGTGTGGCGAGGCCAGTCTGGAGCAATACGAATTGTCCTTGTTTTTTTCTCCCTTATTTTGAGCAGTACCCTGGTAATGAGAGGTAGTGGAGGAAAGGCATAGACTGACAGACTGACCCAGGGGAAGGACAGGGCATCCACTTTCCAAGCCATGCTGTGATGCTCCCTGGTGCAGAACTTGCCGAGCTTGGTTGGTGTGGGAGGCAAAGAGGTCAACCTTCAGGGCACTCCATTTCTGAGTTACTAGGCTGAAGGTTTTTTTGTCTAGCTGCCACTTGTGTGGGTCCAGAAGATTTCTGCTCAAGTGATATGCCACAGAGTTTAGAGAACCTGACAGGAATTGTGCTAACAGGTGTAGTTGCATGGCAGAGGCTGTGTGCCAAAGGGTCATGGCGAGCCTGCACAGAGGGTAGGAGTGAGTCCCTCTCTACTTGCTGATATACCACATCACAGTGGTGTTGTCCGTTTTGATCAGGAGAGCCCCTGGGGAGAGAAGGGGCCTGAAAGCTGTCAATGCGTGCTGGACAGCTAACATCTCATTTTGGTTGATGTGTAGATGGATTTGCTGTGGGCTCCACTGGCCCTGTATACACCTGCTGTCCAGGTGTGCGCCCCAGGCATAGTCTGATGAGTCTGTGGTGAGGGTCTGGGTGGCAGAAAATGGTGAGAAAGGTAGTCCCTTGTTGTGGGAGTATGCTGCTGCCCACCAAAGAAAATCTTTCCTGAGGCAAGGTATCATGGGTATAAGAGTTTTCAGGTCTTGACAGTGTTGACACCAGAGCTTATGGAATGAGTAGAATGCAAGATGCCATGAACCCCAGAGCTTGCAGGATTTTCCTTGCAGATAACTGGGGTCTGGTGGCTAGTTGAGAGAAGTAGGCTGTCAGGTAAGTTTGCTTTTCTGGTATAAGGAATGCCATCTAGGATGCTGTGTCCAGGCTTGCTCCCAGGAATATAATCCTCTGGGTGGGTACTAGTTTGGATTTCTTTTCATTGACAGTGTACCCTAGGGAGGTGAGTAGGGCCTTTACAAAGGCAGGTGCTTGAGCATCTTTTCCTGACTGTCTGCTTGAATTAGGCAGTCTAAATATGGGTAAATTTGGATATTCCTTTGTTTGCAAAAGGCAATGGCCAGAGCCAGACATTTTGTGAAAATTCTGGGAGCAGTAGATAAGCCAAAGGGAAGTGCAGAGAACTGTAATTGCAGAGATCCTGCCCTGAAACTTCGGTATTTCCAAGATTCCCTGATAGGAATGTGGAGGTAAGCCTCTTTTAGGTCTAGGGTGACTAGCCAAACATCCTTGGAGAGCATGGGTAGCAGTTGCTGGAAGGTGAGCATTTTGAATTTTGGTATCACCAGGAAGGTATTTAGAATGGATAGATAGAGGATGGGGCACTAGGTGCCCTCTTTTCTGGGTAGCAGAAAAAGTCTGGAGTAGAAACGTTGGCCTTTCTGTTCTGCAGGAACATGCTTTATTGCCCTCAAAGAGAGCAGGGAAAGGACTTGCTTTTGCTCCTCTGCCCACTGGTTTGGAGGTAGATCTGGGAATCCTTTTGGGGTTGGAAGAGTGTGGAAAGAAAATCTGTATCTCTGGGACACCATGTTGAGGACACAGTGGTCACTGGTAATGGTGGCCCAGGTGCTTGCGTGAAAGGAGAGTTTTCCTCCTAGGGGTAAGTGAAGGTGGGCAGAGGGAGGGGGTAGCTTAGAACTCGCCGTTTTTGAAGTGGAGGAATTCTACTGTTTTGATCTCTGCATTCCCTGTGGCTGCTGTCTGGGGGGGGGGGGTCTGCTTCCACTGGGTCTGAGCTGAACTGACCTGGTGGGAGCAGGAAAGGAGTGCTTGGAGGGGCAATGCCTACTGAACCTGGTTAGCTGGACCTGTAAAAAATCCTTAACTGTCTGCAGAGATTTAGCTTTTTCTTCCATCTTTTTTAAGACTTCCTCTGCCTTAGTGCCAAATAAGTTGCAAGGGTGCATCCAACAATTTAGATTTAACATGGTCTGGCAAGGGCTGTTCCTTAAGCCATGCATGCCTTCTAAGGACAGAACGAGTGACTGCTGCCCTGCAAGAAGCTTCTAGGGTGTCAAAACCACAGTGTAAAGGTGTGCTTAGTTACTTGACTTACAGAATGCATGAACTCTTGTAACTTTTTAGATTCTGCACAAGCAGGAAAGGAAGACACTTTCTGTTTGAGGAGTTCCATGGTATGTTGCTGAAATTTTAGCATATGAAACTGGCAAGTTAGTGCTCTGATAGCAAGAGTAGCAGAGGTGTATACTTTTTTACCCCATCTGCCTAGTGCTCTGGAATCCCTGTCTGAGGGGGTGGGATTCTTAGCAGAGGTTGCTTTAATACCTTTAGGCCTTTGAGAAATTACCTCAAGGTCAGCAGTAGGATTTTTGAAAAGAAATGTGTGCGAGTCAGAGACTCTATACTAGTCAGGTTTTCTGGGTGCAGGAGGGTAGGGTGTCAGGAGTCCAACTGGATTCCAGGAAAACATCATCCACAACATCCAGGACTGGGGGAATGGCCAGGGGTCTGTGCTGTGGAAGATCTAAGTATTCCCCGAGAGTTTTGCATCATACCGGACTCTGAAAGGGTCTTGGTAGCGGCCTGAGAATCCACAGAAACAGGCATCAAAGGCTGCGAAACCGCCTCACTGAAGACTGGAGAACTGACAACTAGCTTTTGAGAAGCGTTGTCAGTAGGTTTGGATCTGTGCGGTCTGGCTCTGTCTTTATCCTTACGTTTTTTTGGAAGATCTGCTGTCAGATGGCTTACCGAAGCCATACCAGAATTCGATGACTAAGTGAAAATACCTAGCTACAATAAGGGCCCGACGACGTATAGTTCTAGTGTTGAACAAAGCACAAAAGCGACAGAGGGGGATGTCATTTTCTGGGCCTAAGCAAGTGACGCAGTAAGAATGAAAGTCTTTGTGTTGTATTTGCTTTCCAAAGGCGAGACAATTGTTAACTTTTTCTGACATCGGTTAGTGCAAGAAAAAATGATCCCCAACAGGGTACTTAACTTTAGTGGACTTCAGCTTCAATTCAGAAGACGAAACTCAGGTAGCGGCTGACCGGCACCCATGCAAACTGCTTCTGCTTCAGGCTCCGTGGAAGGAAGGATTGGTGTAATGGCATCGGCTGCCTTACTTTATACTACTGATGACCCGACATCAGTCCTGAAGCGACAGCAACCGAAGCAGAAATACTAAGCCTCTGGTATTTGGGCTGGCCGAGGGCTACCCTGGCAGGGATAACCCAAATGTGATGACTGCAACAGTGAAACACGAAGAACATCAATTGATAAGGGACGTCCAGGAGCTGACACATACATACACGAGATTTATATACAAACACACAGACACTCCTGGGGAAGGCTGGCACAGGTTTACTAGCTATGCCCCTTTCTGCCCAGACTATAAGGTAATTATCACTGCCACGAACCCTTACTTATCAGCTACTATAAGTCCCTTAACAAAGGGTGTCCAATCCTACTGTGTAATGTTACTATTATCCAAATGGTAGTTTTGACAAAGCACCAGGCTATTTAGGAGTGGCGTGCACAGTGTCACCAAATACATATGCAAGTACTCTCAGAGCTTAAATATGTCACAAATATCAGCCACAAAGATAGGTTTAAATATATTTAATAATAAATAATAAAATAACAGACAATACTCAGAACAAACACAGTTGCTTCAGAGTTCGGAATCACAGGAAATATTTTAAAACAATATTGCAAGACCGTTTCAAATAAATACAGAAAACAGCTAAACTACTCTTTACTATATTCCTATCTATATCTAAAAGAGATACTATGCCCCAAGTCTTACTTACAAGCAAGTGCAGATGTGATGATGAGTGGATGTTTTCAGGTCGACAAAATACAAAATGCACAGTTTCTTTCTGAGAGAGTTCTTAAATTAATATCAAACTTTACTGCTGGGTTAGCTTAGATGACATCACTTTCTGTCACATGGCTTTAGTTCTCAGGCTTAACAGAACTGACATCTCGGTATGAGAAACGCATCTCTCAGAACTGTGCAGCTGCTAGGAAAAGTCATATATTTTAAACCTAGTTACTACTTCTCTTCAAACAGAAAAAAAAACTTCTGGCTCTAGACATCCCGTCTCCTTGCTGCATTGAAACTAACTTTTATAGCACATCGTAAAGCACTTAATTTCAACTTATTTTCTTAAAGTTTTGTAAGTTAATCTATGTTCCAGCAGGGTCTGCTGTGGTTGCATTCTTGAAGGTCAGTACATAACACACAGTTCTGTATAAATCATATCAATACTCACAAATGAATTATAGAATTATTCACAAAATTCCAGACAGCTGGGCTGGCAGTGTCACAGGGGGCACAACATGAATGGTGTCCTGAGCCAAGAGAGCACGGAGCACCTCTGGAAAGAGAGGAAGCTGTTCCCAAGGAGGTTGAGAGATGCACAGAAAGGCAGGAAGAGATTTCCATGCTATGAAATACCCCTAGCAGATGATGGGCAAAACCCAAGAGTCTGTTTTGATCCTTAACCAATTTAGAAGTGACTAGGAAAGAAAGGGGCAATGCATCCTGGCTCAGGGAAAAAAGAAACAAATTGTCACATGGAATCTGGCTTGCCCTGAAAAGGTGGTGTCTCAGAAACAGGGGGTCTGAGTGGACTTGGCAGAAGGTACATGTCTACAGTCCTTTTTAGCCTTAGGTGGAAGGTGAGACTGTCTGTGAACAAAAGCAGATTTGGAAGGGCAATTCCTCTGAAATTTAGGGGATAGGAGAAACAAAAAGATGTTTCAACTCCTGCGAGGCCTTGCCCTCATCCTGGAGGGATTTAAAAAGTTCAGCAGCAGCACCATCAAAAAGATTTTTATTATCCAAAGAAGCATCCAATAATTTGGCCTTAAAGTCATCAGACAAAGCCTGAAGACAAAAAGAGTGATGCCTCAGAACAGAACCAAATGCAGCAACCCTAGCAGATGCATCAGCTGCATCATAACACAATGGAGTGGCAAGCCACTTGAGAGGTATAACTCAAAAAGGATAAGGCTGAAACTTTTCCTTCAGAGTCAAGAAGGTCAGAAACTCTTGACAAGCCACAGAAAGAAGGTTTAAAGTTAACTTAATCATATGGGTCTAGTAATTAATAGCGCTAAAAGCCAGGGTGGCAGCAGTATAAACTTTTGTGTCCAGCCATACCATGGCCCTACTATCCTGGTCTAAAGGAAGCAACTTTGTACAAGGCAGCTTGGATCGTTTGTCAGTGGAGAGACACCACAAAAGGATCAGCAGAAGGACACTTACACAGAAATGTATAATCAGGCACCCTATAAAAATCTCTCAGGTTTCTTGTTAACTGGAAGCTGAGGAAAACGGGCTACAGATGCTACTGGAAAGGTATTCGGAAGGGCAGCCAGAACTGGAGGAATAGCAGGTTTGGGAGACTCCATCTGGAGGAGTTCATACTACTACTACTACTGGCTATCATAAACCTGAGAATAGTCCCACTTAAAGAATTCCATTATACATGAAATAGTGTCTCCAAAGGAGAGTTCTTCTAAAGTAGAATCTGGACTGAAAATCCTCTTCTATAGACCTATAGGCCAAATGGGAAGGAATCTGAGAACAGTATACTAAGGACTCTTCCCCACAATCCAGATTCTCATCAGAAGACTCCTGCTCCCTAGGTCTCTTAACAGGAATAGAAGACCTGGAAGGGTCAAGCACACATACCCCTTGAAGACATTTTAAAGCTATTAAAGCATCAAACAAGCCCAGAGTAAAATCCTTCCATTCACGTTGGGGATCTCTAACTGGAGGGGAAATGTGCTTGTTTTTTTTTCGTTTCTTTTTTTCTGTGGAACATCTGCATGAAAAACCCTAGCTGGGTTGGACCCTTGCCAACAAGCATAGTAGGAATCTCATCCCGTACTAAAACCTGAAGAATCCCGCTTGGTCCCTCAGAAATTTTCATCTGAATTTTCCTCTCAACATCTGGAACAGACGTCTGAAAAACCTCCAAGGATGTGGAAGAAGGTGGATCCATGCCAGCCTCCAATGGGGTAGTGGCAGAAGAATCCGAAGCAACAACCAAATGATCCTCTGGGCTTTCACCAGCCTCAAGAGAGATATCTAGGAAAGGCTGGACAGCAGCCATATCAGACTTGAGCTTTTTGGCCTTTTTCTTGGCCAGTGGCTGACCCTCAGGAAGGGAAGACTCTACCATGGTATCTTGTGCCTACAACTTTATACACTGGTTTTCAGATAAATAGACAAAGACAGGCAACTATGTAAGTTCTTGAGGAGAAATGCTTGGGAGATGGAACACTGCATATGGTTGTGAGAAGCACCCAAACAGAACAGACACTGTTTGTGATGATATCTATGGTGAATCTGCTTCCTACACTGACATTTTCCATTTCTGGATGACATGTAAATCAACAACACTAAAGTAAAAAAGAGAAGATGAGGAAGAACCCCAACTGGGAACTTATCTGAAAATTGCTTGGTAACCAGCATACAAAGAAAGGCATTCAGACTGGCGGCAAAGAAGTTCTGAGGTGTGGGCATCCATAGGTCACTTGACGCCTTGTGCAAGGAGCATATGTGTGAAGTACAACACCTGTAAACACTAAAGGTTTTGATATACTGACTAGACACTGGGCTATCCCTGGCAAGGGATCCTTTACATAAGAATACTGTAAAAGTGATATGGAAGGACACCCAAGCAATATCCTATTGTAATGGTTAGTCTGAGGATTCTGGGGTCTGTCATGCAAAACAAAGTGCTCTTCCTGCTGTGCCTGGCAAGGGAAAACAATGTCAATTAAAAATATGAACAATTTTCAATGAAACAACCTTGAAGGAAACCTATACTGCCAGTTTAAGCACCTACATATGCAGACTGCGCTCTGCCATTAGTTCACCTTATGAAAGGAGAACAAATAAATGCACTATATACTTCACAACTGTGGCCCTAGAAGCATTACGGATGAGGACTGAATCCACAAGTCATAACTTACACTCCCTAATTCCTATGATACAACTGACCATTGAACAAAGGGCCTACCTAAGGATTGAAGTATACCTTGTTATAACAGGAATGATCTGAAAAACTGAGAGAGAGACAAATGAGCAACAAACACTCACATGCAAGCAGCTTAAAGCAGAAGTCAGAAACCATCTCATGAGCATGGCTAGTTTTTAGAACTACTTTACCCCTACTGGAGGATATCCATGCTAATAGGGTTTACAGCTTACTAACTTAAAGACAGAGGTGACAGTTATCAGAAAATACAGTCTTGTGAAGAATCCACCATAAAGAGGCAAGGTACTTTATCATGTAAGTTAATCTGCAAAGAGGCTGCAGTGAGTTCTATAGGTTTTCCTTTCTAAAATTTCCAGCTTAGAATAATTCAGAAAATTTCTATGGCTCTCACCCTCAATGATGCTTATCTCGTGATGGCATATGTAATAACATCAAGCATGTAAGAAGTGTGCAATCACTTTCTGCATTCCTCAGTTCAACCTGCCAAGCACCGAGTTAGCACAACATAAAAGATGTACGTAAAACATTCAAGTTCATAAAATGATGTGCATACATGAATTCCAAGAAAATATTTACACAGATTATAGATAGAGAGGTCATCTAGACATATAGCAATGGCAGGATGGCAATAAGCACTTAAGTGACGAAGACCTCTTCACAGATCAGCTGACACTGCAAGTACAAGCAAATTTTATCCGACTTTGAAGGAGGCCCTCCAGAGCAGCTTAAACATTAGGAAGAATGACAAGTAGTAAAATGCACCTCCTTGGAAGGCCACACAAGAATGCCAAAAGGCAATGGTTTAGAAAAGAAAAGCTTGGAAGCACTGAGCTGCCACAGAATTGTACTGTAACCAATAATGCTCAGTGACAGTATGAAAAACAACCAACTGTCCAAAGTATGCAATGGAGATACATTTGTACCACCAGTGGGACCAACCATCTCCTTGAAGTAGCCTCTGTCAGCAGTATCTTCCAAAAATTAATCACCTGATGACAAAAGACAGTGCAGTAAACAATCTAACAGGATAAGATGTGCATCCTTATGGCAAATCATGCTTATATGGAGTAAATTAAGCAAGCAGCTCATCTACCCTAATGACATGCATCCTTTCTTCATGCAAAACCTAAGCTGATGATGCTCACTTCACGTATTAAGGGTCCTTTATCCTTCACAGTCTGCCTCCAGAAAGAAAACATGATGAACCAGTTCATTCAAAGGCAATTTTAACACCACTTCTAAGAAATACAGTTAGATATATGGGACACTGGATACTTGTGAAAGACCAAACATGATTTTCTAAAGGTAAATGCCTGCAGCTCAGTCTTCAAAGAGTTGAACTTCAGAGTCACTAAACTACCATTTCTGACAAGAAACAAAAAAAAAAATCAATCAATTATGAAGTGTAAGTCTTAATAAGGAGGTTGGTTCTTCAACAGGTAGTCAAAGATGAAAAACATTATCAAGGTTAATAAGGCAATACTGCGTATACAAAGCTGTGATATGGAGAGATGCATGAAATATGCAATGTGAATCCACAAGTCCAAAACGGGGCTGAAGGAAATGGGATGCGTCATGCTGACAGTGATGGCACTCAGATAATGACCAACTGCCAAAACAAGTTATTTGCCTGCAAAAGATTTGGGGGTGGCTTGCATTCTTGTGTGCCCTCTTCCCTGTTCAGCTATCCAACACAATAGACCGGTTTGTCTGATTAAACAAGTAGCAACTCTAGAAGCAGATTTTTCTACATGGGCAACAAAGACAGCACAAACCTACAAATGATTAGTATGAAGCCTCTTTCCAAGGGGACTAAAGAAATGGGTTCGTGTTGATGGACAGTACAGTAGTGCAAAATCTTACCATAACAGTAGATGTTCTTCACTTCAGTGCTGCAGTATTCTTTACAATAGGGATCCCCTGCCAATGTCAGACCAATGTCCGGTCAGTACACCAAAGCCTTTAGGTTGTAATAGGTATGCCATATATCACACATATGCTTCCTGAGTATGGTGTAGGGCATAAAGGTGACGTACAATCTTAAGAACTGAAAAGCCTCATTCCACTGAAAAGCCTCATTAGGAATGACAGTCTAATGACAAAAAGTGGTAACAAGTACATCCAGAGAAAGAAAAAGGAACAGAAGAATAAGGGAGGGAGTGACTACTGCAACAGTGGAGAGAAGGACATCTACTGGTATGGTAAGATTTTACATAAGTGTACTAGGTCCTTCAATATCACTGTTGCTGTATTCTTCACAATAGGGAAAGTACAATACTTCAGGAAAATAACAGACACCTCTAGGAAGCCATGGAGAATGGCCCTAGCAAAACCAGCCCTGGCCCTGGAAATCACATCCAAATTACAGTGTCTAGTAAAGGTATGCAGAGAAGGCCAGGTAGCTTGCCTCAGGATTAGAATTACTTTCCAAACCCTTGAAAAAAAGCACTAGAGGAAGCACAGCCCTAGTAGAATAAGCCTTAACACAGGAAGGAAGACGCTTCCCATGAAAAGAATAGCAAAATAAATGGCTTTAGACATCCAAGAAGAAATGGCTTGCTTGGAAACAGCCAAGCCTAAAGATCCTGGATGAAAAAAAACAAAAATCTGTTCAGAATTATGAAAAGCTTTAGTCTTATACAAATAATATCACATTTCTATGCAAATCCAAGGTATGCAAAACTTTCTAACTAGCAGACTGCAGAGAAGGGAAAAAAGTGGGCAAAGACAACTCAACCACCTTGGGCATAAAAGAAGGATTAGTACAAAGGGACACTGTCTCTTTATGGAAAACTACAAAAGCATGAACAGCCATAAGGACTTGCAACTCAGACATCAGACATCCATCTGGCAAAAGTAAGGGCCAAAATAACAACAGTCTGTAAGGAAGCTGAAGCAGCAAGCTTAAAAGGAGCCTGAATCAATTTTTCTAAAACAAAATTAAGGTCACAGAAAGGAGGGACAGGCTTCCTGGGAGGCCTGACATGAAGGACACCTTTAAGAAACTGTTTGGCCTCATATCTAGAGGCTAAAGGGAGAGTCAAATGCAGACAAGCACAGATAGCTGATAAGTGGCCCTTAGAAGAATATGCCAACCCAGCACTGAGCAATTTATATAAATAAAAGAGAATGAGAACATCCACAGTAAGTGGATCCAGGTTATGAGAAAGACACCAAACAGCCATTTCGATAAGCAAGATTTCCTAGTACTTGGTTTTCTGGCCTCCTGCAGTACCCAAAGCACAGTCTCAGAAAAAAGGTGTCTGTAGGGATCAAAACCCTATCATTCACAATGTCAATTGAAGAGTGGGCAGCTGGGGATGGAAGAGATCCCTTGTCTCATGCGAGTAGGTCCACCTTGTGTGGTAATTTGTGTTGACTGCCCTTGGCAAGATGCATAAGGAACCAAATGCTATCTGGGTTAAAAGGGAGTCACCAGCAAGACTTTGGGAGCATCCTGTTTTATCTTGAAAAGGACTTTGGCATGAGAAGAAGGGGAGGGAAAGCATAAAGAAACATCTCCTTCCAAGAAAAAGAGAGGGTGTACACCTTCCAGGCCACAGGGCAAGGAACTCTGGCATAAAACAGAGGAAGTTGCCTTTTCAGAAGGGAACAACAACTTGTAAGCCAAATCACAGCAAGCTGTCATTTGTCTGAGGCAGTTCAGTTCAGACTCAGGTTTCAGTGGGGGAAGGGGAAAGTACAGTTTTGTACCTACCATAAATGTAGATGTTCGAGTGTATTCACTGTTGCAGTCATTACTCTTGGGTTATCCTGCTGGCAGGCTACCCACAGTCGGCCTGAATTCCAAAGTCCTGGTCCGGCGTCGGTTGCTGTCGCCTCTTCCCTGATGTCAGTGCGCCAGGGGTATAAAAGGTGCAGCCGACGCCATTTTCTTTAGTTTTTCTTGCCCCAGATGTCAGGTGCCCCCAAAAGGGTAGGCTAAAAAATACAGATCATATAAAAGCATGCACATAACCTTCATCTATAAGCAAATACACCAACATAGATTGTATAGAAAAGAGAAGTGCAGATAAGTCCCAGCAATGAAAAGGGGGGATGGAGGGAGGGTAACTTGGACTGCAACAGTGAATACACTCGAACATCTACATTTATGGTAGGTACAAAACTGTACTACGTTCATCGTGTTTCATTGTTGCAGTCATTACTTTTGGGTTGAATCCCAAAGCTGAGGTTGGGTGGCTAGGCCTAAATAGAATTAGGAGTGGCTATGAGGCCCTGCAGAACTGCAGCGGCAAAGCCTGCTCTGGATTTAGAGTAAAGAGGTAAGTGGTAGTCCTTTGTAAAAGTGTGCACTGAAGTCCAGGTTGCAGCCTCCAAAATGTCCTTGGTTGGTACTCCTGTTGGGTCAGCAAGTGAGGAATTTGAGGCAATGTCCAGGCTGGGCCTTGAGACAAGCTCTTTAGGATTGATTACCAGTGCTGGCGTGGCCAGTCTGGGGCAATCAGGATTATTTTTGGCTTCTCTTGTCTGACCTTTACGAGTACCTTGGGGAGGAGGGAAGGCATATACTCTGAGGGCTTTCCAGCTGAATGAAAGTGCACTTTCCATGTTTGTTTGTGATACGTCCAAGTGCAGAATTTCTGTAGCTGGCAGTTGTGAGGGGAAGCAAATAGATCTATGTCTGGGCATCCCCATTTCCCTGTTATCATGCTGAAGATTTGTGGATCTAGTTTCCACTCGTGAGGATCCATGAGGTTTCTGCTTAGTTCGTCTGCCAAAGTATTTTTCTTTCCTGGCAGGAATTGTGCTTGCAGGTGTACTTGATAAAGCAATGCTGTGTTCCACAGTCATGGTTTGTCTGCAGAGGGGGTAGGAATGTATGCCTCCTTGCTTGTTTATGTACCACATGACTGTAGTATTGTCTGTCTTTATCAGCAGTAGTCCTGGATGAAGTAGGTCCTTGAAGGCTGTCAGGGCATTCTGTACAGCTAGCACTTCTTTTTGATTGATATGAAGATGCATTTGGCTTCTGGGCCATGTGCCCTGAATACATTTTCCTGCCATGTGTGTCCCCCAGGCATAATCTGATGCATCTGTTGTTAGTGCCTGCCTGGCAGTGGGTAAAGTGAATGGCTGTCCCTTGTTGTGGTAACAGGCCTGTGCCCACCATCGAAACTCCTGTTGCAGGCATGGAATGAGAGTAATGTTTCCAGGCTGTGGCAATGTTGAGTCCAAACACTTTTTAGATACCATTGTAGTTTCCTCATATGCAGTCTTGCATATGGAATTAGTAGAATACAGGATGCCATGTAGCCCAGAGCCTGCAGAATTGTTCTTGCAGATAACTGGGTCTTTGTTGCCATGATTTTGAAGTAAGAAGTCAGTTGCCTTTGTTTGTCTGGCATGAGATAAGCCATCTGGGAAGTTGTATTTAAGCTTGCACCCAGGAATATTATCTCTTGAGAGGGTACTAGTTTTGATTTCTTTTCGTTTACTGTGCACCCTAGGCAAATTAATAATCTTTTTACGAACGCCAGATGCTTTAGTAGAATGTCTTTGGTCTCTGCTTGAATAAGGCAGTCATCCAAGTAGGGATATATTTGAATTCCTCTTTGTCTGCAAAAAGCAATTACTGGTGCCAGGCATTTTGTGAAGACCCTGGGCGCAGTAGATAAGCCAAAGGGCAGTGCAGATAATTGGTAGTGCATTGTGCCAGCTATGAATCTGATGTATCTTCTGCAAGATTGTCTGATTGGTACATGCAGGTATGCCTCTTTGAGGTCCAAAGTTACAAGCCAAGCCTTCGTGCCCAACATGGGCAGAAGTTGCTGCAGAGTCAACATTTTGAATTTTGGAACATCCAGAAAAGTATTTAGAATAGACAGGTCCAGAACTGGTCTCCAGGCTTTGTCCTTTCTTGTCCCTGCTCTTGTTGTGGAACTGGCTGAATAGCCCTCATGTCCATGAGAGATGAAATTTATTTTTGTGCCTCTGCCCATTGATTGTGTGGCAGGTCTGGCATACCTTTTGCCTTTGGAAGGGTGTGAAAGTGGAACCTGTAGCCCTGAGAGACTATATTTAAGACCCATTTGTCCTGGGTGATCCCTGTGTCAGTTTTGTGAGAAAAGTGCTAGCTTTCCCCCTAAAGATGCTGCCAAAAGGTAAGTGCTTGGCACTGGCAGAGGGAAGTCATTGGGACTGTTTCCTATAAGGCTGTGATTTGTCTTCTCTGCTTTTGGAGGTAGAATCACCCCATTGTTTGGGCCTGTATGAGCCCTGGGGCTGTTGCCTGCCTCTAGGGCATCTGAATCTGCCTCTTTGTGGCCTGACCAATTCTTAGAAGGCCAGTTCCTGCTAAATCTGGGTGGTTGTACCTGTAAGAAATCCTTTACTGTCTGCATAGATTTAGCTTTATCCTCCATTTTCTTTAACACCTCTTCTGCCTTAACACCAAACAAAGCATCATGCTGTAATGGAGCATCCAATAATTTTGCCTTAACATGATCAGGCAGATTCTGTTCTCTTAACCATGCATGCCTTCTAATAACAGAACCTGTAACAGCGGCCCTGCATGAGGCCTCCAGTGAATCATAACCACACTGCAAAGTATGTTTTCCCACTTCTTCAGTTGCATGCAATAAGTCCTGCAAATCTTTGCTCTCAGAACATTCAGAATGTCAACATTTTTTGTTTTAACAAAGACATTAAATATTGCTGATATCTGAGCATATGAAATTGACAATTTAAAGCCCTTACAGCCAAGGTAGCAGAAGTGTATACTTTTTCCCCCATCTGTCCAGAGCCCTAGAATCTCTATCTGAGGGGACAGGGTTTTTAGCAGTAGCAGCCTTCACCCCTTTGGGACACTGTGAGATAGTTTCTGGGTCCGCAGCAGGGTTTTTATATAGAAATGTATGAGAATCTAGGACCCTGTAGTATCCGTCCGGTTTAACAGGTGCAGGAGGTAACGAATCTGGAGACAGGCCGGACTCTGAAAATACATAATCTACTATGTCTAAAACAGGAGGAATTGCAAGAGGTCTGTGCTGAGGTATTAAAGAAAGTCTCTAAGCCTTTTCTTAGAATCTGAATAATCTTGGCTCTCCCAGTGGAAATGCTCCCTCATGGTATGCAGGGGAGGTATGCAGGGTTTCCCCAAATTAATAATCCTCAGGAGGAGAGGCTGAAGGAATAGAATCTTCAGCATCAGATTCCTCATAGGGAGGAATAGAATATCCTTGTTCTGAAGAGGAATCAGAGGAAATGGAAACCTGATCAGAGGAATCATATTCAGTATCTTGCCTAGGCCTCTTATCAGGAGGGGGATGGGAACCCCTGATCAAAGTAATAAGGACTTCAGCCATTTTGAGCATCTGTTTCTTAGGCATAGAAGTCTGTCCTGGAGAATGCTGTACTTGTTTCCTTGCCTTTAAAACTGTTTTAGACTTTGTCTTGGATGCTGAAGTAGGCTTGATATAAAGTTGTGTAGGTCTGAAGACACCCTCAGAATCAGATGCCTGCTCAGCGGCTCCGGACCCATTTGAGGGATTAGTTTCCGAAGGGCCAATACCTTGAGTATCCAGAGGCCTAGTTGTCTCCATGTGGGAGTCGGAAGCGGCCTGTGGCTCTGAGGTAGCGGGAGTCAGGGGCTGCGAAAGCGCCTCACTGAGCACCGGCGACTGGCCTAGAAGAGGCTTTGTCGGTTTTGGACCTCGGATGCTTGTTCTTTCTTTATCCTTGCACTTTTTATGAATTCCGGTCATCGGTTGTTCTGACGGCATTATATAGTTAAACCTTCGGCCAAAGTAATGGAAAGCAAAATCGTACCGACGCTTTATTGTGCGTTGGTTAAATCTAGCACAAAACCGACAACTAGCAACGTTGTGGTCAGGGCCTAGGCAAGGAATAGAGTAAGAATGAAATTCCTTATGAGGTATTTGCTTCTCACAAGAAATACAATTGTTAACTTTTTCTGACATCGGTCTGGAGCAAGAAAAAAGTTTCCACAACGGGGTACTTAGCTTTATTGAAGACTTCGGATCTGAAATTCAATTTCAAAAATCTCAGGAGTTGGCCGACCGGCACTTGCGAACTGCTTTTGCTTTGGGCACCACGTGGCAAGAAAGACTAAAGAAAACTGTGTCGGCTGCATCTTTTATACCCCTGGCGCACTGACGTCAAGGAAGAGGCGACAGCAATCGACGCCGGATCAGGACTTTGGAATTCAGGCCGACTGCAGGTAGCCTGCCAGCAGGATAACCCAAGATTAAGGACTGCAACAGTGAAACACGATGAACACCAGGTAGTTTCAGGATAGGTAGGAGAGTTGAGGTGGGATGGGCTGTCCTGGGGAAGGATTGTAAAGGCTGTGAACAAAGCAAATCAGTCTTTTCGATCTCTACATTGGCAGCTTGTGGATCTCTACCTTAGCAGCTTTCCCAGGATGAACAATGTGGGTGATCTATCTGAACAAGATAGGGGGCTTTTTCATTTTGTATGAGAGTCCAGGTTGGGGGCCTTTGATGTTTTGTATCAGAGAAAAGGCTAGTTATGTCATTGTTTAAGTTTAAAGATACTTTGGTTTAAGTGCATGTAGGCAAACTTTTAAGTTACTATTTGAAGTAACGGCTTTAGTTTGAGTAATCTTGTAATTTAAATCAGTTTATTTTTGAAATGCCTGGAGATTAGGTTACAAACAGGCTAGATATATGTACTTGAAGGTATCAGACTAAACTTAAATGATAGAATAGGTTTAAATTAATACTTTCAAGTAAGGTCTGCTATTGGATTAAGGCTCACTTAAGGGGTGAAACAAAGGCACACTAAGGATGGCCTCGGGTTTAGGGATGAGATGCAAAAGCTGAAATTGTTTTTTCTTAGCAAACTAGCAAACAATAGTTGTGGCCAGCAATTAATTAGATGACTGGGGTCAGTGAAGAATCACATTGCAAGGCTAGTGAGTTGGAGCCTGTTTATATGCTTAATACAACATAAATCATGTTTGGTTCACTAACTTTGTGCTTAATGCAAGTAAATCATGTCCGGTTAATTTCTTAGAAAATAAAATTGAAATCATAATACAATAATACCAATAAAAATAATAATAATACAACAATAATAATCATAATAACCATAATAACAATAACACAATAATAATAATACATACATACATTTAATGACCCACCCAGCTGAATTAATCTAGGTGGAATTTAAAGCCATGTGCAGGTTGTAAATGAATATAATGGGTAACTGGATAGAAGGTTTGGCAAAAAGTGGAAACTCTCTTTGGTCAGGACGGTGAAAGCACATGCTTACATTTGATAACCCTGTGGATTTATTTGTTGATTTACTTATTTATTTTACCTGCTAACACATTGCTAAACCTTGGTGGAGTAAAGAGAAGTTGGTTGGCTGAGATGCTGTGGCTAAGTAGCAGAATATTGTAACCACTTCAATTTTAGTGGTGCTACTTTCTTTAAGAAAGAAGGAAGCCGCGGTGGTACAGTGGTAGCGTTGTTGCTTCACAGCAAGAGGTTCTCCTGTTCGATTCTCGGCTGGAGTGCCTTCTGTGTGGAGTCTGCATGTCCTCTCCGTGGTAGAGTGGCCTTCGAAAGACATGCGTGAATGAGCGTCGGGCTGGCAACTCGGCACCATAAAAATCTACTGCCAATCATTAGTGGACCAGAGTTCCGCTGTGGCAACCCCTAACCGGGAAAAGACAAACAACAACGTTCTTTAAGGAAGAAGAAAAAGAAGGGTAGAAAGGTGGGGGAAGTTAATGGGTCAGTGTACAGAATTTCTTCAGGAAAGGCTGGAATATTTCATACAAGGGCAAAGTTTTGATTTGTTGGTAATATTTAGTTAGGATTTTTGTTTCACTGTAAAGTGGCTTGGTGGAAGAGGAAACATATTTAAAGCATTTTCCTGTTTGAGAAAGCGGAATTATTTCTAAATGGGCAAAAGTTTCATTTTAGCTGCTAATTCAAGCTAGGATCTTAATCCATGGCTGTAAGTTTTCTCCAAGAACAGAAAAACTAGCTTGTACTTGCTGCAAGCAGATTTTCTCATCCCCCACTTCTTGCAGTGTAATTAGGTTTTATAGGGGTAGGTTTGCTGGAGACAAAACAGATCAGATAGCACCTATGCACTTACAAAAGGAAAGAGGGGGAAGTTTTATGGCATTTAACTTCTTGGGAGGAATGCTTTAAAGCTTTACTTTAGTAATTTTGGGGCACTGTAAAGACCTTGAGTTGCAAAACTTTCTTAACAGTCACTTTGTTGGCTCCTTGTTAGCTCACATATTCTTGTAAGTTGATAGATGTGCAAACGCACTGTCTTGCCTTTAGATATCCACATTGGTTGGGTGGCAAGACTTCAGCAACACAAACAAGAAAACCTAGTCTAGTAGAAAGAGGTAAATGATAATTTTGAGTACGTCAGAATTACTTAGAAATCTGGAGCCATGCAAATGTGAATAATAAAAATAATATAAAAAATAAAGTTAATAAAAATAATATTAATAACACTCCAATCTGTTTAATAATAAAATAATAATACTCCAAAATAATATTAATAACACTCCAATAATGACAATAATAACAATGATAATACTCTAATGTGATAGCCAGAAGGTCCTCCTGTGTCATTAGGTAGAGGTTGCAGCATTCCTTTCAACTTCTTGGTTTAAGAATTCTGGTCAAAACCAAATAAATTTGTAAGTATTAATGAAATTCACTTAGAAAGTTGTCAGGACAGTACAGTTGTGTACACTTACCATAAATGTAGATGTTCGAGTGTATTCACTGTTGCAGTCATTACATTAGGGTAATATGCTGGCAGGTTGCCCTCAGTCGGCATGACTAACAAAGTCTTGGGTCCTGCATCGGTTTGCTGTTCCTTCTTCCATGAAGTCGGGTCATCAGGGGTATAAAACATGCAGCCGATGCCATTATATCAGTTTTTCTTGCCCCAGATGTCAGCTGCCCCCCCCCCAAATGGGGAGCAAATAAAAATAAAAACACAAAAAATATACCTCCAATCCCAAAAGCAAATACACCAAAAGGGCTTTTAAGCATAGTGAAAGAAAGTAGAGGTATAGCCAAAGAAAAATAGGGGGCTGGAGGGAGGGTAACCAGGACTGCAACAGGGAATAGACTCGAACATCTACATTTATGGTAAGTGTACACAACTGTACTATGCTCTTCAGTGTTTCACTGTTGCAGTCATTACATTTGGGTAGATTCCCAAAGCTATGGTTGGGTGGAGGGAAATATACAGCATTAAGACCAGCTATGACGCCCTGCAGGACAGCAGTGGCAAAGCCAGCTCTGGATTTAGAGAAAAGTGGCAAATGGTAATGTTTGGTGAACGTATGAACTGAGCTCCAGGTAGCAGTTTCTAGAATGTCCCTGGTAGGAACACCTCTGAGAAAGGCTGCAGAAGTAGATGCAGCCCTGGTTGATGGGATCTGATCCCCTGGGGGGATAGTTTTTCCATGGTACATATAGCAGAAACTAATACAATGGCTTATCCATTTGGAAATGGTTTGCTTTGAAATAGCCTTTCCCTCGGACCCTGCAGCAAATGCCACCAGCAAGATTTTCTTTGAGATTTTGTCCTGTTTAAGTAAAATCTAAGTTGTCTGTGTACATCCAATGAATGCAGAATCCGCTCCCCCTTGTTCTGTGGATTGGGAAAGAAAGTTGGCAAATGTACGGTCTGATTAAGAGCCACACTGGATATTACCTTAGGCATGAAGGATGGATTGGTCCGAAGAGATACCCTGTCCACATGAAAAATTATGAAAGGCTCCACTGCCATAACAGCCTGTAACTCGGAAATCCTTCTAGCTGAAGTGACTGCTAAAAGGAAAGCAGTTTTCCAGGAGAGATATTTTAAGTCTGCAGTAGCAGCTGGCTCGAAAGGAGGGAGAGTGAGCTTTTCCAATACAAAACTGAGGTTCTCAGGCAGGGGATGGAGTTCTCCGGGGTGGTCTTAAGTTTTTTGCCCTCCGAGATACTGCTTTAGTGTTGTAATGACCTGAAATGGCTGAGGCATGGATTTTTATGGAAGAAAAAGGACAGGCCCTTGTGAAGCATCTCAGTTAAGTATTGTAAAATCTGAGGAATGTTGGGCACTGCTGTGCTTATCCCCTTGAGACTGATTCCAAGCACAGAATCTTTTCCATTTGTCAGCATAAGATTTTCTAGTACTAGGCCTTCTCGCCTCCAAAATGACATCCATCACAGGTTTGCTGAGGGATGCTAAGGGTGAATTTAGGTAATTAGCCAACGCTGCAAAATTCAAAGTTTGGAACAGAATTTGGTTGTTCTGCTGAGACAGTAAGTAAGGTGTCTGAGGCAAGTGCCACAGTGGTAGGTGTGATACATTGCGCAGGAGTGGGTACCAGTGTTGGCGAGACCAGTCTGGAGCAATCAAAATCATTTTTGGTTTGTCCTGTTTGACTTTTATTAGAACTTTGGAGAGCAGAGGCAGAGGGGGAAAGGCATAGGTTTTTCCAGCTGAAGGATAGAGCGTTCACTTTCCAGGCTTTTTTGTGATGAGTTCTTGTGCAAAATTTGTCCAACTGATAGTTCTGGGGTGAGGCAAAAAGATCTATGGCTGGGCTCCCCCATTTGCGTGTCAACATGTTGAAAATCTGTGGTTCCAGTTTCCATTCGTGTGGGTCTATGAGATTTCTGCTTAGTTCGTCTGCCAGAGTATTCAGCTTTCCTGGCAGGAATTGAGCTTGTAGTTGTATTTGGTAGATCAAGGCTGTGTTCCACAATGCCATGGCTAGTCTGTAAAGGGGGTAGGAGTGTGTACCCCCCTTGCTTATGTACCACATAACCGTGGTGTTGTCGGTCTTTATCATTAATTGTCCTGGATGAAGGTAGTCCTTGAAGGCTGTCAGCGCATTCTGTACAGCTAGCATTTCTTTTTGACTGATATGAAGGTGCACTTGATTTGGGCTCCATTTGCCCTGAATGCACTTCCCTGCCAGATGTGCCCCCCAGGCATAGTCTGGTGCGTCTGTAGTTAGGGTTTGGGAGGCAGGGGGTGGTGTGAACGGCAGTCCCTTGTTTTGGTGACAGGCCTCTGCCCACCATAGGAACTCTAGTTGTAGGCAAGGTATGATAGGAATTAGAAGTTATGTACTCACCATAACGTTCCATCTGAGTAGGTGACTTCATTCGGATGCAACCTGTGGGTATCGGATCCGACCTCGGATCCGAGCCGGCAATTCAAAAGCTTAGGCTCCGAGCTCCTAGCTCCTCCCTCTTACCCATAACCCCTTGCCAAGCCCTGACTGACCTCAGAATGACTTTGCCTCAAAATACTGACTACAGTACACGAAAAACAGCATAAATACTCGCTCTATAAAGGTCAGGGGGATGGAGGGGGGGATGGTTGCATCCGAATGAAGTCACCTACTCAGATGGAACGTTATGGTGAGTACATAACTTCTAAATCTGAAGTAGGAAGACTTCATTCGTCTGCAACCTGTGGGACAGAGTCCCCAGCTACCTGAATCTTGGGCGGCCGTCATGGAAGGATGTTTCGGAGCACCGCTGAGCCAGAAGGATGCTCTTCCTCTAGAAACAACATCCACCTTATAATGAGAAATAAAAGTATGAGGCGAGGCCCAAGTAGCTGCAGCAGATATCATCCAATGATACACGGGACTTAAAGGCGGCTGACGTGGAAACTGCCCTAGTAGAATGAGCCGTAACCCTCTGAGGAGCAGGTCTACCTGAAGTGTCATATGCCTGCAGAATACAATTAGCAATCCACTTAGATAGTGTGACTTTAGATACTGCTTTACCCAGAGCAAATTTAGCAAAGGAAGCGAACAGCTGATCTGATTTCCTGTGACCAGCTGTTCTGTGAATATAAAACGTAATTGTCTATGAGCATCCAAGGAATGCAATTTGTATTCTCCTTTGTTTGAGTACTTGGGAAAAACACAGGTAAATTGATTGATTGGTTAATATTAGATTCAGAAGAGACCTTGGAAGAAAAGATGGATTGGTCCTGAGGCACACCCTATCAGGGAAGAAAGAAAGGTAAAGCGGCTTGACGATAGAGCCTGAAGCTCAGACACTCTTCTGGCTGAAGTGATAGCTACCAAGAAGGCAGTCTTCCAGGAAAGGTACTTTAGATCTGTAGAAGCTGCAGGCTCGAAGGAGGAGCAGTAAGGGCTTGCAGAACTAAAGACAAGTCCCAAGGTGGTACAACCTCCTTGACTGGAGGCCTCAACAAAAAATCCCTTTGAGAAAGGTTTTGCATAATTTAGCGTCATGAGGAGCTGTCTCATGACCAATGTGATAATCTTGAGATAGCTGCCAACTGTACCTTAATCGTGGAAGAACTTGCCCTTGATGAAAGAGGTCTGTTAAAAATCCAGCACCGCTGACATAGGTGCCGAGAAAGGATCCAAAGTTCTCTGTACCGCCCAAATAGAGAATCTCTTCCATTTACTCCGATAAACCTGCCTGGTGGAAGGTTTATGAGCTGCCACTAAGATGGCCTTGACCTGTGATGAGATACCGGGAGTCCTAATCAAGGATGGAACTGGAGCAGCCAAGCTGTCAACTTCAGGGTGCGTAGATTGGGAACCGAAATTCCCAGAGGGTGGGAGATGAGATCCGGAATTGGATCCAGAATCCAGGGTGGATTGATTTTGTGAGACCATACGAAGGGGAACCACGGTTGACGAGGCCAGAATGGGGCAATGAGAATCATTCTGCTCCCCAAACTGTTGACTTTCTGCAGAAGCTCTGCATCAGAGGAAGTGGAGGGTAGGCATAAAGGAGACCGGGAGGCCAAGCATGCACCAGAGCATCTCTCGGGAATTCCCCTGGTGGGGGAAGCAGAGCGAAGAAATTGTCGCATTTGGCGTTTGAGGGAGAGGCAAAAAGATCGCAACAGGGTTGCCCCCAAACGGCAAAAATCTTCTTCGCTACCTGAGGATTGAGAGACCACTCGTGAGGAGAAAGAATGGTGCGACTGAGCTTGTCCGCAAGGATGTTGGACTTTCCCGGAATGTGCGTTGCTACCAGAAAGCGTTTGGTGGAAATTGCCCATTCCCAGACTCTCATGGCCTCTCGACAAAGGGGTAAGACCTGGTTCCTCCCTGTTTGTTGATATACCAGACTACCGACATGTTGTCTGTCTAAATGCAATAGTCCCTGAAGGAAGAGCGTGGTGAAGTGCTTGCAACGCTAGGAGCACCGCCCTCATTTCAGGACATTTATATGCAATGGCGTCTCTGTGGGATTCCACGTGCCTTGGAAATCTTTCCCAGAATGCCCCCACCCGAGGCAAGAAGCGTCCGTGGTCACTGTGGCTCGGGAAATGCAGCACAAAAAGGTCTCCTGCCAGGGCTCGGAGAAAAAGCCACCAAAGAAGGAGTCCCTGCACGCCTTTGCTGACCGCAATCGGAGCGTTGAGAGAGGAACAAAGAGGGACCACTGAACCTGAAGGGTCCATTGAAGAACCCGCATGCGCTAGCGAGCATGAATGAGAAGCGGAATAGCTGCCGCCATAGAACCTAGGGCCCTCAGGACCGAAGCTGCAGTTGGAGATGGTTGCAGGACCGCTGCTACATGACACTTCAGGTTGGCAATTCTGTCTGGAGTGAGGAAGGCTCGCATTGATCTGGTGTTTAGTCTTCCTCCTATGAAATCTATAGCTTGTGTGGGGTGCAGTAAAGATTTCTCCCAGTTGATCGTGATGCCCAGCCTTGGGGCTAGTTGAAGAAAGTAGTCCCTGGCTGAGCACAGAAGATGCCTTGATGATGCCGTCAGGAGCCAGTCGTCCAGGTACGGAAAGACCTGTAATCCCTGGAGCCTCAGGTGGGCCGCTACCACCGCTAGAACCTTGGTGAACACCCTGGGGGCTGAGGTGAGACCAAAGGGGAGGACCCTGAACTGATAATGACTGGCTCCCAGCCGGAAGCGAAGAAACCTCCTGGATCGTCTGTCCATGCGAATGTAGTAGTACGCATCCTTGAGGTCGATGGAGCACATCCAGTCGTTCTCCCTCAAGAGGGGAAGTATAGATTGGAGGGTGACCATCCGGAACTTTTGCTTGGTTACTGACAGGTTCAGCTGGGAAAGGTCTAAGATTGGTCTTAGGTCCCCCGTTTTCTTTGGCACCAAAAGAACCTGGAGTAAAACCCTAATCCGGTTTGATCTGGGGGCAGCTGGATAGCTCTTTTTCCTAGCAGCTGTTCGATTTGACAGCTGCCGCCTCTTGGTCGGGTGGAACATCTGGGAGGCTGCGAGATCTGGGAACTTTGTACAATGGGATTGTATAACCTCTGGATATCACGCAGCACCCAGCGGTCTGATGTAATGGACTCCCAAGAAGTTAGGTGCCTCGAGAAACGCCCCCGACTGCCTCCAGAGACGGACAGCCGGGCAACCCTTCATGGCTGCTGCGTGGGTCTCTCAGAGAAAGGTTCTCTGGACCCAAAGTTTCTAGGAGCCCCCTGCCTCTAGGACGGCGACCACCCTGTCCTCCTCTGCCACGGAGGGCTGGTTATCCGGAGCAGGTTGGGACTGCTTGATTTCCGGAACCACATCTTCTTCTGTCCCTTTTGGTTCTTGAGAAGGACCTCTGGGGAGCTGAAGCGGACTCCGACGGCAGACAGCGTCTTCCGTCCTTTTAAGCTCTGGACCAGTGTTTGAACAGTCTTGCCAAACAAGACAGAACCATCAAAGGGGCATTCGCGAAGTCGCCTTGAAGGGCTCTGCGAAATCACAATGGCGGAGCCAGGCCTGCCTCCTCATGACTAGGCCTGCTCCGCTGGCTCTAGCGGCTCCCTCGGTAGCATGAGAAATTAGCCGCATAGATGTGTTAGATACGCTCTAAGAGTGGCCATTCGGGTGGAGTATACCTGCTTATCTTCACCCGACATGGACTCTGGGGGAGATGCAGCATATTCTTTAATCAGATCCCGCTGCATCCTAATGACATGTGCCATGTAGTTCAGCACACAAAGAGAAGGTTGCTGAACTGAAAACTCGCTCCCCAATGCGATCCATCGAGGACTCCTTGCCCGGAGGATGCATAGAGGGACTCTCCTGGGCCAATTCCCTCTTCATGGCTGCAGCCATCATCATGGCATCTACTGGGGGGCCCTTGCTCCAGTGAGTGCGGTCCGCCGGAGGAAAGGATGCGGTCAGGACGCTTGGGTACAGGCTCAACAGTGTCCGGATCCTTCCACGCTCTGATGGATATAAGATCCACCAGAGGGTCAGCAGGAGGGGACACTCAAGAGGTAGATGGGCCTCGAGTGCCTCCAAGAACACAGACTCGTCCGAGGAAGCCTTGGGGCAGACCACCCCCCCCGATCCTTAACATCTCCATAATGTCTCCAAATGAGACGTCTTCAGGGGGTGACCTTGGGAGCCTTTCCCTTCATCCAAATCTGTGTCTTCAGTAACGGACTCGGGGAGTCCATGTGCCTCCTTTGCACTTGCGCTTCGAGGTACTTCATCGGGGCTGTCCGAGTACTCTTCCGCAGTTGGCTGTTCCAAGGGAACTACTTGGGACATCGAGGCGGGCTGTCCCTGGGACCGGCTGGTGGGGGCCTGGCCCAACTGCAAGGGAGTGCGGGATGGGGCCGTGGCAGGGACCGGGGTCCGGCGTCCTCAACAGTGCCCTTTCCACTACGTGAAGGCGAGGGAGCCAGCTTCTAAACCCGAGCCGACCCCACTCGGATCCGGCCTTGCGGATCGGGTCGAGCCGAAACCGTCGGATCCGGAGAGACCGGTGTGCTCCGACCTGGGCGGGCGAAGACACCAGCTCCCTCGGATCCGAGGCTCGGTCCTCGGCTCCGAGAGGTCGGTTCCGAAGTACCCAAAGCACTCAAGGGATGGGACGGATCCGAGGTGCGCCGACCTATCGGATCCGACCCACCCCCGGATCCAACTCTGCCCGGCGCCTACAGCTCCGAACCCGTGGTATGGGTCGGAGAAGGAGCCAAAGGCGAAAAAAGTCAAGCCCCTCCCGGATTGGGGGGGGCTAGGAGCACTCCCATTTGCATTTGGGCCTGGATGAATTTCCTCATCATCCGGTCCATATCAGCTTCACTCATGGAAAAAGTTGACCTGGTGGAGGCCACCGAAGCGGACCTAGAGAGCCGCCTCGGAGACCTCGTAGAAGGGCTAGCCTCCTCCTCCTCGGGCCCAGGAGAGAACCGAGGGGAGTGGAGCCGAGGAGGAGGAAGCTAGAAGGCACAGGGGAGGCCCGCTTAGATGGAGGAGCCGAACTGGAAGTTTCGGCTCTCCGTTTGTGGTGACTCTCCCTGTGCCTCTCCTCCTTCTCTCTCTCCCTAGAGGACTCTTTCTCCTCCGGCAACTTAGAGGGAGGTTGAGTCCCAGCCGGAGGGGGAGAGCCCACAGCAACAGGTTGCTGAGTAGAAGGGGCAGAAGCCGAAGCGGTATCTGGAGGTAGAAGTCCCGCCAGCACCAGCTTCAACCTCCGCTCCCTCAAAGCCCGGGGGTTGAACCCTGCACAAATGGTACAACCAGATGACCGGTGTTCAACCCCCAAGCATTTAACGCACCGAGTGTGGCCATCCGCTGGGGACAGCTTATGGCCACACTCGGTACATTTAGAGAAAACAGCCTTATGGGCTTCAGACATTATAAACCCTGAAGGCCTAAAACAACACACAGACACAAATTACGCAAAAACCCGTGAAAAATTAAATAAAAAGAGAGAGGAAAGCCTAACACAATCAACACTAATAATATAAAGTAGCAAAATAGAGAATTTTTTAAACTTTTTCTGTCAGACAAACTTATCTGTCACCAAAAAACGCCAGGAGCTCAAGAATCCGTCACAACTTGAAAGTGGCAAACGAAATCTGAGGTCAGTCAGGGCTTGGCAAGGGGTTATGGGTAAGAGGGAGGAGCTAGGAGCTCGGAGCCTAAGCTTTTGAATTGCCAGCTCGGATCCGAGGTCGGATCCGATACCCACAGGTTGCAGACGAATGAAGTCTTCCTACTTCAGATTCATTGTTTCCAGGCTGTGACAATGTTGACTCCATAGACTTTTAGTACCACTGAAGTTTCCTCATATGCAGTCTTGCATATGGAATTAGAAGAATGCAAGAGGCCATGAACCCCAAGGCTTGCAGTATTTGCCTTGCAGAAAGCAGGGTTTTTGTGGCCACCTGTTTGAAGTAAGTCATCAAATGAATTTGCTTGTCTGGCGTAAGGAAAGCCATCTGGGCAGTGGTATTCAAGCTTGCACTCAGGAATGTAATTTTTTGAGAGGGTACCAGTTGTGATTTCTTTTCGTTTATAGGTACCCTAGACAAGTTAGAACCCTTTTTACAAATGCCAGATGGTTTAGAAAAGTGTCCTTGTTTTCTGCCTGAATTAGACAATTGTCCAGGTATGGATATATTTGAATATTTCTTTGCCTGCAAAATGCAATTAATGGAGCCAGGCACTTTGTAAAGACCCTGGGCGCAGTAGATAAACCAAAGGGCAGTGCAGAGAATCGGTAATGCAAGTAGCCTGCTTTGAAGTGGAGGTATCTTCTGCAAGATTCCTGATTGGGATGTGCAGGTAAGCCTCTTTTACATCTACAGTTGCCAACCAGACATCTTTGCCTAGCATAGGAAGTAACTGGTGAAGAGTCAGCATCTTGAATTTTGGAATGTCCAGAAAGGTGTTTAGAGTAGATAAGTCCAGGATTGGACGCCATGATTTGTCTTTCCTGGGTACCAAGAAAAATCTTGAAAAGAAACCTTGTCCCTTTTCTTTTTCTGGTACTGGTTGAATAGCCCCTATGCTCATGAGGGAAAGTACTTGTTTCTGGGCCTCTGCCCACTGATATGGGGGCAGGTCTGGCCATCTGTTTAGAAGTGGCAATGTGTGGAAATGAAATCTGTATCCCTGGGATACTATATTTAAAACCCATTTGTCCTGGCTTATAAGTGGTCAGTTTCTTGCACGAAGAGCCATTTTCCCCTCAAAGGGGCGGCTACAAAGTAAGTGCTTGGTAAGTGTAAAGGGAAGTCATTGAGACTGCTTTCCATAGGGAGGTGTCTTGTTTCCAGATTTGGAAGAGGAGGCACCCCATTGTTTTGTTCTGAAAGTCCCTTGTGACTGAAAGTTGGAGCCTTTGGAATGTCTGGGTTTGACTTGAGTGGCTCTCGAAGGAACTGGAAAGGACCAGTTCTTAGTAGGCCAGTGTCTACTAAATCTTGGAGGTTGCACATGTAAGAAATCTTTCACAGTTTGCATAGATTCAGCTTTATCTATCTTTTTTAAAACTTTTTCAGCCTTATTACCAAAGAGACGGTCCTGTTGTAAAGGAGCATTCAACAATTTTGCTTTAACATAATCAGGCAGATTTTGCTCTTTGAGCCAAGCATGCCTTCTTAGCACAGACCAAGTTACAGCAGACCTGCAATAGGCCTCCAAAGAATCAAAACCACATTGCAAAGTATGTTTTCCAACTTGTTCAGCTGAATGCAATAAATCCTGTAAATCTTTGTTTTTCACACAGTCAGAAATTAACATCATTTTCTGTTTAAGCAGTCCCATGACATGCTGTTGATATTTTAGCATATGAAATTGACAGTTTAAAGCCTTGATTGCCAAGGTTGCAGAAGTGTAAACCTTCTTACCACATCTAACCAGCACCCTGCAATCTCTATCAGAAGGGGTAGATTTTTTAGCTGTAGAAGCCTTAATGCCCTTGGGACCCTCTAAAACAGGATTTTTGAAAAGGAATTTGTGGGAGTCAGGGACCCTGTAGTATCTGTCTGGCTTATAAGGAGCCAGAGGCAGAGAATCAGGAGCCATACTAGATTCTGAAAAAAACATCAACAACAATGCCTAGAACTGGAGGTATAGCCAAAGGCCTATGCTGAGGAAGAAGGAGAAAATCCCCAAGTCTCTTTTTAGATTCAGAGAAATCCTAACTTTCCCAGTGGAAATGTTCCCTTAAGGTATGTAAAGTTTCCCCAAAAGAAAAATCCTCAGGGGGAGAAGCAGAAGGAATGGAATCTTCTGCATCAGAGTCCTCAGTAGGTATAGACGATTCCTGTTCATTAGAAGAGTCAGAAGAAATAGAATCCTGTTCAGAAGATTCATAATCAATGTCTTGCCTAGGCCTCTTGGAAAGGGGGGGGGGGTTGGCTATCCCTGATCAGAGTAATTAAATCTTCAGCCATTTTGATTATTTGTTTTTAGGCATAGGGGCCTGCACATGTGGCCCAGGCGTCGTTTTTTTAGGCATAGGTCGAGATTTTGGCCTTAGTTTTGAAGATGGCATTGG